>NW_027527624.1:819118-889716 GCF_008692635.1 Crocuta crocuta
AAAAAAAAATATATATAAAAAAAAAAAGAAAAGAAAAGAAAAAAAAGAAACTTACTGGGTCAATTCAAGACCAAATCTTTTCAGTTTTAGCTGGAGACGTGCCGGCATCATCTCTGGCAGGAACTGTGACATATTCTATTTCCTACAAGGTCATTTTGGTGGCTACAGCTAATTCTAATCATTGGTTATCTGAAGAAAGCTCAGTTTCATGAACACCACTCAGCTTGTCAACTGCATTCAGTTTGGGTGCTGAGTGCACTTGGTTTTGCTGGTCTTGTAGATTTTAACCGCACAAGAGAGCTCGTCCTCCAACATGATTATCTGTTTAATCCATTCACCCAAATTTACCTTATTTTTGTTTCCAAACAACCAAATTATTTCTCCCTGTTGACATTCTTCCACTGTTTGTTCCTACCCAGACACGTTTCCTTTTTATAACAATTTATCCATTGTTCATCTTTTCAAATTTAAAATGCATTTTATGGGCAATCGTTCTCACACCAAGATTACTAACGGCTGAAATGTCCGAGACAATGGCACATAGGACTCCCAGGTTATGATACCAATGAACTTGAAAAAGAAAGTTTGCTTTCAGCAGTATCTATATGTAAACCTGGATCTCATAAAATTCTCCTGAACTTTCAAAAGAAAGGACTCTGGTGAAAAGTTGACTTATTGTGACTAGACTCTGGCTGAGCTCTCTACGGGTTTTCACATAGAATGAGTTACCAAGTAAAACAAAAATGTGTGTGTATGTGCATGTATGTTCATATATTTATATATGATATATGTTAATATATGTATATGATACACATATATATTTATATATGATATATGTGTGTGTTTGTATATTTATATATCTGTCTAAAGTATTTTGTCAACAATCTCTGAAACTGGACACACGGTGCCTTGAAAACAGTGGCTCACTCAGGCAAGAGAGATGCCACTCTCGCTCCCTTCAGACAGATCATGTCTCACTTTAATGATGTTAACCCATCAATGGGGAATAAAAGACTGGTCACCTTAGAATTTCTTCTGGAGAGCAAAGGAGAGATTGGTGCATAGATACAGAGTTTAAACAGGAGCCAGATTAGGGATAGTCTTAGGTAATGGATGATCATGCATTTTAGCAAAATATACTTCAGATTTCCTAAAATAGTTGGAAGGTAAATGGTTCAAAAGACCCCAAGATCCAGAGTCAGAAATCTGCTCTTTGAAGTATAAGTGCTGTTCTCTGTATAAACATAAAGGCTAAAGAGATTCATAAAGAATCACAGAAATTCCACTCTCCCCTGTGAAAACTGCATGATTTGTTGTAATCCTAAATTGGGAGGCTAGCCACACCCTCACCCAACACAAGTCACAGTGAGTTTTAATAGCATTCTATTAGCCTCTTTCAAAACACAAAACTCTCTCTCTCTCGCTTGCTTGCTTGCTCTCACACTCTTTTTTTCCTTTTATTTATAGCATTCCGTTATAAAACAAAATTCAAGTACTCTTCTTTGGCAAGATTTACGACCACTTGGTCTCTGCTACTACCTTCCTTAGGTTTTGAAAACTGACTTTCTCCTCACCTGAATAACAGATATTGTCTTGCATTTGTGCTTCAGTGGTTATTTGGATGATTTATCTGTTTTCATCATTTCTTATTGAAGTTAGAACCTCCAGATCACAGTTACAGGATCACAACTTCTTTCTTCTGTTTTGTTTTGTTTTGTTTTGTTTTGTTTTGTTTGAGTCTGTCAATGAACTATGGCTTCTCTGCAATCTCTTCTTCTCTACAGGTCTTATGCTCGATCCCAGGCCAAGGGCAGTCCACATCTGGGATATGCCATTCTCATGGTCTAGTGCAGGAACAAAATGAAATAGAACCAAATCATACAAATTCCTTGAATACTGCTGCACGGATGTGGAAACAATTATGTCTACTTGCATGTCATTGGACATACAATGTATGGTTAAGTATAAGTCAGTAAAGTATACTCAGTCTCCCAGGAAGCATGGCATGCATTGGGAGAGAACAAAGAACTGTTCAGTTAATACATTCTACCATGATTCTACCTCCTTGGCCAAACACGTTTGCTTTTTCCTAATGAAATTAAACCTATGCTCTCCGAGAGATTCCAAGTGCTTCATCTAGTTATTCTAATCAGACTTAAAAATTGGAGCTGGTGATCTGCATCAGGTCAGGATGAAGTTTTATTTATCTCACATCTGTGAGCTGAAAGGATAAGATACTGCGATATTGCTTCTTCATCACACACACACCACACATACACACACCATACACCCCCCCCCACACACACACACACCACACTCCACAGAATGGTGGAACAGTTGATAACACAATGACAATAAATGATCATATCTGGAAAAGAGTAAAGAGTAGACACATACAATTCAATAGCAGTCTGAAGACCAGGCAAAAGTTGTGAAGTCCCTCTATTCCTGAGATCTGAAGTATCCCTTGAGGAAGTTCGTGTTCACCCTAGGAGGAACTCCCTGAGGCATTGTTCTCCATAGCTCCATCCTGTGGAAATTTATTCCTTTTCTATCAGCCTCCTTGGATATATGTGAAAAGAAGACTATTAACTTTTGGAGTGTTAAGCAGTTTTCTAAGCATGCGTCTTGTACCTAGAAATTTTGGATACCATCAGTCATGTCTTTATCTTGAACAGTCACAAATTTCATTAGTCTAGACTCATAGGATTTTAGGCAATACAGCACACTCAATTTTTAAAAATATTTTACTAATTGATTCCACTCAGAATGCTTATAGATATATGCCTGTCTCTATCTGATTGGAGATACCTTGAGTTTCTCAAGCTCCCATGGGATAATATCCCTGCTGTCATTCCTGAGCCATTCCATTTAACTGAATAGAATTTCTAATTTCTAAGAATTTCTGAATATAATTTCTATAGAATTATCTTAACTATGTATTTCAATAGAGGATATGATGACCATACCATCTTGGACTTTTTATGTTTTAAGGTTTTGTGTTTTTTTTGTTTTTGTTTTTGTTTTTTGTTTTTTGTTTTTTGAGACAGAGAGGGTCCAAGTGGGAAAGGGGCAGAGAGAAGGAACAGAGAGAATCCGAAGCAGACTCTCTGCTGACAGCAAAGAGCCTGATGTGGGACTTAATCCTATGAACCTTTATATCATGACCTGAGATGAAATCAAGAGTTGAATGCTTCACTGTCTTAGCCACCCAGGCACTCTTTTAATTTATTCTTAAATTATAAATTTAAATGTCTATAGATTGTTTCACTGGGTAGAAATGAGGAGTTGTTTCTTCAAATCCTTAGGGGCCCGATATTCTACATCTTCTCATTTTCTTTGTTTATTTTTAAATTTTTTAAAATATTTTATTTATTTCTGGGAGACAGAGAGTGAGCACGAGCAGAGGAGGTTCAAAGAGAGAAGGACATGCAGAATCTGAAACAGGCTGCAGGCTCTGAGCTAGCTGTCAGCACAGAGCCTGTCGCAGGGTTCGAACCCACAAACACAAGATCATGACCTGAGCAGAAGCTGGGCACTTAACCGACTGAGCCTCCCAGATGCCCCTCATTTTCTTTGTTTTTAAATTCTGATTGTAAGTAGATTTTTTTTCCTAGGCCAATCTATTTTTTGCAGTATTTATCCAATGCAGCTAATAATAAACAATTCATGCTACCAATATTCTCTCTTGGGTAAACTTCATTTCCCAAAGTAACAAATTTATTTGACAATTTTTCTGTCTTGCAAGTTATTATAGGTGATACTCATAGCCAGTGTTTCTCCTATGCATAATGTGGTTACAAACTTCAATAGCATTTTCCTCATGAGTTGGTATTTAGAACAAAAGCTTATGTCATAGATTTTAGGAGTTTGCTGTGACAGCTTGCTGTTGTTGTACACATTTTCTTTTAGTCAGCTCTTGCTTTAGAAACAAACAACACTAATATTTTAGGACTTAAACAGACAAACATGTTTTTATTGTTTGCATTAACTGATAGCTGCAGATGAGATGTTCCTGGGCTGGCTTCTGCTGGCAATGTGTGCTTTAACCAGGCTTCTCATTCCAGAATACGTGCTGAAAGGAGAAATCCTCATTTAGGACATGTTAGACACATGTCAGAGAGCAGACTTTCAGGAGGTAATAGCAGAGAACGTGTAAGTGCATGCATGTTGCATATTTCATCTGAGTGCATTCTGCTGGTCAGTGATGTCTTGTGCTTAAAGTCAATTGGCAATAAAACTTTACTTATAGGGAAACATGGCATAATGTAGGGAAAAAATGATTGTGAATCACAATATAATATCCGTCACCATGTAAAAACATTTTTAATGTTTATTTTTGAAAGAGAGAGAAATACAGAGTGCAAGCTGGGGAGGGGCACAGAAAGAGGGAGATGCAGAATCTGAAACGGGCTCCAGACTCTGAGCTGTCAGCACAGAGCCCTACACAGAGCCCAAACCGATGAACTGTAAGATCATGACCTAAGACAAAGTCAGACACTCAGCTGACTAAGCCACCCAGGCGCCCCATATACCTCACTATTTCTTATGGGTTAAATTGTGTTTCCTTGAAACTGGTATGTTGAAATCATAATCCCCAGTACCCCAAAATATGATGGTATGGAGATAGGATCCTTAAAGAAATAATAAAATTAAAATGAGGTCATCAGGCCAGGCCCTAACCCAATATAACTGGTGTCCTTATTAGAAGAGGGAATTTCAACACACATGTGCATAAATGGAGAATGCCATGTTTCGGTCTGCTCAGACTGCCATGACAGAATGCCACAGACAAATGGCTTTAAAAGCAGAATTTTTTTCTACCACAGTTCTGTAGTCTGGGAGACCCAGATCAAGGTACCGGAAGATTCAGTCACTTTCTGGCTTTCAGTCAACTGGTCCTGAGTGTGCTGAGTCCTCACACGTTCCTTCCTCTTCTCACCAGCCCCACCCTGTGACCTCATTTAACCTTAAAACTGTAGCCATAAAGGTCCTATATCTAATTACTGTCACACACTATCAACATGAGTGGGGTTAAGGGACACAGTTCAATCTATAACAGTCTGTGTGAAGATGCAGACAGAAGACAGATATCTACAGGCCAAGAAAGAGGCCAGTGACAGCTCTCTACCATGTCCTTCATCTCAGAGTTCTAGATTTCAAAACTGTGAGGAAACACTTCTGTGGTACTTTGTGATGGAAATCCTCCCAAACTCATACACCACCCAAAGATACCTCATTCTCTCCTGCCTCAGTCAAAGTTCCAGAATCACCGCTCCCCTGCAAAGCCAGGATATTGTCATTGCAGTACCTAGCTCAAATCGGAAATACCACATTTCAATATACAGCCTCCAACAATACATTTATGTTCCTCTGGCTCTTTTTCTCCACTACTTCTCCATTGCTTTATAATCTTTCAGGACCTCTAGAATGTTGATTATTTCATACTGTATGTAAAACACTGAATGTTCATCTATTAATTGTCTTTCCTAATTAATCAAATTTCTTTAGTGCAACATGAACTTCAACTCGAGGAAACATCTGGTTCCTTCCTCTCTTACCCTTCTGTTGCACTTTAGTATTCTTAATAGGAACAATATGGTTTAATTTTAGTGATTAAATATCTGTGGGACTAGAATTCTACTTAAATTGTTTTAAATAAAAGTGGATGATTAAAAGAAATCTTTTGGCATGTAAGAAGTACCACCTTCTTCAGACTGAAATGGAGATCTAGCCACCTAAACTGGAGTTGTCATATGTTTCCCATTAACACTAATTTTCCTCCTCTCAGTATTTGTTTTCTCTTAGCTCTGTTCAATTAATCAAAGAGGCCATTACACTGAGGAAGTTTAATGCTAAGCGGACCTACGAAAGCAAACCAAAATCAAAGACTGTAAGAGCATCAAGGTTATCAAATCTGAGAACAACCAATCACAAACAGCCAACTATGCTTTGAGCTATGGCCAACCAATTGTTTTCTCTTTATTTTCATCCTTTCTCTCATCTTCCTGAAATCCTGTCAATGGACCCTGTCCAACCACGTGCAGTTTAGTACCACCCTAGTCAAACTGATTTTTGCTCAAACTTATATGTATCAGTTTATTTTTAATATATCCAAGATTATCTTTTAAAAGCCCATATTAGCCTATAAAACTCAAATATTAGATTGATCAAGGTAGGGTTTTGTCAGTTCCCTTTACTGTTGTTTTCTTGTTTCTAGAACTCCTGGAGGAATTCGTAGGTGCTAACTGTAAGCGAATAGAATGCCCAAAGAAGAATATAGGAATAGGCCCAAAGAAGATGGCCCAAGTCAAATATAACTGAAAATTTCCATTTTTAAAGGAAAAAAATAGAGCTAACTCTTGGTCAAAATCAAAGAGCCTAAGGCAATCATGCTGGCTGACCTCTCAGGCAATAGCTTTTTCTTTCACTGTATTGTTCCTTGCTCTGGCCTTGAAGTTAAAAGCTAAATGAGTAGAAACATGAACGTACAGAAATAAAGATATTTACTCACTTCTCTCCAGTGCAAGGGGCCAAGTGTATAGAGTTGGTGAAGTATAAATTAAAACAAAATCTCTCAAACCCAGAAAACTTCCTCACAAAATAAGAGAATGAAATGGTTTTATTACTGAATCATGTTTAGACTGGAAGACGATGATATCGGAGGCAATTTACCAAAAGATTGCAAATATCGAATAAAATTGTACCCATTATTTAGCCAAGCAGTTATGACACGTGACATATGTGTTGTAAGGACTTGATGCATAGAAATCCTTGAATAAATCCTTAAATAAATTTTGTCACACATAAATATCCTAAATTCACATGTTAGTTGGAGCGATCACCTGTTAGCTATTTGGTTTTATACAAAGGAAAAACAAACTTCTCATATTTTTATGACAGGAAATATATTTGCAATCTGGAGTGAGGGCCTACAGAGGTTAGGCTCCTACACTCTCCCACAGAAACTATGAGGTAGGGACACTATCTTCCTTGATAATGACTTTCAAAGAAATGGCTCCCAGGTCATTTCAGAGACATTCCTGGGTCCTAAAGCTGACAAGAGGCTTACTTAGCAAGTCTTTTAAAAAGACTTACATAAAGTCCCGATACTTTATTTCTGCTTTTGTTACCCTTGTCTCAGGAGACATATCTGGAAAGAAGCTGCTATAGCTGATATCTAAAAGATTACTGCCTGTGTTCTCCTCTAAGATTTTGATGATTTCCTGACTCACATTTAGGTCTTTCATCCATTTTGAATTTATTTTTTGTGTATGGTGTAAGGAAGTGGTCCAATTTCATTCTTCTGGATATACTATCCAGTTTTCCCAACACCAACACTAGCAACTTTTTATTAGATATGTCTCTTAAAGCAAGGGAAACTAAAGAAAAAATAAGCTGTTGGCACTTCATCAAAATAAAAAGCTTCTGCACAGCAAAGGAAACACTCAAACTGAAGGGTGACTTACACAATGGAAGAAGATCTTAGCAAATGACATATCTGATAAAAAGTTAGTATCCAAAATATATAAAGAACTTTATAATTCAACATCCAAAACACAAATAATCCAGTTAAAAAATGGTTAGAAGACATGAATGGAAGTTTCTACAAAGAAGACATCCAGATGGCTGACACATGAAAAGATGCTCAACATCACTCATCATCAGGAACATGCAAATCAAAACTATGATGAGGTATCACCTCATATCTGTCAGAATGGCTAAATTAACAATATGAGAAACAACAGGTATTGCCAAGAACATAGAGAAAGGGGAACCCTATTGACCTGTTGCTGGGAATGCAAATTGGCATAGACATTCTGGAAAACAATATGTAGGTTCCCTACAAGTTTAAAAATAGAACTACCTTTCAAGCCAGCAATTGCACTACCAGGTATTTACCCAAAGGATACAAAAATACTCATTTGAAGGGATATATGTACCCCAATGTTTATAGCAGTATTATCAACAATAGACAAATTATGGAAACAACCCAAGTGCCATTGACTGATGAATGGATAAGGAAGACATCATATATATAATAGAATATTACTCAGCCATAAAAAAGGAATGAAATGTCATCATTTACAATGATATGGATGGAGCTAAAGAGTATTATATTAAGTGAAGTAAGTCAGGCAGAGAAGCACAAACACTGTCTGATTTCACTCGTATATAGAATTTAAGAAAAATGCAGATAAACATAAGGGGAAAAAAGAGAGAGGCAAACCAGAAAACAGAGTCTTAACTATATAGATAACAAGCTAGGGTTTGCTGGAGGGGAGATGGGGTGTGTGTAAGTTAAATGGGAGATGGGTATCAAGGAGGATTCTTGTGAAGAGCATTGGAGGTTGTATGGTAGTGTTGAATCACTAAATTGTACACTTGAAACTAATATTACACTGTATGTTAACTAATTGGAATTTAAATAAGACTTGAGAAAATAATAAAATAAAATAAAATAGGAAAATAAAATAAAATAAAGGGAAAATAAAGATTTATATACATTTCAAGGAAACAAAGAAAGATCTTTCATTACAAGTTTCCCAAGAAAAATGCCCCCCAAAAGAGAGAGAGAGAGAGAGAGAGGGTGAGAGAGAGAGAGGAAGAGAGGGGGAGGAGTCTTTTCCCTTACTTTCGACAGAGGTAACAAGCTTTTTATTTTTAATTTGCACTGATTGTTAATGATAGCAAGAGCAAGCTGTGGAAAGGGTTGAGAGGTTACGTTAGGGAAGCTTCAAAAGGTCACAGTTCTAAATCAATAAGTGGGGACTGGTCATTTTTGGTTACTGGGTTTATGATCTAAAATTACTGGATAACATTTTATTTCTTATTAATAATTCATGAAGCTCAATAGAGTTTTCATGTGGGAACAGGAGAAAAAGTATAGTCAAAGAATAGAGGTGAGGGACTGTGGGTAAAAAAAAGATGCTTTTATCATTATTATACCTTTATATGTTTTTGTAATTATATTAACTGTAGTACACATGTGTGCATGTGTTCATGCATCCACACAGACACATACATGCCATTTCAGAACATATTGTCAAGACATAATAAAGAGTGTTTGCCAATCAGGGAAAATTGGTTTCTGTATTTTTAACTGCTTAATATTTCATCAAAAGCAGGCATAATTAATATATATATGTAGATACATGTATATATGTATATATATTTTTTTGAAAAGCAGGTTAATTGTATAAAATTAGGAAGGCAAAGAAGAAATAATGTATATTATTAGCAAACCTCATGTTAATTATTTTTTCTTCAATGCTAGGAAGAATGAATCTATTTTCTCCTCAAAGGGAGAAGCTATATTCATTTCTTGTCCACTCCCATTGCTGATGTCACACTACAGAACAAGACATTTATTCTTACTTAAAGAGAAAAATCAGAGGTTATAAATGTGACAGCCAATTTTCTTACCTTCATATTGTGGACCCCCAGAATACATACTGTAATCCCTTTTCATTTGTTTCTATGCAATCAGACTAAAGTGAATAAACACACACACACACACACACACACACACACACACAGAGTTGTTCTATCTGGTTTTCCAGTGTTAGGTAGGTAGGTAGTTGTATAGTCATATTGTCTCCATGAGGCAAAGCCACAAGTGAATGTCAAGTCTTCTCCATTGAAAGGCTTTATAGAGCTGACTATTCATGGAAATAGACAAGTAGAAACTGATTTTGAGATCTCAATAATACTTTCTAAAACCACGATATAGACTGGTGNGAGTTGTTCTATGTGGTTTTCCAGTGTTAGGTAGGTAGGTAGTTGTATAGTCATATTGTCTCCATGAGGCAAAGCCACAAGTGAATGTCAAGTCTTCTCCATTGAAAGGCTTTATAGAGCTGACTATTCATGGAAATAGACAAGTAGAAACTGATTTTGAGATCTCAATAATACTTTCTAAAACCACGATATAGACTGGTGGTGGCTCTGATTGGAAATCAGATGATTTATACTTCTTCACAGTAGAACTTGGTGATAAGCAAGTAAGAAATGTTTAAGGAAAATGAAATAAAAGGTGTCTTGACCCTTATCTTGGTTTTATATAGAAATGTTCATTTACCATCTTAGAAAGGAGACACAGACTCACTTCTCCAGAACATGGGTCACAGTTGCCATTTTTATCACAAGTCAACTCCCACATTCAATCTCAAAAATACAACTCTTTCTTTTAATTTTATTTATTGATTTTAAGAGAGCAAGAGAGAGGGAGAGGCAGAGAGAGAGAGAGAATCTCAAACAGTCTCATCACCTGATGTGGGGCTTGAACTCAAAAGCTGTGAGATCATGACCTGAGCCCAAATCAAGAGTCAAATCCTTAACTGACTGAGCCACCCAGGGCCCCTCAAAAATGCAGTTCTTGTATTTTATTTCTACTGCAGTATCCTGATTGTGCTAGTCCCCAAACTTCTTTGTGTTTTGCACTCCAACTGCTTGAATAACAATGATAGTTCCACATGAAAACAGGCGCCTCAAGAAGAAAACAACACCTCTGAACACAATCTGCTTTAATTCCTGGAATATTATCTCAATTTTATTTGCATGAGCATGTCTTAGAATTGTAGGGATGAGAGCAATCACCTAATTCCACCTCTTCTACAGTTCAGTTCCTCTCCAGCTTCCGGCTGTTCCGTATGCAGGAAAAATCTCTAAGCCTCAACGGCTCCTTTACATAGAGACTGCATTGGGTTTCAACACAGAGATGATTGCTTTCGGAAGTTTTCCCTCACTCCTCAAGGCTAAATATGAGACGCTCATGAATGCTATCTGCTGTATTTCTTTAGTAAGAAATAGGGTCTTTACAACTAACTCTTTACAACGGACTCTTTCTCACAATGTTGCCTGCTAAACTGGCTTCAGGTTCTATGTACAAGGACTTAATGTTGATCTCGTTCTTTGTTGTAATATGCCTCCAGTATAGTGTCTCTCATAAAATAGCTAATTAATAAATATTTTGACTCAGTGAATGAAGAGTCCTATAACCTCAGCTATGTCAAATCTTTTAAAGAATATGTTGAAGTCCAAGGATCACACTTCTTCTTGAATTTTCTAGGAAGGATAGGGTCTTTACACAGATAACATGATCAAATTATATAATTAAGAAAGTTGTCTATTTTAGGTTGGATTTGTAGAAGATTAGCATTAAACATTTAATCTGCACATGAAATATGATTTTATTTGTCTTATTGATGGGCCCATTTTAAACCTCAACGATGTTTACTTTTCTTTAAAATATTTTTCTTTATAATTTTCACATGACTCTGGTTATCTTGACATTAATAAATATTGAACATCACTATGTGATGCTCAAAGTGCCGGAAAATCATTTTGAAACAAACACAGAGTGTGGTTTAAAAACAAGAAAAGTGATAATGCCAGAACAAAGTATCATTTTTTAATAAAGAAAAACTAGTCACTTTCCTTTTAAAATTTGGAGTCTTTTATGAGGGTTGTTTTTCTTCCTTAAATAGTTTATTGTCAAGTTGGTTTCCATATAACACCCAGTGCTCATCCCCACAAGTGCCCTTTCCCATGCCCATCACCCCAGTTCCCCTCCCACACCCATCAGCCCTCAGTTTGTTCTCAGCATTCAAGAGTCTCTCATGGTTCACCTCCCTCCCTCTCCCCAACTATTTTCCCCTTCTTCTCCTGCTTCATCCTCTGTTAACTTCCTCCTAATCCACTTATATGTGAAAACATATGGTATGTGTCCTTCTCTGCCTGACTTATTTCGCTCAGCATAACACCCTCAAAGTCCATCCATGTTGCTACACGTGGCCAGATTTCATTGTTTCTCATTGCCATGTAGTATTCCATGGTATAGATAAACCACATCTCCTTGATCCATTCGTCCGTTGATGGACACTTAGGCTCTTTCCATGTTTTGGCTCTTGTTGAGAGTGCTGCTATGAACATTGGCGTCCATGTGCCCCTATACATCAGCATTTCTGTATCCCTTGGGTAAATTCCTAGCAGTGCTATTGCTGGGTCCTAGGGGAGTTCTATTGTTAATTTTTTGAGGAACCTCCACACTGTTTTCCAGAGGGGCTGCACCAGGTTACATTCCCACCAACAGTGTAGGAGGGTGCCCGTTTCTCCACATCCTCGCCAGCATCTGGAGTCTCCTGATTTCTGAGGGTTTTTTTAATTGATCAAAGGCATCCTGTCTTAGAATTTCAAACTATCTTATAATTTATAGATTTCATTCTGTGTACATAGAAGATTATTTGATATTAAGTTATATGATTCTCTCTTATGTATAAAATTAAATTAAAGTTAAAATTGACCTTTTCAAAAGACATGAGCTAATTACAGATGTCTTTTGCTAACAAGAGGAAAATATCCTGTTTTTTAATTTTTTAATTTAAATTCTAGTTAGTTAACACACGGTGTAATTTTAGTTTCAGGTGTACAATATAGTGATTCCATACTTCCATACAAACCCCATGTCAGTTCTCACGTTTAAATATTTAATCCATTTTGAATTTATTTTTGTGTATGGTTTAAGAAAGTGGTTCTCCATATTGGGGTCCAGTTTTTCCAACACGATTTGTTGAAGAGACTGTCTTTTTCCTATAGAATACTCTATCTTGCTTTGGTGAAGATTAATTGATCACATAGTTGTTGGTTCATTTATGGGTTTTCTATCGTCTTCTATTGATTTATGTGTCTATTTTTGTGCCAGTACCATACTGTTTCAATTTCTATAGCTTTGTAATATAACTTGAAGTCTGGAGTTGTGATGTCTCCAGATTTGTTTTTCTTTTTAAGATTGCTCTAGCTATTCAAGGTCTTTTGTGTGTTTCCATACACATTTTAGGATTGTTTGTTCTAGCTCTGTGAAAATGTATGTTAGAATTTTGATACGGATTGCATTGAACATGTAGATTGCTTTGGGTAGTGTAGACATTTTAAACTATATTTTCTTCCAATCCTTGAACATGGCATGTTTTTTTTTTCATTTCTTTGTGTCCTCTTCAATTTTTTTCATAAGTGTTCTATAGTTTTCAGAGTACAGGTCTTTGACCTCTTTGGTTAGGTTTATTCTTAGGTAGCTTATGGCTTTTGGTGCAATTGTAAATGGAATTTGTTCCTTAATTTTTAATTCTGCTACCTTATTATTGGTGTACAGAAATGCAATAGATTTCTGTAATTGATTTTGTATCCCAGGACTTTACTGAAATTATCAGTTTGAGCAGTTTTTTGGTGGAGTCTTTTGAGTTTTTTATATAGAATATCATGCCACCTGTAACTGGTCAAAGTTTGATTTCTTCCTTGCTGATTTGGATATTTTTTGTTTCTTTATATTGCCTCATTATTGTGGAATGGGCTGTACTATGTTAAATAACAGTGGTGAAAATAGACATCTCTGCATTGTTTTTGACCATAGAGGAAAGGCTTTCACTTTTCCTGAATGGGGATGATTTTAGCTGTGGATTTTTAATATATAGTCGTTATTATGTTGAGGTTTGTTCCCTCTAACCTTACTTTGTTGAGGAGTTTTTAGCATGAATGGAAGTTGTACTTTGTTAAATGCTTTCTCTGCACCTGGTCATGTTTCTTAACCTTTTTATTGATATGATGTATCACACTGATTCGTTTGTGAATATGGAAGATATTCTTCCTGTCCTAGAATATCTTGCATATTCGGCTAAAAAATAATACTTGTAAGAAGAAAATAGTGTTTTGATAACAAGAAATAGCTTTTTTTTGGTTATTGTGACTTCTGGGAAAATTTAAATTTAAAAGTGATAGATACTATGTGCATGTATGTATGCATGTTTTCAATAATTTCACAAGCTACTTCAGTGTTTTTGTCTTACTAAACACGATGAGAAGGAAGATTCCAGTTCATATATGTCTAGTTTGCTTGCTTGCCTCCAGATATTTTGTCTCTTTAGCCATCGAAGTTTGAAAGATAAGTAATCCCCTAGCAAAGTATTCCCTATAACACCCATGAGCTTTAGTAGTCTTCAAAATAGCCCAAAATTCAACACGGAAAACATACTCCATCGCTTTATTATTTTGTGGGAATTTTCAATAGCTCTGATTTTATGTACATTTTAATGTAATTTCTATGACCATAGAGTGAATTGGGGGATGATAAGAAAAGGCATCCTGGAAGTGTCCTGTCCTTTAAATCAACAAATGGAGGGTCAAAGAAAGAAGTCTTTTTGTTTTGTTACTATGGAAAACAAAATATTAAAAATCAGTTACATTACACAACATCGCCTAATATGCAATCAGAGGAATAGCTTTTTCCTTCATATAAGATACCTATCTGATGATATTAATCTAAAACTATCACATAATTTATTTATTTATTGGTTTTTGTTTTGATAATATGAAAATAATTTGCACAAAAAGTAAGCATGCAATGAGCACACCACATGCCCAAATTTTGGTTTATAATACCGTACTTCAATAAAAGGAACTAGTGCTTCTACAAGAGGTTTTGGACAGTAATTTTCAAATTAAAATTAGAGACAAATAGACATGATACAACTGGGCAAAGAGATATATAACAGATTAAATGTCCAGCTCCAAACTGAATTGGATAGTACTGGTTCATGAAAAATGGCAATATCTTATTTGCTCTGGGATGAAGTTCATACAAAGTATATATAAACCCAGTAACACTTTGACATCATAAATAAAAGTTTCATAAAGTTGGAGAATAATAGAGAATCCACACTTTGGTATGTAAACCATGGGGAAAAATCAGGTTTTTATCTATTATTTTATTTTCTTCTAATTTATTTATTTTTATTCTTTTAGTTTTTTATAATATGTATTTATTTATTTTTGATTGAGAGAGAGAGAGTTGGTGGAGGAGAGGCAGAGACGGAGGGAGACACAGTCTCCGAAGCAGACTCTAGGCTCTAATCTGTCAGCATGGGGCTCAACACAGGGCTCAAACTCATGAACCGTGGGATCATGACCTGAGCTGAACTTGGATGTGTCACCCACTGAGCCATCCAGACACCCCCCAAAAATCAGGGTTTTTTTTAATTGGCAGTGTCTTAAATGCTAAGTTGTATCACCCTGACACAACAAAGTAACTTGATATCAAATTGTTCTCTTTTTGACAGTGAATTCCACTCTCATATCAAAACTTTTTCCTCAATAAAAATATGCAAAAATGGTTTTCCATAGCATTTGAAGTAGATTTCAGAGTGGAGTACTACAATCCTTATGAACCATGGCACAATTATTGAGTTTACATATGCTCTTTTATAGACTTTAATGAAGGCAATTGTATGTATTTGGAAGGAAACATTATATCATAAAAATTTAGAAATAAAAGCTTACGGCATAGTTATACCTTGTGCTTTGGTTGTGGAAATAGATAGTACATAATAAAATTTTAAATTAAGGCTATGTCCTTTCCTCGCATGCCCTGCATAAAGTGAGAAGAAAATACACACTACAACTACTCAACTAGTCATAATGCCTCGCTTGTATAAATATACTTTTATCTACTTTATTCAGAACAAGTGTGGGCAACTAGTTTATAGAAGCTGAGAAAGATCTCAGAACTGTTTGAGTTTTTTCTTCTGAGAACTATTTTTCTCTTATATTGGGATTCTCACATGGCACAAAGGAAGGTATGGTTGACTATTTTGTGACACAAGGAGCTAGCATCATGACCCAAGCAAATCATCAGGTCTTTCTCTATAGATTATTTCCCACTGTTTGCAAGAGTATTTTTTAATTACAGAGAGATACATTTAAAGGTATGGGGATTAATATAAATGAGTACTTAACACAAAGTAGGAATGAATTGGCCTTTATCATTTCCACTTAATGTCTCCTTCTGAGTCTCATAGTTCATGGAAGTTTGTTAACATTGGCATGACTCTCAGGGTAAGAAAATTAGCAGTAGGTTTAAGGAAAGTAAAATTGATTTCTGTGGTTGCCAGGAATGAGAAGACAGCAGCCATCTGCCACCATGTTGACAGAGATGACAGTGAGGGTAGAGGAGCTCATGTGGGAAATGGGGAAGAATGGTCTTCCTATAAGGTAATACTAAGCTAGGACAATTACAAACCAAAACCCACTAAACATCCAATAGTGCGTATTTGCTCACTGGGTCCTCAGCTTTTATTAGAAGCCCTGACATTAATTTTTGTGTGTACATCTCCCTGAAGGCCTTAGAGACTCCCATTATGGTTTGCATTCAGTTTTATATGGATATATAGAATAACCCTTTTCTTCTTTAGTGAAGGAAGTGAAAATTAATAATATTGTTTCCCTTTTAGGCTTTTGAATTATGTCTGAAAATGTTTTCTTTAAAAAAGTTCTACTGGGGTGCCTGAGTGGCTCAGGAGGTTAAGTATCCTACTTCAGCTCAGGTCATGATCTCACAGTTCATGAGTTCAAGCCCCTCATCAGTCTCTCTGCTGTCAGCACAGAACCCACTTTGGATCCTCTGCCTCCACCTGTCTCTGCCCCTCCCCTGTTTGTGCTTTCTCATTCAAAAATAAATAAATATTTTTAAAAGTCTACTTAAACATATTTAAACAATACATTTTAAGTGACTTCTGAATAATGATTTGTTCCTTTATGATCTAATATATTTCTTGCTAAATTGGGATTCCAAACACAATTCCTCAACCCTCAAGTTTTTCCACCTCGAGTTACTCTAAGGAATAATCTTATTTTTGCTCTATTAATTTAAATTATATGAAATTGTTGTTAGTTGGCCAATTTGACCTGTAGTAACAGCAATTTCATATGGTCTAGCTAATATTTCCAATTACTGAAGTGTTCCATATATAATAGATAATTAGATACTATCCTGTGCATTGAGTTAATTATCCTTATTCTTTATTGAGAGAGCCTCAGGAATATAAACTTCATGGAATCAGCTTAAGAGAGGTATTTTTGTCCCAAACAGGTTCATGGTTAGAGGGTGACTTTAAATGTTTGAGAGGAAGGAAAGAGGGGGTCTGTAAACCTCACTTACCTGCCCTTAGTTCCTAACTAAGTACTTTGACTAGAGATAAATACATATGTTCAAGAACCCATACATGTTCAGACTATCCTTGTATACCATGTTCATTTTTGTAAAAACCTATCTTACAGAGTAAGACCATCATAACAGAACACAAAGTAAGACTCTATGGCAGAAAGCAAGGTATCAGTGGTAACATGATCTACCTAACGTAGGAAAAAAGAAGCAAACAAAACAGAACATTAATTCTCTTAAGAGAGAAATGTAGATACAATATTAATGGCAAAAGAAGGGTGTCAGAGAACCACAGGAGAACATGTCAGTGTATGAGCCTGATAGAATACAGTAGTGTTTTCTGGACTGACTACAGTTCAGGTTCAGAAATAAGCCATAATGGTCTACATAAAAGGCAAGTAACATAGAGAAACAGAATGGCAGACAAGAAGCCTGGAGCCTTCAAACTCTCCTCCTGAAATTCTTCTTGCTCTAAGTGATACCAAGGTTATGCTAAATGTTTAAGAAATAAATACTACAATCTCAACATTTAAAGGAAACTTTATCTTTTCTAGAATTCTGTATGCAGAAAGGAGGTCATAGTGTGGAGATTTCTGCTTGAGGACCATTGGATTGTTTTTCCATTTTCTCTCACTGATTTGAAGTAACTGAAAAAAGAAGGAAGGAAGGAAGGAAGGAAGGAAGGAAGGAAGGAAGGGAGGGAGGGAGGAAGGGAGGGAGGAAGGAAGGAGAGAGTGAAGGAGGGGAAGAACAAAAGGAGAAAGGAAGGAAAGAAGGAAGGAAGAAGAGATGGAAGGAGGGAGGGAGGAAGGGAGGAAGGGAGGGGAGGAACCAAGAAAGAAAGAGAGAAAGAAATAAGGAAAGAGAGAAATAAAGAGGAAGGGAGGAAGGAAAGAAGGAAGGAAGGGAGGAAAGGAGAATGGGAAGAGAAAAACGAAAAGAACACTATTGTAAATTTAGTCTGAGTTTTATATTGCCACACATAATGGGACACCGGACTCTGTTCCTGTTGAAGAAGTTAGAGAGTACATAGCATGGCCAAATATTTGGGAAAGTGAAGCAAGAGCCCAAATGGGTATCAGTTCAATTCTAGACCAGTTGTTTAAATACATAAATAAGTGAGTGAATGAATGAATGAATGAATGAATTTTGAGGGAAACAAAAAATGAGGCACATCTCCATCAATTTAAAGTGACCATTAAGAAAATGTAGATGTTATAAATAGATATTCTTTTAAAAATATTTAAAGCCAACAAGATTTATAAGCTAAAACAGGAAAAAAATAAATATTTCTTAAAAACTTTCCTGTTTTTTATTAAAACGACAAAGAGAAGGAAGAATTAGAAACATCACTGAACATGAAGAAAATTTCACTCATTGCAATGAGGAAGAAGCTACATTTAATATATTAGATAGTTTATTCCTTGGATGGAATCTTCCAGAATTAATTCCTCTTAGAATATCTCCTCTGCATAACCTTATTATGTTAGCTAAAATTTCTGATACCAGAAGTGGAGTCGAGAACAAGTACTAAAAGTACTTAACTCTCCCAGGCTTAACATTTCTGTATGTTCCTGTTTTCTATACATTGTCATTGACTTACTGTGCATTTTACTTACTATTGAACAACCTTATGTTACCAACTACATGTACACTTTATAGAGGAATGATTGAGCTTTATATTTCTACCACAGTTTTATGAGCTTACAGGACTTTGTTAAACTTTTCTGGAAAGCGATTTATTTTTATCTTTATAATGCCTTCTATAAATAACAAGTAGTTAACTGCTAAATATTACAATGCTGACATCAATTATAGCAAGAAGTTTATTTTATCTTATTGATAAATACTTACAATGTTAAAAAGGAAATAACAGATTGGAAAGTTCTTCAAGGGACTTAAACATTGCTATAAACATTTAGCAAGATTTGGAATTCTAATGCTTTTCCAGATCATTTATCTTCATCCTAATCCATGAAAATTATGCATCAAGATGATTATAGGTACTAGAAGCAATTACATGTGTCTAACCTATTAAGAGTACTCTAAATTCCACATAAATTAAGTCTGTTTCAAAGTGTTAATTAACTAAATGTATGAAAACTTGATTATAACTTGGCCTCTGGCATTTTGAAAATTATTAATCCCCTTAAATTACCTCCGCTTATTACTTTCCTTTTACTGAAATTCTCTAAATAAAGTAAAATTATAAATCATATCACCAAAAAAGACAGTTTCCTTCTCCGGGATTTGGAAATTACACACTTGCTTCCAACTAATGATACTTATCATCCAAGAAAATCAGGTCCTACCCAAAAGCTAAATTTTAGGAAAACAGTGTTTGAGACTTTAAAAATGGACTTTATTGGGGCACCTGGATGGCTCAGTAGGTTAAGGGTCCAACTTCACCTCAGGTCATGATCTCACGGATCGTGGGTTTGAGCCCCACATCAGGCTCTGTGCTGAACATTCGCTTAGAGCCTGGAGCCTGTTTCGGATTCTGTGTCTCCTTCTCTCTCTGCCCCTCCTCTCCCTCGCACCGTGTCTCACTCTGTCTCTCAAAAATAAATAAATGTTAAAAAAATTTCTTAATGGACTTTATTTTCACAGACACACAAAAGAACACACTGTTTCCAAATTCACAGTTACGAATTTTAGCCATTTATTATGGTTTGAAAAAATTTCCCTTGGCAGTAATGTGAGAAGCCTTAGCAAATGTCAACTTACAGGAATGTCTTTTCTTTTTTTATAAAAGGAGATTCTGGGGAAATAAAGCCTACATTCTTTCCATTGCTTATCAGTGTATGAGCAAGGCCATATGATTATGATAAGGTCACTCTTAAATAAGGTCATGTTAAATAAGGAGGGTTTGTAGTTTCTTTTTTTTTTTCTTTTTTTCTTTTTGTGGAGTACTCGAATGTTCTGCTCCTAATTGAAAACTCATATTAATTGAATATTTCTTTATTTTTCTATCTATATTCATAATTGAAAGTATCAGTGTAACTTTTACAAGTCAGTTATATATGATTAAGGAATCATATTTAGATCATATCATGTGAACCCTTCAAATGTATTTTTAAACAGTCATTCTTAATTCTTACATTAAATTATATTCATTGTACACAGTTTTCAAATCATGATTAGGTCCAAATAAGAATATAGAACACCCCTAAACTCCATGACCTTAAATTACCACTTTTAATAACTGCTGTTAGTTGAATATATTCCCAGAAAAGATACATTGAAGCCCTCACCCTCAATGTGACCTTACTTGGAAATAGGGTCTTTGCAGATGTCAACATGAGGTCATTTTGGATTATGGTGGCCTCCACAGAGGCACAGAGAGAACATCCTCTGAGCACGGGGCAAGAAATTAGGCTGACATGCTTACAAAGCCAATGACTTCCAAGGATTGCTAGAAACCATCACAAGCTAGGAAGAGGCCAGAAGGATTCTTCCTCAGGACTCAGGGGAGTATGGGTCTGCAGACACTTTAATTTCAGAAATTCTACCCTCTGGAACTATGAAAGAATAAATTTCTGTTGTCTGAGGTAACCTAGTTTATGGTGATTTGTTATAGCAGTCCTAAGAAACTAATAGTGCATGTGCTTCTGACCATTTATGGACACTATCAGCAATGCTATTTCATACCTTGACTCCTTTATACATTGGTATGTATAGTCATGGAATGTTTGTGTTTCTAATGTTGAAATCTAATCCCAATGTGATGGCATTTGGAGGTCAGCTTTTATGAATTTATTAGGCCATCAGGGTGGAGCCCTCATGAAAAGGATTCGGGCCTTCTAAAAGAGACCTTAGAGATCTCACTTCCCCTTTCTTCCCTGTTAGGACATCCGACAAGGCACCAAATCTGGTAATGCCTTATCTTGGACTTTTCAGCATCCAGATGTGTCAAATAAATTTCAATTGTTTATATATCATCTAAGCTCCAGTATTCTGTTAATAGCAGTGAAATGGACTGAGACATATGTATATCATAAATACTAGTGGAGGCCATCACATGTTTTTTATACAAATAATTGTTCATGAGGACTAGTTTTATATAAAGACATCATTCTATGATTCTATGGGCATTACCCATTTGCAGAATTTTAATATTTTTCCTTTTGTATGGTATTTTATTAAGCATATGATTGATATTAAAGAATGAGTCTTAATATTTGGGGAACTACTTGTTTTTGGGAAGTTGAATTAAATGAAAAAATACCAATTATTATTGAGAAATACTTTTGGTTTTGGAATTAAATTTTGTCATACTAGCATGTTCAATTTTATCGTAGCTGATTAATTATGCCTCTTGTGATTATTTTATTTTCTTTAGAAAATATTGATTATTCCATCTTTCCAATTCTGAAAGAAGTTTATTGAAATATTTGACCATATATAAACATTTTAGATATCTCTTATCACCTTTTATGCATTTGATTTCTATGTAGTTTTATGCATATGTGATGTGAAGCAAGTCTTCCCTATTTAATGTTTTTAATGTTTTATTTACTTTTGAGACAGAGAGAGACAGAGCATGAGCAGGAAAGGGGCAGAGAGAGAGGGAAACAGAATCTGAAGCAGGGTCCAGGCTCTGAGCTGTCAGCACAGAGCCTGATTGGGGCTCGAACCCACAAACTGTGAGATCATGACCTGAAACAAAGTCAGACATCTAACCAACTGAGCCACCCAGGTGCAACATGCATATCTTCTTTTGAATTGTGCCTATTAAAGTTACATAATATCTACCTTAACCATATTTTGTATTTTTATGCTTTCTTTACCATTTCATTTCTTAAATTTCCTGTGAACAATATAAAGATGAGGCTTTTAAACAATCCACTGGCATACTATTTTGGGGAAATATAACAATAAGCACTTATATCTTAAGTAACATATTTTGTTTACTTTAGGTTTATTATTTACATATCTGTTTTCTTCTGTTACTATATCCTACTGTTTCTCCATATATATATGGAGAGAGAGAGAGAGAGAGAGAGAGAGAGCATAAAAGAGATCTTGTATCTCACCTTATCTTTACTCTTTCCAATACACTTCAAACCACCACATAAAGTGAGCTATTTTAAATGTTTCTCTTCAACACCTACTTACAAAGATTTTTAAGTTAATTTTTCTCTCTTATTTCTTTTCCTATATCCCATAATGCTAAGGCTTCGCTAAATACTACATATACCACAATTAGCTCCTAGCCTTAACTAGGTTTTACCTTAAGATATGTCTCCTCATTTCAAATGTTAATTTGTTAGTTACACAATTTTATTCCTCCTTGCACTGCCCATATAAAATATCTCTATTGTTATGGATTGAGTGTTAGTATCTTTCCCCCCAAATTCATGCTGAAGTCGTAACCTACCAGTGTGGCTGTCCTTGGAGATTGAGCCTTTAAGAAATTAAATGGGGGTCTAAGTGTGGAGCCCTGACTTGATAAGTTTAATCTCCTTATAAGAAGGCACCCTCTGGGAGTCTGGGTAGCTCAGCTGGTTAAGCTTCTGACTTTGGCTCAGATCATGATCTCTGGTTGGTGGGTTCGAGCCCTGTGTCTGACTCTGTGCTGACAGCTCAGAGCCTGGAGCCTGCTTCGGATTTTGTGTCTCTTATCTCTCTGCCCCTTCTCTGATTGCATTCCTGTCTCTCTCTCAAAAATAAATAAATGTTAATGAAAAATAAGAAGATACACCTGAGGGCCCTCTCAGTTTCTCCCACCAACAGTGCACCAAAGAAAGTTAATATGAAAACAAGCAAAAAGGTGACTCTCTGAAAGCCAGAAAAAGCTCTCACCAGAAACTGGCCCTGTTGAGCCTCGATCTGGGGCCCAGTAACCAACCAGAACTGTGGGAAAATAAATTTCAGTTGCTTAAGCTACCTATTCTGTGGTACTTTCTAATGGCAGCCCTAGAAAACTAATACATCTATGTTCCAGACTCTGTTAAAAATAAATAAATAAAAATCCAAGGACTTCTAGCTACACATAGGATTCTTGGCATTTAATTCTTTATCATCTTCTTCTCTTAGTGTAAGCTGTTCTGCTTTCAAATTTCCATTTTTATTAATAACGTCACTCTACATGTGCAGGCCTATCTTTGAGGAAAAAAATGTCTTCTAATATTAGAGCTACCTTTGTTCTACTTTCTGGAACACTTCATATTAAGGTTTTCTGATTCTAGTTTCCCAAAGTCTAATGTTTTGTTTTTCTTCTGGAATTTCTTGGCTTTGATATATTCTCTCCTTGTTCATCTAGTTTAGGGGTTGATAATCTACAGCACAAGGGTCAAATCCAACTTTCTGCCTGTTTGTGTAAATAAAGTTTTATTAGAACATAGTCATCTATGTATTTTTGTATTATCTATGACTTTTCTTTAGGATTGTAGTGTCATGAGAGAGACCTTATGGGCAGTTAAGGGGGAAATATTTATTATTTGGTTCTTTATTGAGACATTTCCAACCCCTGATTAAAATCACTAATTAAATTGTGTTCGGTGCAAACAGAATAATCCTTAGGAAATGAATTTCCAAAGCTCTCTGAAAGCTCTAATAATTTAAATTTAATGTTGTTATTTTTTATCTGGCACTATTTCGCCAGAAGCTAATGTTATCTTCTGAAGATCCGTTTATAATTTCTCTCTCAGTCTGATAGACCTCTTAAATCTTATTTTATTCTTTTCCTACCCATCCTACCTAGTCAACCTTGTGGCTCAGGAGAAGCTGAGGAAAGTTTCTAACGGATTTAGGATAGGTGAAAAACTAGTAGTAGGATGTAGGGTTTCAGAAACTCGTAATGTGTTGGGAGAGCATCCACTTCTCGAAGCCATAAAGGGATTTTTTATCTCTTTCATAAACATGGTGTTGGCCATGGCATCCTTCCTTCTTTTATTTCTGAAGTTCCTTTGAAAATCTGGAATGTAATGTTGATGTTCTTAGAGACTACATATAAGGCGTTGGACTTTCCTCTTTGGTTACCACTGGTCAAATCACTCCTAAATGTATCACCACAATATGTAAGACGGGAAATGTCTATACCAAGCAATAGCATATACATTTTAAATCAAGATATATTTGGTCGAGTTTTACAAATTGCAAAAAATTGGATGGAAGCAGAAGTGGGATATCACGTAAAAATATTATAACTGACACATTGAAGAGGGAGCAGCCGTTCTAGAAGGATGATTTCCCCACTCCAGGCCTGTCTCCCTAACTTCCATCTAGAGGTCAAGTACAGAATTCTTGAATTAGTAGAACAGCTGCTGGGAGCAAGTGGAGATGAAGGATTGGTCCATGGTGGACTACCTGAGTGCTTGGATAGGGAAGGTGAGTACATTTTCTTTGGTGTGAATGTAGTGTGGTAGGAACTCCTCCCTAAAGAGAGAAAAAAATGAAGAAGAGAGGAGGGAAGACTTCAAGGTCACCTAGATATGGGTCCAGGTGCCTACATCCTCCATGTTCTTGTAAACTGAGACAACTTAATCAGACTGCATGTTTATGTGTGTTACCATATATGGAGACAAAGAAATAGAAAATGTATTAAAAAAAAAAAAACCTATGCCATGTGATGTGGGCTGCTCAGTTCTTTTGGGTACGAACCCAACTGAGCGGTGCCAGCACGAATAAAGTTGCTTTCTGGAAAGAACAGCCTTGGTGTCACGGCTCTCTGTGAGAGAATCCTGCAACAGTAGAAATGGGATAGAGATCCCTGGTGAAATGATCAGAATTCCCCAATTTCTGAAGAGCACTTGACCTAATAGAGATCTATGGATCCCAGACAAGGAAGGTACACCAATGTTTGTGTGTGATTGTACATCCACCTACTCATGATCTCCAGCTCACAAAGCATCTCCAGGATCTTGTTAAACCTGTGGTTCATATTCCACCTTAACCCCTAGTGTGGGTTACTATAAGGCTTTAGTGAACACAATGTAAGGTTAGCTTTATGCTAAATATCAGGAACCCAGAGGAAAAATAAGGTAAAATTTAAAAAGATACAAATGTGATCTACAGAAACCACATAGAATAGACACATTTATGCCGGAGTCCAGCTCCAGCTGGGTCCAGGGGTCCCTGAAGGATGGACGGTGTTGGTGAAGGTAGGAGTGAGAGAGCCCTGAGATTCTTTCTGGTCACCAGGCAGGCATCTCTGCCCTGTCGGTTTTGGAGTCTTTATGTATAGGTCAAACATTAACATGGCATCAGAAAATGGAATTTTTACAGTGGATAGTTCTCTGTGATGTTTTAGAAAATGTACAGAAACAGGTTTTACAAAAGTCTTCTTGCAGAACTGTCCCAATTATAGTGAGGTTGAGTAACTAAGAAAATAACAGGGGTTCACATTTTAATAACATTAAGATTAAGTCATAGGTTTGTAGATACTCTTATCCATCCTCATCACAGCTGCCAGGGTAAGGGAAGGTGTTTGTGGAATGTAGGCCTTAGGAAAGGGACTGCCATACATCATCAGTCAGCAAAGGTATATGTGGTAACTTATGTCCTGGCCTTATCTGTTTCTTCTCTCTAAGTTAGGCTCTTTGTCTCCGGGCAAGACTTTTTTTGTCCAGTATACTCCTTATGGCACTGGAGAGCCAACCGTACCTTTAAAAAGTTTAGCTCATTTCCAATACATAGAATAGCCTCCTCGAGTGTATTTAGCTTTGTGTCTAGTTTTATGATTTCTTGAATAGCTAGGGCATGAGAGACATTTTTGGTTGATTAGCTGATATACATGTTGAGCTGTATGAACCTCTTGGACTAACACAATGGTAGAAAGAGAATTGTACATGTAAAGGTCAATCTTTTATGAGTAAGGGTCATTGGCCTATTCATAGCTCAAGGGAAAGTATGGAGGAAAACAAGACTTGCTGGAGACATGATGTCTGTTCCCATAATCAAAAGAAGCTCCCACAATAAGTTCCTTCACAAGGTGCAATCATCATACCAGGGCCAGAATAAGGGGACGAGTCACTCCTGATTCCGATCAACAAGGTACCTTGGGGGTCAGTGCTCAAGCAGAAATAGTTGTGTGGGGGTGGATATTGGTCGTCATCAGATGGCAAGAGACCGTGCAAACTTGCTTTAACCTCACCAGGAGTTTTCTCGACTAGTGGGCTCAGAATGGCTCCCAACATAGCGAAAGTCACATTTTAATGTCCTGCGATGTGCTGCAGTAAATGTTTGCCTAGGTGTTATGACGTAGAACATCAACGCAGAAGTTGAACAACTCAGTAACTTTGCTGAAAAAAAATCAGGTGTTTTTATCTATTTTATTTAATTTTCTTTAGTTTTGAAAACCATGATAAAGTCTCAACTACATGAGAATTTTATTATCTTTATAATAAAATGGAACTTAAAATCTGTGACTATTTATTATCCAAGATTTTAGATATTTCTCTTTTCATTTGATCTTGATGGCAAATTTCTGAGGGAAAGGGCATATCTTACAATGTTTATGATCAACTCAGAAAACAGAAGAGATCAGCATATCAATTTTGATTCACTAAATTATTTGTAAATCAGCTCTGAACAAAGGATCCAGTAAAATTATGTTTGGTAGTATTAGAGAAATTATCGGCAGAAATAAAAAGAAAATTTCTATGCCTGATTTGGAAAGCCAGAATTTTATTTAACTTTATGTTAGTGGGTGAGACAGTTACATTTACCCTTTTAAGTAAATTAAATTCTCATGTCTTGATTTGTACAAAGTAACAGAAAAAAAGATAGGATTATTTTGATGGCTTTTTCTTTCTGCCTAGAAGGAATAAATCATTGAAAGTATGAGATCAAAAAGAAATATTGCAAATAGAATTTGTAAAGAATAGAAATAATAGGGCCATTGTTTCCATAAACCAGAAGAAAACACTCTTTTTAAATGTTGTGAATTCTCAACAGTTTTAAAAATAAAGTGAAAACTAAATCATATTGACTTCATAGCCTGCAGTAGAAACACACTGAGCCTTAAATATTAGCATTTGGTGCCATTTCTTGTCCTATTAATGTTACAATGAAGACCAACTTCAACTAATCTGTCTTCACATGTTCAGTTTTACAGTATAATTCCAGATAAATGGAGGAAAATGAGCTAAATATCTGTACATCAACTTCTTCTCAGCAAAGATTTATTTTTCTAATAAAAAGTAACCAGTATTCTCTATTTGGAACAAATATGATATAAATAATATAAAGTACAAAAAATGAAAAAAAGAAAAAAAAAGGCCAACAGATTATATACAGGAAAGAGTTTTGGTATCATAAGTCTAAGAATCTGAGGATCTCAAGTTCATTTCAATCTACACTGGGTGAATTGGCTCAAGAACCCCGGGGGTAAAACAAAAACTTATTACTGCGAGAAAATGGAATTGGCTGCACTATTTCATTTTAGTGAGAATTTGTTAGACATGATAAAGTATACACCATAAACAATTGTGCTATCCTGATTATCGAGATTATAGTTCTTGTTATTCTTTAAAATTGTAAAACAGAATTATGTGCTCTTTCTATTCAATAGCATTTCTGTTATAAAATCATGTTAAATTTGGAGTGTCCTGTATTTGATTATCATGCATTTTCATCATCCCACATGTATAAGCAAAAAAGAAGGGTGTTTACCAATTTGTTTCAGTCAGCATGCATATTTTAATTAATATTTTTATCTCTCTACCATTTAGTATAATGTATACATAACATTTTCATACAAACTAAATATATTAGTTTTCTATTTCTGCCATAACAAATTGCCTTAAATGTGCTTAAAACAATGTACATTTATTACCTCACAGTTCTGACAGGATTAGCAACTCAAATAATTAGGATGGCAGGGCGGCATTCCTTCCGGAAGGCTGTTATTTAGATTCTTATCTCCTTGTTGGCTGTCAAGCGAGGGCCCTCCCCATCTTCTAGAAGCCACCCACATTGCTCAGCTTGTGACTTACATCTTCATCTTCAAATACAGGATGGTGAGTTGAATCCTTCTCTTGTTTCAAATCTCTGCTGCCTCTACTTCCATCTCTATACTTTTTTGACCAACTCTTCTGCATTCCTCTTTGCCCCTTTTATGAACCCATGAGATTAGTTATATTCAGCCTACGCAAATAACCCAGAACAATCTTCTACCTGAAGGTCACTTGAATTCAATCTGCAAAGTTCATTTTGTCATTTTAAGTAACCTATTCACCGGTTCCAGGGACTACGGTATGCATATCTGAGAAAGGGCATTATTTTGTCTACCACAACAATGGTTAAGTCTTGAGACTGGAGTCTTGAGACTAGAGCTTTAGATTAAAGACAGGGAAATTTGTCTTTTCATCTCCTTTAACAAGCAATTTGGATAAGCAGCTTACTTTTACAGAGGCTCAATTTATATACTGATATAGACTTACATCTACCTCATAATGTGGGTTTGAATAAAGTAAGTTCTTGTAAAGTCTTAGCACAAGATGGCAGTGCGGAGGGAAAAAAGTCATTTTCTCATTTCCACTTTCCTCCACCTTTTCCTTTCACATTCCTTAATGTGTGTGGTCCCTAGAACTACTTTTTCTTCTTCTCTTTTTTTATTCTAACAAAACTTTCTGCCAAAACCCATTAATTAACAAAGCTGGTTAGTCTCTTCTAAACGGCCCCACAGTCAGATACAGTTTGATATCAAACTGAACACATAATTTAACTTCTGTCTTCCACATCTACCTACCTCCTGCATTTGCTGCTTAGGAAGTCACATTCATCCCATGACCCAAGGCTATCCTAGATGTTTTTCCCTCTATTACCAGCCTCTGTCAGTTGAATTTCCATAGATGCTACCAAGTAAGCTCTTTCGTATCTACCTATTCTCTAAACTTTTACTATTATTGCTCAAATAACACGAATAAATTTAAAGGATGTTTTTTAGTACTTGAATTGTTTGACTTTTCTGGATTATTCAACACTTTTGTACACTTTGTCCTCCAAACACTCAGTCTTGGCCTCTGTATACTAAGATATCCTGCCCTCTTCTTCTATCATGTGTACTCCTGTGGTGGTTAACTTTATGGGTCAACTTGCCTAGACTGTGAGGCCAAGATTTTCGTAAAACATCAGTCTATATGTTGCTATAAAGTTTTTTTTTTGTTTGTTTAGTTTTTTCTTTTTATTTTTTTGATATTTATTTATTTTTGAAAGAGAAAGACTGCAAGCAGGGGAGGGGCAGAGAGAGAGGGAGACAGAATCCAAAGCAGGCTCCAGGCTCTGAGCTGTCAGCACAGAGCCCGATGCAGGGCTAGAACCCATGAACTGTGAGATCATGACCTGAGCTGAAGTCTGACGTTTAACCCACGGAGCCACACAGGAGCCCCTTTTCGGTTTAATTAAATTGACAATCAGTTGACTTTGAGTAAAAAGAATACTCTCTGCAATATGGGTCATCATCATCCAAAACAAGGGAGATTTCCCAAAGAGAAATTCCATGTTCAGATTGCAACATAGAAATTCTGTTTTCAGCCTTCAAACTAAGACTGCAACATCAGCTCTGACCCAAATCTCCAGCCTGTTAGCCATAATGCAGATTTTAAACTTGCCAGACTGCACAATTTGCTTGTATCATTTTTTAATTAGTCACTTTATTTTTTTTATAACGTGCTTTTGAATATATTTCCTTGAGTCAATTTCTTAAAACATCTATTATCTATATATGATATCTATATCTATATATATCTATCATCTATCTATCTATCCACCATCTATCTATCCAAAATAACATAAGCACGTAAATATATATTGTTATAGAATAAAATACATAATTTCCCAAGTGAGAAATGTGATAAGGCTGGCTATATCTTCTAGAGACAAATTAACATGGTCTTGAAAGTTCAAAGGGAATGTTTTCTCAGGTTCTCCACATTCAGTGACCAGTTGCCATTCCTGTTGATTCAATCACCAAAATATCTGTCCTTGAAAATAAAATTTAATTTACCAACACTGATTAAAATCATTCTTTGGCTCTTCATTAATTTAAAGATAAAATTTACATAGCTTACTATGACACATTTGATCCTTCTTGATTTAAATTAGGAGAAGAATTACATATTTAAATAGTAAAGAACCCTACAGCATCATTATTTCATCTTGTAATTCCAATAAAGATAAAACAGACAAAATTAATAATAGAATTAAAATTATGAATGTAGCATGGTTTCCTAATAGATTCCTCTGAACTCGAACAACTTCCCTAGGCACTGAGGACCCAGAAAACTTCCCAGATTTGAGAAATCATGGAGTAGAGAAAGGTTTTGTCTTATTTCCTTTGTCTTTAACTTTTTTTTAATATTTCACAAAGTTGCTTTTAATTTTTTTTAATTTTTAATGTTTTTTTAATTTTTTAAATTTATTTCTAGGAGAGGGAGAAAGAGAGAGAGAGCGTGAGCAGGGGAGGGTCAGAGAGAGAGGGAGATACAGACTCTGAAAATAGGCTCCAGGCTCTGAGCTGGCAGTCAGCACAGAGCCCGACGCGGGGCTCGAACCCACGAACCTCGAGATCATGACCTAAGCGAAAGTCGGACGCTTAACCGACTAAGCCACCCAGGCGCCCCTGTCTTTAACTTTTCATCTTTATTCTTCACGGCCAAGTTTATCCGTCTATTGAGAGATAAGTAACCAGTAATAGAACACAGCCCTTGACACTTCCCTGGCCCTGTCTACACACCATCACCTCCTGCTTTCTTTTATGACACTGCTGCCTGAACACAGAGAGCCAGCCTTGCCCTAGCTGTCTCTTCTGCATTAGTACCAAACTGAAGGCAGTTTCACCATATTCTGTCATTCATTCAACAAATATTAATCAAATGCCTACTTCATATCAGATAATTTTCTATGCTTGATGTACTTTACTAAATAAGAGATTTCCTCTTAGGTTATAAGCTTTGCATTTTAGTGTCATGCATAAATACTTACATAGACTAGTATCTTTTAATAAGATACAGTTCTCCCAATTCTGTATGGGTAACCCAATACCACCTTCAAAATTCAGCTTCAACATGATTTCTCATGAGAAATCTCGCACATCTGTTCCTTCAATCCAATGCAGAGGATTATGATAGCACATAATATGCATAATTGTAATTTCTGAATGACCTTTCCATTCAAGACTATGATCCTTCTGTCATCATCACCATCATATCTACAAGCTCCATCTCTGCCTCAGTTAAGGCTTTTTATTTAAATTATAGGCAACACTAAATTACCTTTAAGTTCTACATATATTCCTGATCAAGGTCATGGGAAAAAAGCAAGTGGTATAGATAGCTTTGGATTATGGACTACTAAGGGAAATGTTAAAGTGTCTGCCTTGTTTGAGAGATAATAGTAACAGAGGTATCTTTAATAAGACTGAATTATGTGTTTTTATAGACCTAATTTGAACAGAACTTAATATGAGACTATAAAGAAGAAGAATTTTTCTTTTAACCCTTATCTCTCTTATAGAATGTTGTTATGATCAAAGCTTTTTGTGTTTTTTTCCCCATGGATGCCTATGTTGGTATTTTTATCATAGACTATTAGTTCTTATTATAGACTTATAGACATAATAGTTGTGATTTCTTCTCAAGTGTTGAAGGCTGAATGAAATACTAACTCTCTAGACATTTCCTAATGAGTAGGGAGACATACACATAAAATTCTCCTTTAGCTGACTCAGTTTTGTATTTCACATCTTCATTTTATGGTCTCATCTAGTAGATTAAGGTATAAATCAGCATAATAAAGGGGGCAGGAAGTGGATGGGTAATTTCAAGAACATTTCACTTTTATCTTCCTCAAGGGTAGAATTCTTCCATTCATCACGAACTAAATTTTCTATGTCTACTATCAAAATATGGTTCAACTGGTAAACCTAAGTAATGATATCTATATTTCAGGACCTGGGGAAACCATATAGTTTCAGCAAAGGAATCAATTCACTTTAGCGCATCAATATCCATGTTTGATGTTATTTTGTTTCTGCTGTTTTGTGTAAAATAAACAAATATAAATGTCCAGCTAGTTTCTCGCCACCTAGTGAAAGCATGCTAAAATCATTAGTGCTTTGCCCTGGTGAATATCCATCTCAAATTAAAAACATAGTTGAGTAACAAAGTTGACCTGTTGACCTGACATTATAAGTATATATATACATTACAAACAGTATAGCTGTTAAAAACTCAGAGTCAAACTGACTAGGTCCAAATCCTGGCTCCCACCCCATATAGACTGTGTGATTTTTGTACACATCACTTAATCTCCATAAGCTTAGTTTCTTCACCTATAAAGTTTTATGAGATTAATGAAAGCTCTCTGATAGAATACAGTGAGGATTAAATGAAGTAATCAGAGGGAAGTTTACAGCAGAGTGCTTGGAGATTGATTGAGACTCTGTCCCTCCCTCCCACCCTCTCTTTCTCTCAAATTAAATAAATAAACATTAAAAAAACAGATTTGAAGTAAACTTGTTCAATCTGCCTAATCCTCTAATATATACTGGTGAAGTGACAGCTTCTTTGAAATGTTTGTCATTTTTAGAGGTATCTGGGTGGCTCAGTGGGTTAAGCATCTGACTTCGGCTCAAGTAGTCATGATCTCAAGGTTCATGAGTTCAAGCCTTGTGGCAGGCTCTGTCCTGACAACTCAGAACCTGGATCCTGCTTTGGATTCTGTGTCTTCCTTTCTCACCTCCCCTGCTTATTCTCTCTCTCTCTCTCTCTCTCTCAAAATAAATAAACATTGAAAAAAAATTTAGGGGCACCTGGGTGACTCAGTTGGATATCCATGAAACTTTGATTCAGGTCATGATCTCAAGGTTTGTGAGTTCGGGGCCCACATCAAGCTCTGTGCTGACAGCTCAGAGCATGGAACCTGCTTCAGATCTGTGTGTGTCTCTCTCTGCACCTCCCCTGCTTGCACTCTCTCTCTCTCTCAAAATTATATAAACATTAAAAAAAATTAAAAAAATTAATGTTTGTCATTTCCAGGCTTTGCCAATAAAAATCCAATACTTATTGATATTAAATGTCTTAATGAGACCCTTTAGATAAAAAAAAGCAAATATTACTGATGGTGATATAACTACTTATTGGGGGCTGTCAAACCTGGTCTATCTAAGACAATCTAGGTTCATGCCTATTTCAGGGTATAATAATTAATATCATCTTTCAATATTCTAAATAAGATCTTGTTTGGATGACAGTTATATGGTCACACTAATTATAAAAGACATAGAAACACGCTAACATTCTCCAAGCTCTCAATTAATTTTATTTTTGCTCTAGCACATATTCCACAGATAGATACAAACAAACTATAAGAAAATTATCTATTCATTTATCCATCAGCAATTCAATTGGTCATGTGACTAGTTAGGTTGATTATGATTGACTACGTTATTACTGGCAGTCTAATTTCCATAAATTCCAAATTAAATATTTCAGAGTCAGCATACCTCCAACTCATGAACCCACAACCTACAACAGAAATTTCATTAAATTTTAACTTTAATCCACTAATAGGGGAAGCATTTTTGTCTGTCTTATTAATAATGACCTAGGATAAATGGTGATATTCCAAAATTATATTTTTATGGTAACAAGGTTAACATATCAATTCAATGTGAAAAGCCCTATATCTAGAGTTGTTTTTAGATTCATGAGCTACACTGATATTGCCATTAATCAAGTCCTCCTGCTTTTTTTCAGAAAATTAAATGATTGTATTATGTATTTACATGCATGAACACACATGTCTCATGTTTTAAACTTGAGAGTAAGAGGACTATAATGTATGTCAGGAGGCAATTCTCCATGGTTCTCTTGCATTTCTGCATATCACATGACCAGAGAAAGTAACTGACTTTTTGTAGACTAGCTTCTCATGGATGTTTGTATAATAAAGCAGCCAAAAGCCATCTTAGCTGGGTCCTGTCTAAACTATAAAATCATGGCAAATGCTTGTGGATAATTTAGGTCAGTGGAAAGGTATATATGTGAGCCATGGACAATCTTTGTGTTTTGTTTTTTTCTTTTACAATCCATCCAGTAAAAAATGTAAAACTTCACTTATAGGTAATGCATCAAGAAACTTTAAGCAGAGTTTGACCCATGTGGTCATAGTTTACTATCCTCTACTTTAAGACACTAAATTTTAGGATTGTTTGTTATGCAGTAATCCCTAGCTAACATGGACTATACCATGTAATCTTCAGATTATTTATGTTCTAAATGATGCGCTTGTTAAAATGTTTCTTGTGGATGATTGTGTCTATGCATCTGAAGATCTAAACTGAGTTTTCACACCAGGCTCAAATTTCTCATTCATTTCAACCAAATTAATGCCACTTTTTCCTCATCTAACTCAATAGAAATTTTAAAACAATATGCATTTTTTATAAGTTAAAGATGCTTTTATCCTTGCAACGAAGATTTGTGTAAGTTAAATAAAGAAGAAAAATAGCTTGTTATTCTAAAAGATTTATTTTAATCTGTAACACTGCATCTCATTTTTCACAGATCTTCAACACAGCATTTTCTCTTTTGATTTCAATCATTTAGATATGTATACTTTAAAACTGTCATCAGCAGGTCCCCCCCACATTCACTTGTCCTCTTTTGGAGGCTATCTCTGTTAATGACCTCACCATCCTTGATTTTCTCAAGCTAGAAACATAAAGGTTCTTTATCCTCAATATGCCCCTCTTACAGCACAGAGTTAAGTGGTTATCTTTTTTTTTTTTTAACATTTTATTTATTGAGAGACAGAGAGAGACAGAGCATAAGCATGGGAGGGGCAGAGAGAGGGGGAGATACAGAATCTGAAGACGGCTCCAGGCTCCAAGCTATCAGCACAGAGCCTGATGTGGGGCTTGAACTCATGAACAGAGAGATCATGACCTGAACCAAAGTTGAACGCTCAACTGACTGAGCCACCCAGGTGCCCCAGATTATCTTTTAGCTACATATGATTTATAGTTCTTCTACTTCCTCATCCCAACTACCACATGGACTTTCATTTAATCCTTCATTGTGAATTGTACTTTTGACATATATTATCTCAGGCCTCCAAATGTAGATGCAATACAGAAATTCATATGAACTTGCCTGAAAATCATTAATGTTAATGGAAATTCCAACCCCATTTGTTGAACATGACCAAGATCAACTATACATTGATTAGATTCAGTATCTCTCATGTGCAGGAATCTATTTTTCTCTTTTCTTTTCTATTTTCCCGGTTATAACTTGAAAGTCTGCTTTTCATTTATTCATTATTACCCACCACCTCTCTCCTACAATCCAAGAAGGCCTTAAACATTAGGCAGTGAAGACCCTTTCTTCTTCTTTTTTAAATTTAATTTTCTCTAGACAAAAGTATAAATACTTTTTATTATTTTTATTTTTATTTTCTCTTAGTCTTCAAATCCTTTCCCTTTAAGGTAACTGCCATGCTAATTAATTGTCTTTTTAGTATGTAGATATTATGCAACCACCACAAAACTTTGTTGCCTAAGGTATAAAGTTCTACTCTATTGCTCAAAATACATGCTTTTTCTTGAACTCTGTACTGCCCCCAGTTTAGTTTAACAATTAAACCAATTACTATTCTCTGATTGATTCCTAAACATCAAACAAGATTACCTCTGTAACATCCCTCAGATAAGCCATTTTCTTCCAATCTGTTTGCACAGTTTCATTTCTCTGTCTTATTATCACCCCACTCCCTTTTCTTCATTTATCCAATCCTGACAATTCAGTCTAAATTTAACCTCCTTTTATGGGTGCCTGGCTGGCTCAGTTGGTTGAGCATCCAACTTTGGCTCAGGTCATCATCTCCTCATTTGTGAGTTTGAACCCCACATCAAACTCTGTACTGACAGCTCAGAGCCTGGAGCCTGCTTCAGATTCTGTGTCTCCCTCTCTCTGCCCCTCTCCTGCTGACGTTCTGTCTTTCTCTCTCTCTCAAAAATAAACATAAAAATTAAAAAAAATTAATCTCCTTTTAAAAACTGCCAGGTCACATATGAGTCGAATCAGTTGTTCAATTAGCTTTGTTTCCACAATATTCTTTGCATTTCTTATGCCAACTCTATACTCTTATTAAATTTTGATTTCCTCGGGGCAAATACCAGTGTAGTGTTTACAGATCTTTGCACTGATATTACTCAGAGGTTCTCTCTTAGTGGAAACTGATACATTTTTTTTTCCTCAAATATCAACTTGTCTTGGTCAAGTTGTTAAGAAAAGAACATTCTTTTACATTCATACTGATTTCCTATAAAAGTGGAATTAATAAATAAAACATTTTTACACTAAATTCAAAAGTAAAATAAAATATAAAATGAAATACTCAAGTACTCTTTCCTCATAAAGATGCCCTGTTTACACTAAGGAATGCCAAATGTTCCACAAACATGATTTATTTTTTACCACTCAAACTTAATTAGATTTTACTTGGCATCACTGGCTACCTGTACAGCGTCTGTTACTATAAAGTAATTTTTAAAAATTACAAAATCACTGTGAATCAGTAATCTCCATACTGTAGTAGGAAAATCCTAAAATATTCCCTGAATCGCCTCCCCCTGATGATACATATTGTATAATACTCTTCTGAGCATTGGCAGGAACTGTGACCTGCTTCTAACAATCAAATGTGTCAAGGTGATTGGATATTACTCCGATGATTCAGTCTTACACTACATAAGACTGTGTTGGCAGAACAGAGACAGAAATTCACCTGCTGACCCGGAAGAAGTAATGCAGCATGCTCTGAATTGCCTGTGAGAGGGACACATGGCAAGGAGCTGCAGTTGATCTTTAGACGTTGAGGGTCACTGTCATATCTAGCCACAAGGAAATGAATTTGGCCAACAAAACTGAGTGAACCTGGAAACAGATTATTTTCCAGTTGACCCTCCAGATGAGAATGCAGCTCATTTGGCCACTTTATTACAACCACGTATAACCCAAAGCAAAGGACCAGCTAAGCTATGCCTGGATTCCTTACCCACATATACTGAGACATAATAAATATATATTGTTTTTGGCACTAAAATTTTAGCGATTTGTTTTGCAGCTTTAGGATTAAAATTAACACAGAACAGCAATAGGATTCGAATAAATACACTCTTGGCTGCTAATGTTAGGTGCCATCCACTTCTTCAGATTTGAGTGAATGCAGTTTTTTAAATGCTGCAGTAAAAGAATTTCAGGACACGTAGGCTCCCACACGCTATTCAAGGATGAGTTCAATGGCCTTTAATCTCCATTCAAAATATTATTTAAATGTATCCATATTTTACCACTTTTTTTTTTCAGTTTTCTGCTTATTTCTCCCCTTTTCCTTTGTTTTATTGTTTTGGACTCCTCCTTGTTGAAGCTCATTTACTCTAAAGCTATGTGATCCTAGCAATGGATTCACACAAGTATGTTTTTTTATAAAAATAGGCAAGAGTAAAGATTTTAACCACCGTTGCTTAAGAATGGCGTCTCCTTTAACTTTGGCTTCTAGTCTGCACAGTTCTCTGTTGTGGGTGATCTTGAAATAGCTGTAGTTATTTTGGGGTTTCGGCCATCAGAAGGTGATTTGGGGCACACTTCGTATTTACCCCAATATATTTATATTTGGAGTAGCTTCCATTCCTGCCTTAGGTTGGAATGTCTTCCAGAAACACTTTTATGGCCTGGACTTCTGACTCACACAAAGTTGTGAAACCAAAGACTTGTAAAATATATGCTTATACCACTCACTGTCTTAATCTTATCAGAGAAATAGCTGCTTTCATGATACCTAAATTTGTTGGCTCCTGCTACCTTGCAATTTTTAATATATTTTTATTTCAAATTCATCTAGCTGCCAATTTGGATTTTTTTTAAGTGTGATGAGATTGTCTGCCCACTATAAAGCTGTTCAGGCTTTGCAATATGGGAATAAAACCACTTTAAACATTCTAAAACATATTTTCAAAATCTGAGAAATGAAACCCAAACACAAATAAAATGCTAAAGTTTATTCCAAAAGTTGATATAACTGAAATATATCATTCAACTGCAATTCTAAAAGACATTTGGGAACCTTTTAATAAAACACATGAGAAATAACAGATGCTTGATTTTGGATGCTTATGGAAGGGTATCTCTTGTTGGATTAATATTTGTTTATTGAAGACCAGAAAAAAATGTAGGTTAAGAAACAAGTGGAATATGAAGCAATAGTGATAAGCATAAATAATAAAATAGAAAATATTTTATATTAATAAGTAAATTGTAACAGAACTAGGTAATATTAAGTATAGCAATTCATTAAGAAGAGATAAATTCCAAAAATTATTAATAAATAAGGTCTGAGTTTAATGAATCAATTTCTATAAAAAAAACATAAAACAGAATTATAAATTTATTGTTCATTTGGCATAAAATTCCAACACCAATGAGAGTAATATAAAGCTAAGAAATTGTTATCTCCATAAAGGTACTAAAGACAAAGTAAGTAATGAGTAAATATTTAACATTAGTCACTGAAGAAGTTTTAAACTACTTTGAAATCTTACAGTTCATAAATCAAACATGTTTATAGGGATTCCTACAAATTTAATAACAATTTTTTAAAAATATATGACATAAAAATTATGAAGCTCAAAGCTACTTTTCTAAATGATCAATACTAATAAAAATATACGTCAAGTATACTAGAGGAAAGGCTGAAATATTTTTCTCGTTCTTTTAAAAACATATAAAACATTTTTATATTAGGGGGTGTTCACAGTATGTAGCCAACAATATTATAGACAAAAGTAACATAGAGGCATGTCAAGCAGTTAGTTAATAAAAATATGCTATTTGGGGGTCACGTGGGTGGCTCAGTCAGTTGAGTGACTCACTGTTGATTTCTGCTCAGGTCATGAACTCACAGTTCCTGGGATCGAACTTCATGCTGTTGGCACGGAGCCTGCTTGAGATTCTCTCTCTTTCTTTCTCTGTCTCTTAAAGTAAATAAATAAACTTTTAAAAATACATTACTTTTTCTAGCTTTTGAATTTGTGATTCTTTTAAAACTTAATGTGTTGCGGTTTCTTTTCTCATATAAAATATATAGTCACTTTCATATAATACTTTTGTAGTTTTTCTTAAAAGATTCCTCTTATATTATATAGCATTGAGTCTATATCAACCTCGGTGTACAAAGTGAATCAGAATGTTTTCCTTATAACTACATGTCTTTTCTAGTAGGAGGCAGTGGATGTTTTTATATTTAGTCTTTGAGCAAATACAGTTAGCAGTAAGGACATCCAGTCGGGGATTCATTCCCTCTTTCCAAGGTAGGTCATTTGTTATCTGGTAACCACATTACATAAAAGCTGGGACAGGTTTTGAACAGAGGGTTCTGAAGGGAACTTCACAGGTTTTTAATATCCCATCTGTTGCAATAATGTGAAATAAAATGGATGACAGGGTTCGACAATGATTTACTTCAGCTTAATACTTAACAGTCACTGTTGGGATTATTTTTATTTTATATTTCTTTCTTTCTCTTTTCACTCTTTTCTCTCTCTCTCTTACTAAAGGAGAAGAATAAGTAAATTTCTGGTGAATGCTAGGGAAGCTTCATGTCTCTGAAGTGAATTTTGCAAAACCTCTCTTGAATCATTGCTACTCTTAATTAGTCTGAAGGGATATGCTAGAGAATTCTGTGAAACATAGCATCAGAAAAGTCAGACCCAATTTCTGCAAAAGCTATGGCCGCATGAATTCTTCAGGAAATAGAGACGGTATTTATTGATTTTATTGTATTCATTAGTGTCAACCAGATTTAGATTCAAAAGGAAATATTTACGAGTATTGTTTTTCAGGCATCTTCATTGGTATCTAGTTTACATGCGATAAAGCTGATCTACTGAGGTGTACAGTTCAATAATTTTAAGTAAATTTATGAAATGGTCCAACCATGATCATAACTTAGCAACACCTCCCCAGCACACCCCTCTCACCCCCATGCCTTTGCCTTCATCAGCCATAGGCAACAACTAGTCTACTATCTTTCCTGACAGATTTTCTTATTTTGGCTATTTCACGTATAGAGAGAATCAGACTGTGTCATCTTTTGTGACTAGCTTTTTTCACTTACCATAATGTTTATCGTTACTGTAGCATGGATTGGTGCAACATCTTTCCTATTGCCAAATAATATTCCTATATGTAGATATATCACATTTTATCAGTTAATCAGTTGATGGACATTTGGGCTCTTTCCAATTTTTAACTTTTTTTTTTTTTTTTNTGCAAGTACGGAGCTCCTTACTTCTCCGCCATCTTGCCCTCTCTCTCCAATTTTTAACTATTAAGAATAATGCTGCTGTGAATATTTATATACAAGTTTTCATGTTGGATGTATGTTTCTTTATCTACTGAGTAGATGCTTAGGATAAGAACTGCTGTATTATATAGCAATTCTATTTTTAAACTACCAGTATTCCAAAGTACTTGCATTGAACTACTTTTCCACCTGCAATCAATGTGGATTTTAATCTCTCTATATCCACGTCAACACTTGCTACTGTCTGTGTTAGGGTTCTCTATATTAACAGAACTGAGAAGATATCAAAGGAAATTTATTATGAGGAATTTGCTTACACAGTTACATAAGCTGAAACCCCCTATGATCTGCTATCTTCAAGGTGGAGATACAGGGTAACCTGTGGTATAATTCAGTCTGAGTTTCAAAATCTGGAAACAAAGGGAGCTAATGATGTAAAGCCCAGTCCAAGAATAGGGGCAGATGAGATGTCTTAGATCAACAGTGAATCAGGAAAAAACCAGGGGAATTCCAACTTCCTCTGCCTTTGGATCTATTCAGGCCCTCAGTGGATTGGTTTATGTCCACTTATACTGGGAGGACAGTCTACTTTACTGAAACCATTGAGTCAAATACTAATCTCATCCAGAGACAACTTTACAGACACAAACAGAAAAAAAAGATTAATCAGATGTTTGGGTATCCCTGATCCAGTCAAGTAGACATATAAAAGTAACTATCACATTTTCTCATTTTTATAGCCATTCTGTGAGAGGTATATCATTTTTTTTTCTAATAGTTTATTGTCAAATTAGTTTCCACATAACACTCAGTGCTCATCCCAAGTGCCCTCCTCCATGGCCATCCCCCCTCCCCCCGAGAGGTATATCATTTTTGATTTGTCCTACCCTGACTCATGTTGGGTACTTTTTTATGGGTTTACTGGTGTTTTGTACATTTTTGGGTAAATATCCATTAAAATACTTTGACACTTTGAATTGAATTAAAATATTTATAAATATTTTATTACTAACATTAACACTTTAATATTTTTATTAATATACTCTCTTGTTTTAGAACAGTTCTAGGTCTACAGAAAAATTGAGCAGATAGTACAGAGAATTCCCACTTCCCCTGTATTTTCTTTTTCTATTAATAAGTTAGTATGGCTAATTCTGTTACCATGTATAAAGACACATTGGTACATTATTATTCACTAAAGCCCATCATTTATTTGGATTTCTTTCTTTCAATTTTTTACCTAATGTCTGCAATTTTTGACATTAAAATTAAAGTAACATTTTAAACCATTTTCCTCTCCTGTGATTCCCCACAACTTTATCACAAAGAAGGCAGCAGAAGATATTTCTGAAGATTATAATGTCAACAGGACTTTTAATATACTTGGAAGTAGACCTGTAGCTGATGAAGTTTGAGTAGTCATTTTCATTAACTCCTTCCTTCCTTCCAACACCATGAGTGAGGCCCTAGCAGTGTGCTCATGTAATCATGATTTTTTTAACTTACAAAAAATTATATATAGATACACATCTGTGTATGTATATAAGCATATACATATATAGTTAGTTACTTAAAGCTATAAAGAAAATAAGAGACCCCCAAATTTTGATGAACCCTCAAAATTCTTTCTTTTTCCATAATGTAAGAAAATACCAAATAGGTTTAGCATCAATTTGTCATTGTGTGTTAAAGAATTACAGTTACCTATACTTCAACTGGCAGTAAAAGTGAGATATTCCAATCAGAGAAACCCCATTATTCAGGGCTCAAAAAATACCTATAAGAAAATATATCATCTTGGGGCGCCTGGGTGGTTCAGTCAGTTGAGTGTCCGACTTCGCTCAGGTCATGATCTCACGGTTCGTGGGTTCGAGCCGCGCATCAGGCTCTGTGCTGACAGCTAGCTCAGGGCCTGGAGCCTGTTTCAGATTCTGTGTCTCCCTCTCTCTCTCACCCTCCCTTGCTCACACTGTCTCTCTCTCTCTCTCTCAGAAATAAATAAAACATTAAAAAATATATGTCATCTTTTACCCATTAATCATCTCTAAGGAGAAATGCCTTATGCTTAAGAGAAAACGGAGGGCAGCACAGCATCAAATGCAATCTGCTTGCTTGGGTCATACCAATTCTGTTTGAATATTATTACTCCTTATAATTAATATTAGTCCTCTATAGAATAAAGGCATTGCATATGTAATATTCATCAACACTCTTTTTATCAGGTTTTTTGAGCATATTTTTTCTTACATTATTCATGTCTACTTGAAGACTCTTGTGAGAAATTCCTTCTGAATCTTAGTTTAAGAAAGTATAATGCTACAGGGCGTATGATTTTATTTTTATCTTATGAATATGGTGAACTGTATGATTATAAACTTTCTGAGATGATTGCTAGAAAGCCTGGAGCTAAGATATAAGATATTCATCTACTGAATGTACCTAGATCTATATATCACCTCTTTTTTTAAAATCTTCCTTTTAAGACGATCTATTTTGAGAAAGAGAGAGAGAGAGGGAAAGCATTAGTGGTAGAGGGGAAGAAAGAGAGGAAGAGGGAAAATCCTAAGCAGGCTTTGCGCTGTCAGCACAGAGCCCAACACAGGCTCAAACTCAGGACCCACGAGATCATGACCTGAGCTGAAATCAAGAGTTGGATGCTTACTCCTTGTATATCACCTCTTAAGCCCCAACTCTGTTAACCTTTGTTTGTTCATTCATCTTCCTCTGCATCTTGATTTATGGTATATAATATTTTACCTTAATATGCTTTTCCAAGCCACCTTAAATATATTTTAGAATATATTGGCATGACATGAATAAAAGTGTGATATAGAAATATAGATAATAATTAAATAATGAATACAAATAAAATTGAGTCATGAAACAAGCCTGGTTTTGTGGGTACCTGTCACTCGTTTTCTGGCATAGTTAGAAGTTGAGAAAATTTACCTGGATTCGATTTTGTGGTTCTTCTCTTTTTCTGTTTTAGTTAGAAATTTCTTGTTATTTCACATTCTAGAATTTGTTTTACTTAAATACTACTTTCAATTCACCCATCAATTTCTATGAACTAGATTTTTAAAAGTCTTGATTGTTTGATTGACTGATTGACTGTTTCACATATTAAGATATTTTCACTACAGCACAAGCCTCACCTGTCCAGCACTAGAGTTGATCTTGAATCAACCCTGAAGAACACTGAGAAGATTTTACCTATAATTTTAGCATGCCTGGATTTAAATTTATAATTTTAAAAATGTATCAGTATATCAAATGTTATATTAGTACTCTATAGCTGTTTATTACCGAAGTTTTGCTTGATTTTCTAACTCATTTATTAGGTTTATGTGGAAACTGAAGCCATCTCTTTAATCCAATCATTCTTGGTGCTCTGTCCCACCTTTATCAGGCCATTTACTCTATTTTTTAAAATGTTTTGTTTATTTTTGAGAGAGAGAGACAGAAAGACTACAGGTAGGGGAGGAGCAGAGAGAGAGGTAGACAAGGAATCTAAAGCAGACTCTGAACTATCAGTACAGAGCCCCAAACAGGGCTCGAACTTGTGAACCACGAGATCATGACCTGAGCCAAAGTTGGATGCATAATGGACTGAGTCACCCAGGCACCCCATCATGCCTTTCACTCTAAATTAGATTGTTTCCTGTACTCCCACCAGACATTAGTTTATTCAAAGCCTAATCCCAAGAGTTCCCCTATTTAGAATACCTTGTGTGCCCTATCCAGAAATGAGTTGCTGTCGTATATGCATTGAGCCCTTAAAGATTTGTCCCCAAAGTAGATTAGTGCTGTTAGCCCCAGCCCTGACCTATTTTCATTGCCTTCCCATCTCCATTGGTCCATGCCACTGAGGTTACAACAAGCCAAAAGAATTATGACACTGTCACCAACTTGTTCCCTTTCCTATGGGGAGAATGAGCAAATATGGAATTTATTGTAATCGTGTACATTTCTGCTGTGAAGCAAGAGACAGTGTTTCTATGTAAGCTGGGCAAATAATATTCACAAGTTTAGGAAAACCCGACGTTTCATTTTAAAACTCCAGTTAAGGGGCCATGGAATTGATCAAGTTACAGGACCCATCTTGATCATATTTTGTCATTGGTTTTGTTTTTTCCATTTTTGAAGACAAAAAGATGATCAGAAATAAATTTTGGGGAATCATTCTCTTTATTCAGAAAACAAAACTGCAATGGTAATGACCTAGCCCAAGTTCTTCTTAGTTTTTCTATAAAACATGCATATTTGGTCATGGCAGCTCTGCTTCTGTAGAATCTCTGTATCTATTACACAGGAAATTTGGAAATGCTCTCACCACCAAATGGTCCCACAATTTAGTCACTTTTTAAATTCTGTATCAAACTTATTGATTTTTCAGAGAGAAAATAGCATCACCAGAGGCTTACTTATTACTGTCAGGCCAAATTCGTGTGTTTTTACACTAATGACTAAAAATCAGGGACCCTGTATTTTAGAGACTGAGCAATGAGTACTAGGAATAAAAACTCTCTTGCCCGTGAAGGCAGATGTGCTACCAGTAATGGAGGACAATATTTCAAGACAGAGCAATACCATGGAGAGGCAATTGATAGATATAACACGTGTCACCGGCAGATCCTTTGTATAGTTTATGTACTGAACGTTCCATTGTGGTTTTGTAGTATGGATTGTTACAATCATCCTATCAGTCTGCTGCTATTATGGAAAACTTTTATGATTAATGATCAGAAACTATTCGAATAAATATAAGAATAAAGAAGGATATTTTATTCAAGGTTGTGAAATACATTATAGCACAGTAAATACTGGAATGGCCACAGACCTAAAAACGATGTCATGTCAGGACCATAATTTGTTCTGGGTGTTTTATCATAAACATGGTCCTTTATAAAGAGTGACTTTTGTGATAGCTACACTTTGCACAATATACTCTGAGTAACAAAATTAATACTTACTGTGATATGTTAAATCTTTAAAAAATTTGAGGACTCAGGAGTGTGCAAAACAAATTGTAAGACTGAAATAAATAATTTGATAGTCAAGCTAGACCAGGTAATACTGCAAAAACAAATATCAGTGGCTTAATTCAGCAGAGGTGTATTTTTTCTCATAGCAAGTATAGCCTGAGTTTAGTAACTTCTGGTAACTTTTTTCCAGTAATTCAACTGCTTCTACCATATTGCCCCTCCATCTCAAAGCATGGACTCTAGGACACCACAGAAACCTAAGAGAGAACTTAGAAAGCTCACATTTTTTCTTAAGTGAATCATCCTAAAAATGACACAGCTTAATTTTGCTTAGAGTCCATTGGTATGTACTGGGAAGATGCCTCACTAACTATTAGGGGAGTGGAGGTCAGAAATGTGATTCACACAGGTACACAGAAAACTGAGAGTGAGAAATATAGGTGATACTATTAGATAGAAATCTAAGACATTTTTAAGTGAAGTCCTGTTGGTAATGTGATATCAATTCTATATTGTTATTCTTGCTATCATGTTTTTACATTTTATTTTGCATTATAATACATTTTCCAGACAATTCTTCCAGGGACTGAACTATTCCCTGATTAAAATAGATATTAAATTTTAAGTCATTAAGTTTAGAGAAATTAACTTATTTAGGTAAGACATCATAAGGTTACATATGATAATACTAAATACTATCTAGATATCAAGGCATCTTCTAATTTCTTTTTTTCTTATTTATTTATTTATTTATTTATTTATTTAATAAATAGGTTATTGTCAAGTTGGTTTCCAACAACACCCAGTGTTCATCCCCACAAGTGCCCTCTAATTTCTAAAAAACATATATTTTTACACTGTACTTCCCACCATGTATTGCACATAGATGGCACAGAATGAGGTATATAATAAACAGCCAGTGATGAACAGGATTTAAAACCAGTCCAAGGCAACTCTTATTTTTCTCTGCAGTACATTTTCCTCTCCTCACCTCTACCACAGAAACAAAGGCTGCTAAAAATCAGCAATTCTGCAATACTCAGTTTCAAGAATTAACTATGGACTACATTGAGAAATATTCATTAATTTCCTAGCTAAATTTCTGCTTTCCTGATCAGCATCACTGCTCAGTCATTCTTTCTGAGCCTAAGATAGAAAGAGATTTAACATTGTTAATACCATCAAGAAACATATAATGTCCTTTCTTCTTACATTGAATTATTTCATAGTTTTCCATATAAAGAACCTGCAACATTAAATTGCAGAGGGTTTTTTCAGGGGGAAAATAATTTGTTACATAGATATATATATATATTTTTTTTACTTTATATGTCTCTTATTTTTTTCATGACTATAGTATGAGAATTAAATTTATGTAATTAATTCAAGCACGTAGTTGTTGTTTTTTTTCTATTTAATTATGCCATGAAGCATTTTAACAGTGTTGTTAGGATTTAAAAACTGATTAAGATCTTTACTTTTCAAAAATCATTAAATATTAATTTAAAATATCTCTACATCTAAGGAAATTTTGCTTTTTAAATTGAGACATAATCAATTTTTGCTGCAAAAAGCATATTATGACACAATGAATCATGCTATAGCTTCTATTTGGAAAATTACCTTGGGGGTAAAAATTGGAGGTTGATGTTGGCAGAGTCAGCTAAGACCCTAATTGGTAAAACCATTTGAATTGGTTTTTAGTTGGGGGCATTGGTAAGAGGAGGTACCCAGAGCAGTAGACTCCCCCCAAGGGTAGAGGGCTCAGTTGAGGCTGAGCCCCAAGTGCACCTCCTCTTCCCAACACACCCCTGCATACCTCCTTCCCCCAAAGGCTCTATGACATGCCCAGGAGCAGGGAGGCTGGGAGGGACCACAGTGACTATTCACTTAGACAGAATATCAGATGACTTAGATACCAGCTTCCCATCATGGGTCTCTATCTTCTTCTCAGCCACAGCCTGGAAGGAGCTGACATGGCTGAAGGAACTGGAAACCCACCAGAGCTCAAGCTAGACTAGAAGGAGCTCAGGCTATATGTGGGGCCAGGGCTCATGAGACCCCAGTAGGCTGAGCTCAGCCCACCTGAGTAGCTGCTTAGTATGGTCTTATAATGAACACTCATGTTCTTCTTCTCAGACTCCACCAGGGACTCCTTGCCCTCAAGCAGATTGTGATAGGTGACAATCTTGATGTTCAAGGCCAGCTTGATGTTCATGAGCTCCTGGTACTCGCACAGCTGCCATGTCAGGTCCTGCTTGGCTTGCTGCAGAGTGGCCTCCAGCTTGGCCAGTTTGGCATTGGCATCCTTGAACCATCAAGGTGTTCAGCATCAGCGACGGCTGCCTCCAGGAAAGCCCTCTCACTTTGAAGCCCTCGATCTCAGCCTGCAGTTGACTGATATTTTGGTTCATCTCAGAAATCTCTGTCCTTATACAGTGAAGGTCACCTCCGTTTTTCCCAGCCAGTGTCTGCAGCTCCTTGTACTTGATTTCGGACATGGTCTCAGCCTCAGCTGCAACTGGTGATGCTCTCATACCGGGCCTTGACTTGGGCGATGATGCCGTCCAGGTCCATTGACAGCACAGTGGCAGTGTTCAAGATCTGGGACTGCATGTCACGGTTCATAAGACGCTGATCTCCTCAGTCAGCCCTTCCAGGTAGATTCCAGCAACACCTTGTTCAGGCAAAGTGCGTCCACATCCTTCTTGAGGAGGACAATTCCCTTTCTGCTTGCTCTGTGATCTCCTCCTCATACATATGCTTGAAGTCGTCCACCAACCCTTGCATGTTGCCAAGCTCCACCTCCAGCTTCCTCCTCTCCTACTCAGTGTGTCAGGTTGCCACGGAAGGTTGTTGATGCAGCTCTCAAGCCTGTTGTCCATGATGCTCCAAGGGGTTTCCTGCTGTTGCCAGAGACACCACTGGGTCTCCAGAATTTTGTTCTGCTGCACCTTGTCCATGGAGGAACCAAACTTGTTGTTGAAGGCCTTGATCTGCTCCTTCTCCTGGGTGTGCACAGCCTGGATGTTGTGGTCCACCTCTAGTCTCAGAAGGCCCAGCTCACTCTGCTTCACTGAGACAGCTGTGATGCACCCCAACACCCCTGGCCCTGCAGAATTTCCCAACCATACTTATGTTGGTGCCCAGGCCAGCCCTGAGGCTGCTGCTGCTGTCTGCCTCGGAGAAGGCTGGGGAGTGGATATGGACCCCAGGCTGACTCATGTAGGAGTGGCTGCTGAAGGCCCGATAGCACAGATGGACACTCTGTAGGACTTCTGAGTCCCTCTGATGGATATGGTAGAGACGAGAGTAGAGCTGAAAACTGACAGATTTCAGGAGTGGAGAAGCTGCTTCTAGATTAATCTTGGAAAATTTTTGAACAACAGCTATCAATAGTATAACTGGTTCTATTTTAATTTAGTAAGAATTTAATTAAAACCTATTCCTTTATTAGTGAATTTAGCTGAGTTAATTTTGGACTTGGAGTAATTGTATTGCACATTATTTAACATGTTCTTATATATTTTACTGTTCCTTATTGCTTCAGATTTTCTAATGCCACTTATCAGTTTAAAAGCAATAAATTCAAGTTTGATATTAATGTTCTGAATTTTTGTTCCGAGGACCATTGACTTCTCTTGTCTTTTATCTTGTAACTTATCTGTTTGTGTGTAAAGGTTTACAGAGGACTCAGACTGTAAAATACAACACAATATGTGTCCAGGCTTTAAAAAGTATTTTATGTGTAAGATAATGGTGATGTCAGTTGGTGATTTGAGAGAGAGAAGGAGTGTGAGTCGTGGAGGGGCAGATAGAGAGGGAGAGTGAGAATCCCAAGCAGGCCCCATGCTGTCATCATGGAGCCCAACTCAGGGCTCTATCCCACCAACCCTGAGATCATGACCTTAGCCAAAATCAAGAGTTCCACACTCCACCGACTGAGCCACTCGGTTCCCCTCTGCATCCACTTTTTTATTAATACTGACTCTTCACATGCATTTTACCAAGTGAGGAAGCATTTACTATAATTGCTAGATCTGAGGGGTTAGAAATGGAAATGCAGATTAATGTTAACAGTATCTATGTTCCTGAAGAAACTAAGACTTCTTTTTGCTTTTTACTTGCTATGCAAAGTACATATAGGGGCAGACCCTCTCTGGAGGTGTCTGTGATTGTGCACATCCGCTTATAATTGGGAACATAATATTACTATTAGTAAACCCAACTGCCTCTTTCTAACACAGTGTAAACATCAATGAAGTTTACTTGTTGCCGTGGATCTTGGAAATATCTCTATTGATCTCAAATGTGGATGTCTTTTCCTTGAGAAATTGAAATTGATGCTCAATTTTAGTAGTTTGTTTATTGATTGATTGATTGGTTTTCAGAAAGAGAGAGAGAGCAAGAGCTGAGCAGGGGAGGGGCAAAGGGAGAGGGAGGAAGAAGATCCTAACCAGGCTCCACCCTTGGCCCAGAACCTGATGCAGAGGGCAGAGCTGCTGGGGAGGGGACAGAAGGGGGGTGCTTATCCTGTCGGTATAACCATGACCTGAGCTGAATTCAATAGGCAATCGCTTACATGACTTAGCCACCCAGGTGCCCTAGAGGTTTCCATCACTTGTTCTTTCTGATATGCTACTATAAATGGATTAATTTGAGTAATAGCATTTTTGAAAACACTATCGTAATGATATTTTGGTTGATAATTATTACAGGGTGACTTTTTTTCAACAGAAGACTTTAGGATATAAAGAAATTTTAGAAATTTCTTGAATACATCTCACATTTTATAGAATTATTTTATATTTGGGGGATTCATTTTACATTGCATATATTACATTCACTAAACTTACACTAAGTTTGGCAATGAATATTAAGTGTTAGGAAATTCTATAATTATTGAAGATATCATGCATATCTTTTCTTATGCAAATGTATGATTGATGTATAGATATAGATACAAGCATATGTTTTGTTTTGTTTTGTTTTTATTTTTGAAAGAGAGAGACAGCGTGAGCTGGGGAGGTCAGAGAGAGAGAGGGAGGCACAGAATCTGAAGCAGGATCCAGGCTCTGAACTAGCTGTCAGCACAGAGCCCGATGTGGGGCTCGAACCCATGAACCGTGCGATCATGACCTGAGCTGAAGTCGGACGCATAACCGACTGAGCCACTCAGGCGCCCCCAAGCATATGTTTTTTAATGAGATATATTTTTATGATATTTCATTATACTGAATTATTTAAATACAAATATTTTGAGAATCAGAATATTTATCACAAATATTAACTAGCAAATATTAAAAAAAAAAAAAAAACTTTTCCAAAGATGAAACACACAGGTTTATCCACACTTTGGACCAGTTATATCAGTAGACTGATGTAGTTAAATCAGGTATTACAAATATTTAGTAGATGTGTGCCAAATTGTAATGCATTTAGAGTATATTGTTGGATTAACGTACCAGGATTTTTAGAGTTATTTTCATATTTGTTCATAAGTGTTATTATACTGTAATTATCTTATTTCAAATTATCTTTGAAACTTTGAACTTCTGGTATAAAAATTTTGCTAACTTCATAAAACGATAGTTTTTCAACTATCCAGAATGATTTACAAAATACTGGAATTACTTGTATCTTAAATGGTTGATAAAATTCAGTGATGAGATCATCTAAGCTGTATGTGTGTATTTGATTACTAACACAATTTCTTTAATTGTCATATGCTCGTCACACTCAGGTTTCTTATTTCTCTTTTGATGTGTTTTTCATTTTTTTTAAATAGATATGTATCTGTCACATCTACATGTTCAAATGCTGGCATAATTTGTTTATATTCTCTTTTTTATTCCTGATTTAGTTGTCTTACCTTTGTTCTCTATCTCTGTCTCTCTCTTTGTCAGTCTCTTATTTCATACAAAGTATACTTATGTTATAAATTCATCTCAGTTTCCTATATTAAAAAGATATATAAGCATAATATTAGCTAACATGTTTTCATTTATAGAAAGTTGTGAGACAATAGGGTAAAGGGACATGCAAAATTTGAGAATAAAATGTGGATGAAAACCTCATATAAATTCTTAAACCTATAAATAGATAGATAAATAGATGATAGATGAGATGGATAAGTAAAACTTTAAGTATACAAACTGGAAGATAGAGTAATATAGTTATGTTACTTTAAATTGGAATTTTATGACAATTAGCTTGATAATGCACCTTTACTTACTAAGATGATTATGTACATTTTATGTAGAACTCACTCCTGTATCATAAACACTTTAGCAACAGTAAATGTATTTTTAAATAAATTATGTTATTAATCTGTAGAAGTTTATCTTTCCATAAATTAAATTGGAGATACTTTCATTTAAGATATTTCCACCGGCTTCTCAGTAAGAATAGAGCTAGGACTAGAATAATGTCTCTGTGTTACCTGATGATTAGGAATGTGTTGAATTACACTCGGTCATGAAGATCATTTAACTCTTCAGGGGATTGGCTTTGTTTTCTTTTAAATTCTTTATTTTTATGCCTAGCATAAATTAGTATGGGTGAAGAGGGTGAAAAACATAGCGTTCTGTTTAGCCTCAGTTAATCATTCAAAATAATTTTTTGAGGCATTTTCTTAAGACAATGATAAGCCTGAAACAAATGTAAGGTTTTCCACCAAATGACATTTATTGAATAGTTGAAGTAATTGACAGCTCAAAAGATTCTTTTCAAAAACAGTAATTAACAGCAGCAACCCTTCCAGACTATCTGCTGTCAACCAGCATCACAAAAAGGCATCCCAAACTTGAAATGATGGCTGACGGTAAGCAAGATACAGAAGAGACACAGAATCTGAAGCACCCTCCAGGCTCTGAGCTGTCAGTACAGAGCCCGATGCAGGGTTCGAAATCACGAACCGTGAGATCATGATCTGAGCCAAAATCAGACGCTTAACCAACTCAGCCACTCAGGCGCCCAGAGAAAACACATTTTGAGACTTCCCTGGGAAATAACAAAACCTTAAAAAAAATTATCAAAAGAAAATTTAGAGATGGTTCTCAATAGATATGGGATGGTTATGCTCAAAATATTATATTCTATCCTATGTGATATTACAAAATAAATAATGAAGAAAGTTTCTTTTTGTCTGAAGACTTTGTCCCCATGTTATTGGCTTTCCTTATTCTTACCTTTCTTTTTCTCTGGGATTGGCCAAGACATCTGTTGCCTTGAAAAGTCCATTTTACTAAGGTTTTATCATTTTGTTTTTCAATATACTGTCACATGGACAAAACCATCTTGTTTCCATGTAGACCTCACAATCATTAGAATTTAGGAAATGAATTTACTTTCTTTGTGTTAAAAATTAGTACTTTCTCTTCCTATTAGGCCAACCTGCTACTGCACTGAAGGCTTACACTTTGAAAATACAAGTTAAATGCTTCTTTGTTTATAGGACTGTTTAAATGATGCATGGTATTACATATTGGAGTTTGTGGTGAAAATTAATTACATGCTTCTAAATATGTGATTGCCTTATCCTTTTCACTCCTGTAAAAATGAGATGTTGATTTTTTACCAAATTTCCCTTGATATTAAATCTTTAGCATAAATGAATATAATTGCTTCTCATCTAATACAGCTAACTCTGTAATACCCAAGATGCCCTTTGGCGTTAAAATAATGTGATCTAGTGAACTTGGTCCAACACCTCTTTTTTTCAGTAAACCATGACAAATTTAAGTTTTGGTGTAAGTAGGCTGTTTCAATTTCTTTCTCTTCTTTCGGTATTTTGCTGTAGTTGCTGAATAGTTTCTTAGCAAGGGAAGAAAAAGGATTAACTTGACTAAAACCCAGTTAAAATGCAAATGAAATGAATTTCTGGGCAATAAAGCATGCATTAAGCTGGAACTCTAATGAACATAATAGTAAAAAGTCCCTGGAATATTTTATGCACCTCTATCTATTTCATCTTTATGCTCATTTAGATGTAAGTCTTCCGATAATTTCAGAGGTTTTGCATTTCTGCTTGCCACAAACATGATTAACAGCTTTATTGCTCCGTTTTCTCCAGAGAAGGCTTCAAACCTACTTAATTTCACTCTCTCGAAACCAAACCACGAAGCCCAAAAAGATTTTTATCTGACTTCTAAGATTCATGCTTATTTCATAGTATTACTGAAATTCAGTATTAATGACCGTGTGTAATATAAAATGGCTAAGTAGAGTTAGGAGGTTTTCGTATTTGTTTTGCAATGAAATATTCAAAATGAAAGAGATTTAATGTTTGTGTTATATCAGTGTGTTAATTATTAGGATAGAGATAAGAGAGAATGATTTCTTCATAGAAATAAAGATACTAGTTTCTCTTATCATCCTGAAGATAGAGGATCCCCTATTCAGGAGGACTGGAGAGAGGGAGAGTCATTTTGGTGATGGATTTTGCTAAGTCAGGTATCCCTTTTGTTGAGATAAGCCACTGTTTAAGCAAATGTAACTGGGCCATTTCTTTTACCTTGTTAGACCTAATCGCACTTTGCTCAACAGCTTTTTAAAAATTCAGAGGGTTTTAATATATTATCCTATAAAATAATTGTATAATCTATTATTATAATAGATTATAAAAGAATATGGTCATTATAGAGTAAGTACTATTCCAGAATCATAAAATGTTAATAAGTGTTCAAGGTCAAGAAAATATAGGATAGGTTGAAAGTTAAGTCTATAGAAGCTGGTACATTATGAGTTGAAATAGCTGCAAAAGATTCATGAAGTCTATTCTATGCCAAGAATAGTATCCCTGAAACTAATTTAAATGATTAGTTTTACTTGTTTCATGTTCATCCGTTAGAAAGCATATGGTATAGCCTCAATGATTATAGTAATAAAAAAGGACCATTTGCTAGTCATGGCAATGTTGTGACTATGAGATGTAAGGTCAAATAGAACAAAAGAAAAGCAATCTTAAAAACTAAAGGCCCTGGAAATGTGTTATTTAATGCATAATATGCTTTTGATATTGGAAGAAGGTATTTTGGACTCAACTATTTGTTTGTACACACACACACACACACACACACACACACGTGTGCATATAATTAGGAGGGGCAAATGAGTTGTTGAGTAGGTGGCCCTATCTACTTATCCTAGTTGACAGACTACCTTTGGACTCTTTTTTTCCTAAAACCAGAATATTAACTTTGCCAATTGCTCTGTGAACGAAAGATCCTTCATCAAATATACGCTCTGTCCTCTAGGAAATACAAAGTGCAGTGCTGCCTGGTGACTCAGAAAGCACTTTAAAATGGCTGAGAAAATGTAACTCTTTTACTGTCCTATTTAAATTATTCTTTCTACAGTTAAAATTGAGCTGTTATTCTATAGTAAAATATGTACCTATATACTCATTTACATTCATAGAGTCGTGGAGTTCTTAATCTTAGCTTCCCTGAAACAATTAATTCTATTCCAGTCATGCTCTGGGTATCGCTCCTTCCTGCCGTGCCTATATGACTCCACCTCTGCATTCTTTGTTGAGTTCTTCCCTATTATTAAAGAGAATAGACACAACATGAATATGCACTTACTGTGCTTATCTGAGGCAACAGTGCTTTGTCTCCATGAAATGTTTCTTCTTCTAATTTGTAATGTAGTATTTCTTCATTATGGTAATCCACTATTTCAGCCATCAGTGGCAGTGGTTGACAGTCTACATTCTTGGAGAAGTAGGTAGATGGATTATTGGCTCTGACCTAAGACGTCACATGACTAAACACCACCATGATCATTTGGGTGCCCAACATTTTCCCCTCTCACATCCATGTATGTATAACATTACCCCCTATTTGTTAGAAAACTTCTTCACTTCATTCAGGAAGATATTCTTCTAGTAAACCTTCCAACAAGGTGCCAACACCATGGCTGCCATCATGCTCTCTGTGATTGATTAAGGGATGAGCACATGATCAGGCAGCCTGAACAAACCTTCCCAATAGTTATTCTACTACAAAGGGAAGGGATAATTTCTTTTTTTGTTGTTTTGATGGAATTTATTTGTATAATCCAACATCAGAGCAAGAGATCTTCGTTTTCATATTTTTTTTCCTATATGGAAACATAACATAAAACACACTGCTGATTTGAAAGCTCCTAGGAAATTTCCCAGGTGTAATGTGAAACAGGCACTGTATTCAGAGGGCAGGGAGAGGCTGAAGAAGGAGGTAGGCTCCTACATGCTGGAAGGTAGCAAGGTATGCAAGCAAGAAAACTTACATATGAGGCTTGTCTTAGATGACAGCAAGACAAGTGGATTTCTGCACCAGCCTTCCAAATCTTAAAGTTTCTATAGAAGTCTTAACTGGGTTCAACCACAAATGGAGGTGGCCATTTGGCCACAAAGATGGTGACCAAATGATCATATCCGTGAAAGAGAGAATGTGCTTACCTGGCTTTAAGGAGAAAGTTTGGCAGCTGTTCTTACTGTGGGGTAAATTCACCTTTGTGCCTAGGAAAAAAAAAACAGGGTGTGATGAACCAACCAACCACTCAGGTGGAAGCCACATTTTGTACCACACAATAATTTGATTCAATTTAGGGCTACCTAATAAATACCTAGGCAGTATAACCAGTCAGTGCCAAACCAGTCACTCTCCCTTAATATGACAGAATGATGCACAGTTTCAGTGGTATTCATCCCACATGTCTGATATAATTGAGATCATTCTGTCTGGGGGATTTTCCTGTTCCAACGTAGGTGCCCAGATATCCATGACATGGAGGAAGCCTCCCAAACATAAGCATAGCCACTCATGGCTCCAACGGTGTTATTTCCAGCATCTTTCTGACCAGCAGTTTGGTGGACTGCCTTTAAAGTTTGTCTGGCAGAAAAAAGAAGACTCACACCCAGTGTTATTAATACTGTGTGCTACAGACTAGGTTTCTAGATCAGTATTGGTAATATCAGATGAACTAAGAGTACTAGTCCAGATTTATTCTTCTTTAATGTCCTGCTTAATGGCCTTCTGGTCCTTTCGCTGGAGAGGCGATGCCCACCATGGCAATCCTGAGGAGCTATAGAGAGGCCGCAGTTGCCCACCTACCCAGCAGTTCAAGAGATCTCTTTGTTGGGGATATGGGTGGACCCACTGTAGAAAAAGGTATTTCCATCAGATGGTGGGACATCACAGGAGCAGCCCAAATCTAAAGCTGAAAAGACATATTTGATAGAATCCTGTATGGGGAAATCTTCCTCTTCTATGAGAATTACACTCATGGACTGATCTTTAGATGGTAATGTGCTACAGTTTTAGGAACTTGACCCAATTGTGCATACCAGCAATGGTGGTTGGGGGGAGGCAGCACTGTCAGGCATGAAGAGATAGACTGGGGGCAAGACATGCCAGACCAGGTGCCCACCTTCTCCTCTCTTTTGATGGTGCATGTTTCATTTCAAGTTTAATGTCTTCAACAGATCTGGCTTGAATCAGGATAATAACATGCCAGTGGGGACCTAGCAGTTCCCTCGCACCCAGAGGTTGGGAGTTACTCACCCATCTGGGAGGGACATCCCATTGAAAATGCCAATTGATAATCCCTTTTCCAGGTGTGATTAGACTTGGTGCTCTCAGCAGCATAGCAGTGTGGATCCATGGTAGGGATTGAGACAATGGATGTTCCCTGTGTCTCCCATACCTTTATGATGTTATGTGCTTCAAAGAATCCTCGATTTGGCATATGTGGCAAACAAGTCCTACTAGTTGATTACTCAAATGTAGTAAAGACCGGGACAGTACTTTTGTCCACCTGGACAAGGTGACTTTACCTGTTATCAATTTAATTTTCTTCTTTAATCTTCCATTCTTCCTTTCTACTAGTCTTGCTGCTTATGGGTTATGGGAAAGATGGGACCCCTTCCGTGTCATGCTCTTTTGCTTAGTCCTGCACATCATGACCTGTGAAACGCGATTCCTAATCACTATCTATTCTATGAGGGCATCCATATACAGTATTGTTTCTTTAAGCCCCTGATGGTAGCAGCTAGTTTGCATGGTGGCAGGGGAAACCTTTGGTTAGGTCAGATGTAGTATCCACACCAACTGAGGCATATGCAAAAACCTCAGTTAGAGGAAAGGGGCCAATGTAATCAATTGCCAATACCTCACCAGCTGGGAGCTCTGATGAATAGCCCCAGATTCTTTTGGCAGTTGCCTTGGGCACTGTCTAGAATACCCAGTACATGCTGTTACTGCACTAACCATGTCTCTGTATTTCAAGGGCAATCCAGCATCATTGGCAATATGCCGTCTTACATGGGCACTGTGATGGCCACTCTTTCTACGCATGCATCCAATCTGCTGAACCTAGTTAAAGGTCAGTAGATAGAGTTCATACTTGAGCTAAGGTATCTGCTTCCTAATAAACAAGGGATGTGCATTGTCTTATGAGCTGGGACATGAAAAACAATGAGGGCTGCCTTAGTCTCTTGCAGAGGGACCCATATGTCTTTCCACATATCTTGTCCCAATGGAGGCTTATTTATGATCATCCACTCTTTGGCTTTCTATTGTCTAAGCCTGATGGCTAATCCTTTTAGCCTAACTCTAACAGCCTAACTCTCAGTGTATAAGGTTAACAGCCAAGGCTTATGAGTGATCACCAGCCAGACTACACTGAGCTCAGCCCATTGGCTGCCGCATTGGCTGCTATATGAGAGGCTCTACATAAAGAAGTACTGTGAATACTGCTAGAAACTATTGTTCTATCAAGGTATAGAGCTTCTGCTCCCTTCCAGAGCTGAGACCAAAGTCCCGGGAGCACTCTTTCCTTTTGTTTTTTCTGTTGTGCCCAGAAACATCTACCTCAAATGGCATCCCTGCTTACAATATGTCCAGAGCTTTAATCTATTTCATTTTTGCCTTCTCTAATCTGGTTTACTGTTCTGATCCTTAGTCCTTTATGTGCCCTGTCTTTATAAGGTGGCAAAGGGGTGAAGGAACTCTGCCAGGTGGGCATTACAATTTTCCCAAGCTTGAAAATCCCTACTAAGGCTTTCACCTCTCTCACATTCTTATTGCTTGGACTGGTTTACACTTTATCAGTCACAGCTTTTGGGACACCAAAGGTCTAACTCCCCAAAACTTATTGGTGGTGTCTGGGTTTTGAATTTTCTGTGGGTTCTCTGTCCATCCTCTTCCTCTCAGATATTCAAGCAAAGCCTGAAAGGTGTCCTGCAGCAGAGGAAAATCTTCAATGTTAAATGTTATATCATCAATGTAATGGGTCTACATTTTACTGATGTGGGGACAGAGAACAGAGATAGGTGGCAGGCTACCATCCTGTGACATATGGTGGAGCTATCCAGGTTACCTTGGGGGAGCACTTGAAAGGTTCACTGTTGCCCTTCCTACGAGAAGACAAAGTGATATTGTGACTCAGTGCATAGTGAGAAACGCATTTTTTGAGTCCAGCACAGCATGGTATACTCCTTGGACCATGGCCAAGGTAGCCAAGACAGTGGCAATGTCAGGTAAAGCCACGTATATGGGGTGGGGCCACTGCCTTGTTTAGTTCCTGATAGTCCACTGTCATCCACCATGAGCCTCCTGGGTTTTTTAATCATCTAGACCAGGTTGCTGCAGTTCTTAGACAGTTCTCTTTGTCCCTTTATATGTCCCTCAGGCACTTTATATTATTTGACAGCATTATTGGGTTCTAGTTGGTGCTCCCCCTCAGCACTGTATTTTTAATGTTGTTTTTTTTTTTTAATTTATTTCTGAGAGAGAGAGACAGCGCAAGCAGAGGAGGGTCAGAGAGAGAGGGAGACAGAATCTGAAACAGGCTCCAGGCTCTGAGAGAGCTGTCTGTCAGCACAGAGGCCGATGCGGTGCTCGAACCAGCACAGAGGCTGATGCGGTGCTCGAACCCACAAACCACGAGATTATGACCTGAGCTGAAGCTGGACGCTTAACCAACTGAGCCACCCAGGCGCCCCAACACTGGTTTAATTCTCTAACCTACAGGTGGAATTCACCAATAGAGGTTTGCAGAGTTTGACCTTGTAGGATATGAATGTCCAATAAGCTCTTTGTTATTACAGAGATAAAAAAAAACAANGGCCAGAAAACTTCTGAGGGTTACCATGTATTAGAGTACATTAGCCCCCAGTATCCACCAGTGATATTACTTTTTATTTCTTGAGGATCAGTAAATACTCACTTCACCATGTCTCACTTGGAGACAATCTTGGCCTGCATTCTATACTCTGAGTGTGGGAGGCATCTATTCTGAGTAGGACTATATCCCTGAGGCTTCTACTGGAGCAGGTGGGGATGGTCTGACTACATTTCAGGTGTTAACACTTTCCACAGCCCAATCAAATTAGTGTTAGGTTTTCAGTCTATCTGAGATCATACCACAATGAGATCATACCACATTTGCTTCCAGTTATTCTTACTGGACCCTTAACAGCCAGTTGGGGTGTTCCCTTGGATTTCTGAGCTCCCCCTTTTCTTAGCCTTTACCACAGCCCACATCCATTCTTCCAGATCAGCAATGGATTGCCCAACATCTCACAGTTGCTTTGTCCCACAACTGGCCTTAGCATGGATGTCAGTGTCCTATAGCAGGTGATAGGGTGGACTGGAGAACCTTGGCTGTCATTCTTGCAGGGAATGTGACTCAACCAGGGACTTCAAAGGCAGGAGTTTAGACTGCCTGTCTCACTTGTAGCTTCCTAAAAATTTGCTACACCAACTCCATGGATTTCTAGGGTCCCACCTGCCCAAGGTGACCCCTTTCATTGGGCTAAGACTTCTTCCTGGAAAGAATGATCTAATCTATATGGCAATGAGGACCTCGAAGTCACAAGGCACCATGCAAGTGCTGTCAGAGGGCAGAGTATGTGGGGAAGTTGCTCATTGTCTCTGCCTCCTGCTCAGTCTGAGAAATACTATCGCCTCCCATATCCCACAGCAGCACCAACCAAACTGGGAAATTTTCCCTGGCATTTTACTGGGAGTTGGCTTCTGTGTGAAGAAGCTCAGAGGGAGTGTATTCTTTCATCCGGAATGTTTCCTGAACTGTGGATGTACTGCTAGCTGGCATTGCTTTTGCTGTGCTTTCTGCTTTCCTTTGTATTAGGGGTCTGTCGGCATAGGGTGCTCTGTCGTCTCCACTGTCAATCACCATAAGCCCCTCCTCTTCCTTCTCATCACTCTCCCCAGGATTCCACTTCTTAGCATCCCAATCAGGCTTAATCGCAAGTGCCCAAGTCTCAGTCTGTGGCATTTGCACTCCTCTCGCTTTGCAAAACGGCATGCAAAGGTTTCTAACTTATTATCCAGCTCTCCCACCTTGTCCACCAGCCCCAGAGCCAGGAGGCCTATGGACATCTTTTTTTTTTTTTTAATGTTTTATTTATTTCTGAGAGAGACAGAGACAGCGTGAGCAGGGGAGAGTCAGAGAGAAGGAGACACGACACACAATCTGAAACAGCCTTCAGGCTCTGAGCTGTCAACACAGAGCCCGATGCAGGGCTTGAACCCACGAACCGTGAGATCATGACCTGAGCCGAAGTCGAACACTTAACCGACTGAGCCACCCGGGCGCCCCAAGGCCTATGGACATCTTACGTCCTTCTCTAATCTTAACTCATTTTTAAACTTCCTTATATGGCTTCAGCCTCCATTTGGGTATTAGTTGCCAGCCGAAATGCCCACAGTAGAAGACAGCATGCTGCCATGGCCATATGCTTCCATTCCCTGGCTCAGAGCACTTCTTCCAGCAAGCGCATTAGACCAGCTGGTGTTTCAAGCATCCTTGTACCTACACTGAGGTTCACAAGTATCTGATATATGGGCCACCCCTCCCCACATAGAGAATAATGGCCAACATGGTATTTGCCCGGTGGATGTAGGAGACATCTTTCTCTAACATCAGCCTTTCTTCAAAATTTCTAACTCAAGCTTCAGCCTCTAGTGGGTATAGGCGGCTGCTGATCTGCCCATTGTAGAGGCCAGCCCATTGTGGCAGCCATGCCTTTATCTTCTTTGCTGCGCATCAGGCTGGCTGGCATTTCTAGGGTGTCCCCGTACTCACGTTGTGGTCCACAAACATCTGATGTAGGGGTCACCACTTCCCACGAGGAGGCCAATGGCCAACTCAGCATCTCCCCCAAACAGATGCTTCATTCTCAAGGCCCGTTTCTTTGGTCTCCTGGCCAGCTTGCCAAATGTTGCTTTGCAAGCTCCTGGGGAACTTTCCAGATGTCATCTGAAACTGACGCTGCCTTCCGAGGGCAGGGAGAGACCAAAGAAAGAGAAAGACTACTCTAGATTGGTAGGCGGCAGATTGAATAAACAAGGAAGCTTACATAGGATGCTCGTCTTGGCAGCTGCAAGATGAGTAGACTGCTACCATCCCATCAGAATCTTAAAAATGTTTGTATCGAGGCCTTAACTGGGTTCAGGCACATATGCCATCCATATTGTCTCAACACTACTTCACTATCTCAAGGCTATGTCCTTGGAGCAAATTCTGGGAGTAGGGAAGGCAAGCAGAACCCACATTCTAAGGACGGGGAGTAGGTGAGGAGCTTCTGATTGCCCAGGCCCAGCTAGCAAGTTAACTTGTGGTCATGTCCTCTCAATGACCTCCTCTAACAATATATATATTTTTTTAACAGTGTACCTGTTATGCTTTGGAATGCTAATTTGTTATAAGAAGGAGTGTGGGTTATGATATAGTTATTGACATAAAAATTGATGCACACAGTTCAAAGCAAAATATATCTCAAGGAGAGTGGAAGAATGTATTCAATTAGAGATTTTTCTCATAAAAAGATGAAACATTACTTAAAATTATATATGGATCATTCTTTCAATTAAAAAACTAGAGAGATAGTTGTAATAGTTTGATAAATTCACTATTTTACTAATAAGTTTTCCCTTGCAGCACATAACTTTCCAGGTATTTGAGATTTTGAATGAGCACTAGGTGTATTTAAGCCAATTGTTTTGAACTTGATTATACTTGCTAAAATAAATGTTAACTGGAATAGATTAAAAATATTATAGCAACAACAACTTATCATCTTGGCGATTCATAAAAATTTTTAATATAATTCCTCTGTAACTAATAGGAGCAATTTAATTTAGACATCCTTTTTTCAAATATCTGAACAACTTATCATGTTAATATATGCTTATTATGCTAATATATGGAATATAAAGCCTAAGAAATGTATTTAATTCAAGATCCCTTATGCAGCAATAGTGTGCAATGACCGAGGAATGACATCACCATTAAAAATAGGAAGCTTGCATATCCCTACCAGCCTAGTGTGATAAGAGTTTGTCTGCGAGTCCCTAAACTGCTTACTGTCTTCTCATGCCCTGCACTGTGGCTGCCATATACTTTCTTCCCAAAGCCACCTGTGGATGACCATCATGCAGAGCCCCCTGCATATACCCATCAAGCCACACTGGTCCCTGTGGCAGGGGCCCTTCCCATAATACTCACATGGCCTCGGTCTCACAGTGTCAACAGACACAGGGACTCCAGCATAATCTCTGCTGTACTTTGCCTTCTCTTTTTTTCACAACTGCCCTTTCTTCCCAGAAGACCCAGCTCTCTCCACGAAAAGACCCTGTCCTAACTTCAGTCATCCGAAGCTTTAACGCTTCTAGCTAGAGTCTTCTCAAATCTGCATCAAAGGGAAATAGACTCTTTTCTCCTTGAAAACTGCAGCCTGGGGTGGATGACAGTCCCTGACAGCTTCTCATGGTTCTCCCAATGTGCCTGGAATGTGTGTAGGGTCATTCACATGAGGGAGTGACATGGAAGTGTGGATTGTCATGCTCGCCCTGGGTGACAAGTAAGTTCTCAGCCCTCTGTGGTCAAGAGCCTCAGAGGCCAACTGACAGACACAATCATGCTCAGATGGGCAAAAACATGGGCTGTTTCTCTGCCGACACTACCACTCCTGAGAGGGAAACTGAGACTGAAGAAGAGTGGCCAAGAGGCTTCAAATGCACAGTGTGAGAAAGCATGAGTTGTATATGGGCACATAATTAGGAAATCTAACAGTTAATACTTTGAAGAAAGAGAAGAAACAGAAATTAAAATTATTGAAATCACAACCTAACTATGAAATGGACTTCATTTGTTGGGAAAATTATCTTATATTTTTTTAAGTTTATTTATTTTGAGAGAGACAGAGACAGCACGAGTTGGGGAGGAGGCAAAAAAGGGAGGAAAAGAGAGAATNTTTAGGAAATCTAACAGTTAATACTTTGAAGAAAGAGAGAAGAAACAGAAATTAAAATTATTGAAATCACAACCTAACTATGAAATGGACTTCATTTGTTGGGAAAATTATCTTATATTTTTTTAAGTTTATTTATTTTGAGAGAGACAGAGGCAGCACGAGTTGGGGAGGAGGCAAAAAAGGGAGGAAAAGAGAGAATTGCAAGCAGGTTCTGTGCTGCCAGTACAGAGCCCAATGCAGGGGACTCAAACCCACGAAGCCGTGAGATCATGACCTCAGCCGATATCAAGAGTTGGATGCTTAACTGACTGAGCCACCCAGGCACCCCTAAAAAATTATTTAAAAATATTTTAACATTTATTCATTTTTTGAGAGATGATGAGAGACAGAACATGAGTGGGGGAGGGTCAGAGGGAGAGGGAGACACAGAATCTGAAGCAGCCTCCAGGCTCTGAGCTGTCAGCACAGAGCCCGATGCAGGACTCAAAGTCACTAAAGGTGAAATCAAACCTGAGCCAAAGTTGGATGCTCAACCCAACTGAGCCATCCAGGCACCCTCCAAAAAATTATTTTAATATGTGGTAATAACACTCAGGGGAGAGAATCCAGGTGTTTCTGTCCAACCTGCAGTGGTTGTTCTTTCAATCCCTGTTACCTCTCTTCTTACCTGCACTACTTTCCCACCTTTTCCCCTTCCCTCACCATATCCATGGGACTCCAGGAATATTCTCACCAGTGCTTTCTCTCCATGAAGTGCTTATGCTTCTAATGTGAATGTGCTTTTGTTCTTTGTATTAACATGTCACATAGACATATGTATGGTGGCAGTCTGTGCTTTAGATTCTAGCTGAGACGTATGTGGGTTATTAGTAGAAGGTTGACAGGGCAAGTTACTTGACTAAACAACATCGTGGCAATGTGCCAGGAAAGCCTATACTTAGAGAGGTTTTACAGCAACAAGGATTTAATGGGAATAAAAGAGTAAAAATATTATTCTGATACCACCACACGAATTTACATTTAATTAGAAAAATTTCACATTGAAAAATATTCCAATTCCAACTGATGTAGCATTTGAAGTGAAGTGAATGATAAATGTCCCCACTCTACCCTCATTATAAACTAGGTTAAGGCAGATTTTTCTCATAGTTGTGATAGAGGTAGAGACATTCTCTTCTTTGTTTGACCTACATAGAATAGTTATGTGCTAAAAAACCACAGTGAGTCTGGTGAGACCTTCTTAATAATAAACAATTTTTGAAATTTTAATGGTAGGGTATAAATCACAGTTAACAGGGTTTTGAAGAGAACAGATTACTTCTAACATTTAATCACATAATGTTTTGCCTCAAAAGCAGGATGGATTATTTTATTTTTATGAGCAAATGCATCAAGGAAGGTGCAGGTGCTAAAAGTTTGCTCCTTCCCCAGACACTTCTTTTCTGCCTGTAGCTTTATACTGATTAAATTTAAATAGGTCCTCTCCCACCAGTGGTAAGATCTGCTGCTGGCTTTAGTCCTCTGAATTTTGAGAGGTTTTAACTCTTGTCTAACATTATTCACGAAAAAATAAAGTTTCTAATTAGTACTTTGGCTGAACTATCCTATTTTTTAATGTTTATTTATTTTTGAGAGAGAAAAAGAAAGAGAGAGGGAGAGAAAAAGAGAGAGAGAGAAAGAGAAGGAGAGGGAGAGAGCGAGAGAGGGAGAGAGAGGGAAACAGAGAGAGAGATTGTGAGTCAAGAAGAGCCAGAGAGAGGAGGGGACAGAGAATGCGAGGTGACACCAGAGAGCCCTATGCAGGGCTAAAACTCATGAACTGTGAGATCATGAACTGAACTGAGGTCAGACACTTAACTAACTCATCCACCCAGGCGCCTCTGGGCTATTTTTTTTTTTAAGGTAACATTGTTTGAGAATACACCCTAGTCTTAAAAACTTACTAACATTGTCGGAGGTTTCCTACTAAGGCTGTTCTTTGTTTTCTCCCCTCCCATCTTCCTTCAGGAGATCTCATTTTCATGTTTATGGAAGCTATACTTTTTTTTTTAATGAACTCTTCAATGCAGCCATCATTCTTCACTTCTCTCCACAAGTACTTGTAATTTACTTCTTGGACAGCTCTTTAATGACACGTTGATATAACTGGACCATCTCATCCCATCCCAAATAGAGACAGAGACTGCCTCAGGATGAGACTGGTGAATTTTATAAAGTGGTGCACATCGATAATATTCAGCATTGCATAGCCCAAGTTCAATTCTTGGTTGTGCAATAGAGAAGTCTTCAACTTACAAACCACCTGTAGAGGACCCCACTTGCACCACTTCTGGTCCTCTCTTCCTGCGCAGCTCTGCGTGGCGTCCTAGTGGTAAGTGGCTCTCGGGGCTCCAACCTACTGCCCTAACCCTGCACTGTGCTTCAGTGTCACATGCTTCCTGTCCCAGGGTTTCTTTGGCATCTCTGTGAGAACTTGCTTGGTGTTCACACATGCACAATCCGAGCCTGTGGGGTCTTGATGCCAAGCAGGATGAAACTTGGATGAATAGGAAATGAGAACCAGAGAACAAATTTCCCCCCTTTCTCTTCTCCAAGTGAGAGTCCTGAGATGCACTTAATGCAGTTTCATTGGGACTATGGAACACTGTGAACACTCAGAAGTGTATCTTTGACCCTTACACCTTGGAATTATACATCTGTAAAAAGTAATAGCACATGTGTCATTTACTTTATGTTCTACCTAGTAGGTAACCTGTGCAAAGACAGTTTCAGAAATGGTCCTGGAAAGCAGAGCCTCAGGAAAAGAGCTCGTACCTGAATTACTAACAAGCAGAAGATTGATGAGGGTGTCCATGAAGGTGCTGTGTGACAGTAAACTCTGACATTCCATGGCATCACGACTAGGCTGGCTTTTACCTATGCTTAACTAGAGCGGTGAAAAGAGAAAAGTGAGCCATTGTGATGTTCGTTCACAGTATACTTGACCAGTAGCAGGGAAATGAATGTAAGGATGGCAGGCTGGCTTTGACTAGCTTATTGAACGTCTTGGAAAATAAAGATGTTAGGCTAGGAGCAGCAAAATTCAACTGAATTAGAAAGCCATAGGATCTTTTTTTTTTTTTTCTAGGAGAGAGAGAGAGAGACAACGTAAGCAGGGGAGGGTCAGAGAGAGAGGGAGTCACAGACTGAAACAGGCTCCAGGCTCTGAGCTGGCAGTCAGCACAGAGCCCGACACGGGGCTCGAACCCACCAACCGCGAGATCATGACCTAAGCGAAAGTCGGACGCTTAACCGACTAAGCCACCCAGGCGCCCCCATAGGATCTTTTTTTAAACACTAAACTACACTCCAGTTAATTAACATAAAGTGTAATATTAGTGTCAATATAGTGTTTCAACACTTCCATATGACACTTGTGTTTGTCACCAGTACCCTCCTTATTCCCCATTACTTTTTCACCCATCCTGACCCCCCAACCTCCCCTCTGGTAACCATTAGTTTGTTCTCTAGAGCTTAGTGTCTGTTTCTTGGTTTGCCTCTCTTTTTCCCACTATGATCCTAGGTTTTACTTCTTAAATACCACATATGAGTAAAATTATACAGTATTTGTATCTTTCTGACTGACTTTTCTCACTTAGCATAATACTCTCCAGCTCCATCCATGTCATTGCAGATGGCAAGATTTTATTCTTTTTTTTATGAATGCCCTAAGATCTTTAAGGTAACTTTTAAGTAGATACTCCTCTTCTGGAGTCGTGAGAAGTGTGTGCTGAAAACCAGGCCCAGCTTCAGAATATAAGCGTAATTGACATGCAAAGCAGTTTTAACATATCTCTTATGTCAAAGTCAGGCGACACTGGAAAAGAAACAAGACTCAGCCTGAAATAGGCCTATGGATGACAAACCTGAGACTCTTAAATTCTAAGTGTCCCTTGAACAATTAAGAGTATTTGAAGTAAGCACATGTAAGTTCAAGGTAACGAAGAACTGTGTTCTTTGAGGGATTAAGGTCTAAATATCCCGAATAGGAAGTAATCCAGGCCAGGCAAATTACCGTCCAAGATTTTGGGTAATTTAGAACCTGTGGTGGAGCAGAAAGGAGATGATGGATATTAATTAATTACAGCCTATCACCCACCATAATGATGAAGAATGTAGTTTGCTTAAAGTCTTTCAGTTATTTCATATGACTACCACCCTCAGGAAAGATGGTGTGGCTAATTAAGCTTTTACTTTAACTCTTGTAAAATAATTGTGGACCTTTTATTCTCATTAAAACTGTATCCAGATATTGTACCATGGAGTCTACTATAATAAAGGAAACAAGTAGATTCTAGTGGTGCAGTGACTAAACTGCATCCGACACCTCAAATACTGCATTTTTTTTTAAATGTATTCATTTATTTAGAGAGAGAAAGAACATGAGTCATAGAAAGGCAGAGAGAGAGTCCTAAGCAGGCTTCGCACTACCAGCCAGGAGACCCATGTGGGGCTTGAACCCACAAACCCACAAACCATGGGATCATGACCTGAGCCAAAACCAAGAATTAGATGTCTAACCAACTGAGCTACACAGGCACTCCTCAAATTCAACATTTCATATAAACTTTGACTCACTTGTCTTGTTCCAGCTACCCTAATTAGCTTGCTATGACCTAACTAGTTCTTTCTGGACACAGATGCAACCTGACTACACCTGACCTTAAGCCAGTGCAGCATGATTCTCACCTAATTTCCTGGATCTCACTCTGTATGCTGCTACAGGAACCCTTAGATAGCCACTCATAAGTTACCTGGGTGGATGGAGTCGTTAATGGCAAGACTATATGGCTTTTACCAATGGAAGGGCAGAGCCAGTGGATAAATCCTTTTCTCTTTCTTTCCTGTGATCAGCGTTCCTGAGATGTACCTTACCTGGCTACCATGGTACGTGCCTCTGGTTGGGACAATCGTTCACTGACAGTGGCATCCCAAAAACACTTGGATAAAGTGCTCTTATATTTGGCCACCCTCCTCTTTTCCTTTAATCCTGTGGATTATCCCCCTCATGGTCTCTGAGATCATGATTCGTGAGGTGACAGAAACAAAGATGTTTGCCTCAGACTCCACTTTCTGAGAAACTCCAAATAAGATAGAATTCAATAAATACTATTAAATTCATTGAAATAACAAATAATACCTATTTAGTATTAGTGTGTAGAGAAAATACTAAGTCTAAATTTGTCTTTTTTCTTCAGCATAATTAAGGGTTTGGAAGCATTTCTGCTATTTCTGATTTCTTAATATGTTCTCTTCTCTGAAGACGAATTTGAAAATAATTGTCATATAACACTTTGTTGCAATAAGTCTGCTTGCAAAAATGTATTCAAAGGATATACTCTAAGGAGCATAAAAACCATTTTATAATTGTGATTCTCACCTCATTATGGATGATAGGAGGAAAACATCAGAAACAGATGTAGAGACTCAAGTTAAATAATTTAAATAAATTATGATACAGATAAAGGATGAAATATTATGTAATAATTGAAATTCACAATCTGGGAGCATATGTAAACATCTGTAGTATGTTCCCAAGGGAAAATATGTTAAGATCTGGATGTATTGTGTGACTTTCATTTTAGAAATATATAAAAACATTAATAATAGGTATTTATGATTTTTATACAATACTTTATTGCTTCAGAAACCCTTTTTTTTATGTTTTCAAGTTTTGTATAATAAAATCATTACTTCTAAATCAGATAAGTAAATACTTTATCAGCAGCACCAAAGTGGCTCAGTTGGTTAAGCAGCCAACTCTTGTTTTCTGCTCAAGTCATGATATCACGGTTCATGAGATCGAGCCTTGTGTCTGGTTCCGTGATGACAATATAGAGCTTGCTTGGGATCCTCCCTCCCCCTTCCTTTGCCCCTCCCCAGCACATACTCATGCACATTCTCTCTCTCTCTCTCTTTCAAAATAAACAAATGAACTTAAAAAAAGATAAGTAAATAGCTTATTACCATAAATTATCTAAATCTTGTGTTTGTGGTATTTTATCTTTGAATACTTCAGTATTTTTTTCATAATCAATGATTACCTTTTAAAATATTTCACATTAAATTAATGTCTATATCCTCTTTTTTATTTTTATTAAATTTTTTAAATGTTTTATTCATTTCTGAGAGAGAGAGACAGTGTGAGCAGGGGAGGGTCAGAGAGAGAGGGAGACACAGAATCTGAAGCAGGCGCCAGGCTCTGAGCTAGCTGTCAGCACAGAGCCCAATGCGGGGCTCGAACCCATGAACCCTGAGATCATGACCTGAGCCGAAGTCAGATGCTTAACTGACTGAGCCACCAGGTGCCCCTTATTTTTATTTTATAGAGATAGACTGTGCAAGCGGGGGAGAGGAGTAGAGAGAGTCTCAACACAGAGCCTGATGTGGGGCTAGATTCCAGGACTCTGGGATCACCCCTCAGCCGAAATCAAGAGTCAGAGGCTCAACGAACTGAGCCACCCAGGTGCCCTATCCATACTTTTCACTAACCAAGAAGTCTCCAAGTATTTTTTCTTTTATCAAGTAATGTTCAGAACAGACTGAATCATAGAGTTCCAAAAACATTGGTACCTAGTTTAACCAACATTTCCAGAATACATTATGGAAGACATGTAGCACATTATAAGACTACAATAAGTTGGCATATTCTAGAAATACATTCAAGGCAAACATTTAAACATAAGGAATAATATCAAGACACAACTATTACATTTGCACGTATATACAATCTTCCACATGGCTGGTAGGAAACAAATTTGCAAGCTTTGCAGTAAATTAAATATAGTATTGTCCAGGGACAAAAGAGAAAAAAATGAGGTACTCTTTTGATTTGCTGAAATCACATGTATAAAACAATGCAAACTAGATTTTAAAAGATTACTCACTTAATTGCTATATCTTCCACATGGCCAAGCATCCCTGGGGGATTCATTCTTCTGGTCTTCTGGTTATATAATCTCCAGGGATGTGGTGGATTTTTTTTTTTTTTTTTTTTTTTTTTTTT
>NW_027527624.1:889887-906198 GCF_008692635.1 Crocuta crocuta
TGGTTTTTTTTTTTTTTTTTTTTTTTTTTTTTTTTTTTTTTATGATACTAGTGTTAACATGCATCCTTGGTCAGGCAGCTGAAGTTTTTTCAAGTCTGTTAGAAAACAGAGCGGTGGTTAGATTTCTACTAATCAAGTAGGCAGTATTGAAATGTCCATCATAGTCAATATTTGGTAACTTCTTCAGCTGGTTTGTCTCCTGATGATATTTTACACAGAAGACACATATTTTTGTATTAATTGCATTGGTCATGTAATACTGGTTTTCAGATCAGTTGTCACTTAACTCTCTTATTGCTTGAGCTTCAGGAATCAACAAAAAATATTCTGAGTTTAGTTGCTGTTGACCATGGCATTTCCAAAAATAAGGTGCCAAAGATTTATGCAGCTATTAATTGTGGTTTTCTAACTGGCTGAGGAAGAGCTAGAAAGATGCCATTAAGTACCATTTAATGCAATCATCATAATTTCTGCAAACTGACCTTATCTCTATTACTGGACTTTATCCTTTGTTGTTGTTGTTTTTAACCCATTTAAAGAAAAAAATGATTCACATGCATTTCTGAAATGGGGCTGTGGAGGAGTGCAACACTTTATTTGGGATGTCTAATGATTAGAATGGTCATAAATCCCCAGCAATTATAAATAATAATATTAGTAGTAGTAATAAGAAGCCCCCAGAATTTAGCTAAGTGGTTCTCAGTGTTTAAAACTATTAACAATCTTACTAGAAATTTTGACTCTCTAAATCTAGAGTAGGGACTAGGAAACTACCTTTTAACCAGGAAAACAGGTGATTTTTTTAATACAGCTAACTTAAAGATTTTATAAGGAAACTTAGTCCAAGGTTATCTTTTTCCATTTGTTTCTGTGGGTTCCCAACTGATTATGATTATATTTTTCTCAACCGGATTAAAAATATTGATCTTTATTTTGGATTCTTAGTTTACTTTTAGCATAATGTTTGGAGAGGTATGGAATGCATTATGGCTATTTATTATTATAACTCATTATCTATGTGTTGTACTTATAATTACCCAAAGTATTCATTTAATGTTTTTCTGAAGTAAAGCTGATAGCAGTTCTGACAGGTTGGTAAGGCAGAAAGAAGCCTCATTTTCTGTATAAAAATCCAATTATAGAACCCCTAAATAATACACTTATAAGTTCATTTGCAGTTTTTAAAGAAATATTTATGCACATTTGGGAGAGCAAAAGGTGGGGAAAGGAAGAGAGAGGAGGACTGAGATCCAAATCAGGCTCCATACTGACAGGCTGACAGCAGCAAGCCCTATGTGGGGATCGAACTCACAAACCATGAGATCATGACCTAGCTGAAGTCAGAGGCTCAACCGACTGAGCTACCCTGGTGCCTTCACTTGCACTATTCATTACAGAAAAATGTTGTTAAAACAAAACCATCTTACCTTATTGTGGTTTCATGTCTTAAATTATTGGATTCACACAAATCTTGGTTATTGGCTGACAGAAAAAAACACCTCCTGAGTGTAGGTGTGATGTTCCTAACATCTAGAAGTGCATGGTGAAAATAAAAAATAAAAAGACAGAAAGAATAAAAGTAAAAAAAAACCAGAACTTAAAGGAAGGAAATGCATCTAAATGTATAATGATAAAACTAAAATTGTTCTAGTATTTCCCTCCCAAAGGGGAAAATATATTCAGTGTACCTCATTTGTTTAAGTATAGTTATACCTTCTTATCCAAAAATATTTTCCTATACTTAAACATCCTTCAGTACCTATTTATTTTCCATTATAATCTACTGTGAAGCACTTGTTCTACCCTACAGTGAATTTGAATTAAAGTGCCATGTGCCGTTCTGAGGAGCTTGCTTCTGTGAAGTATTTGCTATAATCATGGGGACCCTTTTCAATTCGTGTTGCTGCTGTATAGTAGAATTGGAGGCAAACCACATTAACTGTGATTGTGAGTGTGTGTTCATGTATGTGTGTGTGTGTGCTTTATTGCTCTTTATCTGTGCCTTTGTATATGATTAATATTTTGCCTATATCAAAGATGTATTACTAAAGTCACCAATTTATTTTGTCCAAATGACTAATCAAAGTAAAAAGTAATAGAAACGTACAAATCTTTTAATAATAATATTTATAATTTTAGATCATGAATTCCAACTCTTTATATATAAAAGAACAATATGAAACTATATTTGTGAAGACATGTAAAATTTGCATTCACTGGTCATCTTCTGCAATAATAAAAGATTTTATAGGAATTTTTCAAACATTCTTTGGTGTGTTTGTGAGCATGCATGTGTGTATAAATTGATTTTCCCATTTGATTGTGAACAGGCAGTATTTTGTCATTCATTCGCTACTATTTTGACTCAAATCACCCTGAGTTCTTTTCTTCTTTCCTGAAAATATTCAGCAGATGCTTCTCCATAGTTAGGGGAGTTATATTAACCTCATTATGCTTAAAAGCTATTTATGAATCTTGGAAAACATTTACTTAGGGTAGAGAGAATGGCTTTTGGGATTTCATCTTATTGAATTTATATATATTTTTTAATCCATGTAATCCAAATGTTTCACAACTTCATGATTCAAAGCTTTTTGAACAACTCTTATGAGTGTTTTTTTCTCAGATGGAGAATAAATACTTTGGTATTGCAGATATTAAATGTGCAGTGCAGTTGAATAAATCTGTTTTATCTGTAGACTGTGTTTACCTGTAAATACATTTCTAGTCAAGGACTGAATTAAAGTAATTTGGACTGGGTAGGGAAAAAGAAGAGAATTATATAGACTTTTACAACACAAGGGTGGCCCATTGAATTAATTTTTATGTCCTCTTCAAAACCACAGGCTGTCCACCCAACATTGATTCAGTAGCTAAGGAGTTAAGTACTGCTTTACCTCAATATTGAATTACGTCCTCCTCTCCAAAAATACGGGGTGACTTTTCCTCATTGGGATTAATCAAAGTTGTCAATCCTGAAGACCTGTGATGTCAACAAGAAGATAGTTGTATTTTTATTTTATTGAGAGTGAAAGGAAGGGAGTGGGGGAGAGTGGCAAAGGGAGAGAGACTCTCAAGTGGGCTTCATTGTCAGCATGGAGCCCAACATGGGGATGGATTCCATGACACAGGGATCATGACCTGAGCCAAAATCAAGAGTCCAACATTCAACTGTTTGAGTCATCAAGGTGCCCCATTCATTGTTATTTTTATTTATTTATTTATTTATTTATTTATTTATTTATTTATTTTACAGTTTTATTTATTTTGAGAGAGAGAGAGAGAGAGAGCATGAGCAAGTAGGGGAGGGGCAGAAAGAGAGGGGAGAGAGAATCCCAAGCAGGCTCCATGCGGTTAGTGCAGAGCCTGATATGGAGCTCCAGCATACAAATGATGAGATTCATGACCTGAGGCGAAGTCAAGAGTCCAACGTTAACTGACTGAGCCACTCAGGTGCCTGATGTTATTTTTAAATGAAAAGATACTTCTTAATGCATCCCGGAAAGACAGTTTTCAACTCCCAACTGGACTAACATGAGTTTACTACTTGGTGAGTTACCTATAGTGGCTATATCAGTGGAGTGATGGCACAAAGTAAGCTTTATTTGAAGCAAATGAAGAGATCACGGGGAAATGATTTCCAAAGCCATGACTCCTAAGCTGAGAGGAGCAGGTCCCTTTTAATTAGAGTTTAGGATGAGTATTTAGAAAGGGGAACTTTGACATCACTTATAAATGTGGGCATAAGGTTATGTAGACCTATTTAGGAAACATGCTTACAGGAACATCCTATGCTATGTTAATACAATTTATGCTCTTCCTAGGGAGAGACTTTAACATTATAATGAAGGTAACTGTCAGACATTTCTTGGCTGGAGTGTGCAGGCTTGGTGCCTGGACACAAGCTGGTTTAGGCTGGTAAGTTCTTGGTCTGCCAGTAGATAGTCTAGGGCTATCCTGTGGTCTCTGACCCTTTGGACTGAGGAGTGTACCACATTGCTTGTTCATAGGGTAGAACCATATCAGTTGACCTTGAGTCCAGGTTTCAGTATACATAGCTAGTGTATTTGTTAGTAAAGCCTGAAAAGAAACAATAGCTGATTAGGGAGAAGCAGTTCTCTGAAAAACAACCCTTACATTTTCTGTAGTTTTACCTTCATTAACTGCATCAGGCATGGTTTCAGTGCCTCAACTCTAACAGTATATTCTTTTATTTTTTATTGTTATGAAAAAATAGAAATTTGCTGGCACAAAGGAGCTATGGTCATATAGACAATAGATTATTTTTCCAATGGCTAATAATTAAAGAGCTGGTAAAAGGAGATTTGTAAAAATATTAAGTAAAATGGGGCACCTAGGTGGCTCAGTAGGTTAAGCATCCAACTTTGGCTCAGGTCATGATCTTGTGGTTTTTGAGGTCGGGCCCCACGTCAGGTTCTGTGCTTACAACTCAGAGTCTGGAGCCTGCTTCAGATTCTGTGACTCCCTCTCTGTCTGCCCCTCCACTGGTCACACTCTGTCTTTCTCTCTCTCCCTCAGAAATAAATAAACATTAAAAATATATTAAGTAAAAGGTAAATTCCTGTATTGGCTGCTGTCTTATACTGTAAAGTTAACCACTGATTTAAAAACTAGAGATGCAGAAGGGTGTTTTCCCTCCTCTGTCTCTGACAGCTAGTAAAATAAAATTAATATAAAATGCAGGTAAAATAACATAGACATTTCAAATAACTAATGTGAAATATGGGAGGATGATGATATTTAATAGTTTTCTATCCCAATCTGCCTGGCACATACCATGTGTATTTAAGACAAGAAAAGGGAAGGGGATAATCACCAAGAAGAAATGTAAGAAAAAGTGTTCAGAAGATCTATCATTTTGAGAAGCTAAAAATATTAAGGCAAATAGTTCTTAATCATTTTTTCCAAATTGTAAAATGCTTCAAAAATGTGTAAAAGTTTATTCAACGTCATGTCTATTGTACTCTTCTGAATTATCTCTGCTTTTTGCTGTCTTTAAGCTATTTTAGAAATCTGTATAGAAAATTGATAGTAATAAAAATGATTCTAGTCCTTAGAAATACAAATCATGGCTAGTGGTATATAATGGATTATTGCCCTGTGAATACTGACACATTTTGTATTAATTTGTAAACTTATTTTAATGTCAGTAATGGCGTGTGTGTGTGTGTGTGTGTATTTGTGTTTGTGTGTTGAAATTGCCTTTGAACTAATTTCAATATCTTCTTGGTTCCTTCAGTAATTAACAAGTTAAATAAAATATTTGATATTTATCCAACGTGTATAAAAATTATTTTACCTTACCTTTAACAAATATCATAGACCACATAGACATTTCAGAATAATATTTATTATGATAAAACCACATAAAGATATGATGAATGAGTTAAAAGAGTATAGAAAATAAATTAAATAATATTAAAAAGGAGTAGTTGTATAAACCGCATTAGAAGTACACAAAATTGAATCGATAATGTTGAAATCATAATCAGGGACATGGAGGGTACCTTGCAAAAATAATGAGGCAGAAAAGAAGTAAAACCTTAAATAGAGTGAATAAATGAGACATTTAGAGTGGAGAGATTTTTATAAAATAGAGATATTATTGAATTTTAGAACAGGATTAAATAAATAGGCTAACATTCTTTAAAGATTATTTTTAATAAAATGGAAGTTTTCTGGCTTTCAGAAACAGAAATCACATCTTTTATATGGGGAAAAATTCAGAGGGACTGAGTTTTCACTGAAAAAAAACAAAAAACAAAAAAAAACAAAAAACTGCAAGAGACAATAGAAGAATAGTTGAGAGATACAAAATATGAAGAAATTTATGTTTTAATAGAAAATTATTACAGTTTCCCCAACAAAACTAGTGATTTAAAGATACTGCACAGATGATGGTGGTGTCAGCCCAGAACAAAGGAACTAAGATAACTCGACAAACTAACTCACTGACAGACAACTGAATCTACCAACTGAGACCTGTGTGGTATCAATATCTGTGCAGAAGACAGCAGACCCAAACAAATGGGCTACATGTACACGTGTGACTGGGAAACAGGCTGTTTATACACCCCAGGAGACCTGAGCAGTACTCACAGGCAATTGGGGGCAATCAATTTAAGATCAGCAGCTGATAGGGTGAGGGCGTTTGCATACTTCAGTCCATGAATGTGGGCAAAGGAAACTTGGGGATATAGTCATTCTGACAGCTAAGTGAACTTTTCAAGACAGTGCTAAAGAGGAAAGACAGAAAATAAAGTTCAACATGAACAGGACAGGGATCATGAGGGGAGGGGTGGGGGGTGGGGAGGAACTCTCAGAAAGAAAGGAAGGAGAGAAACAAAAGAGGGACTTTCATGGTGTATCCAGCTATATTTTTGAGCATTGCTGAACCCAACAGAAATAGCTCTGGGGTTGTGGAATTGAAAGTCTATCTACTTCCTCCACCACAACATACTTCCTCTAAAATTTGGGAACATGGGGGCACCTGGGTGGCTCAGCTGGTTAAGCATCCAACTTCAGCTCAGGTCATGATCTCTGGGTCCATGGGACTCAGGCTCTGTGCTGACAGCTCAGAGCCTGGAACCTGCTTTGGATTCTGTCTCCCCCTCTCTCTGCCCCTTCCCTCCACTCTCATTCTGTCTCTCTCTCAAAAAGAAATAAACATTATTTTTTTTTAATTTAGGAACATAAATTCCCTGTAAAATAAACAACAGAAAAGGATGGCAGTTAAATCCCTTCAAGATTTTTGTTTGTTAGAGAAAAATAATTAAAACAAAATCTCTCCCCAACCCTGAACACTCTCCAAAGGTAGAAGAGAATGAAAATAATTCCATTATTGAATAAGCGTTAAGCCAGGATGTGAAGTGCATCTGGGCAATCTGCTAAGAGAAGGAAAGGCAGAAGGAAATCTCACCCTTTTATACAGCCAAACAGCTGCAACCCATTGCATACATGTCCTCAAGTGGGACAGTAACTAATCCTAAAGTAAGAGAATTTGACAGCACATTTTGCCACTCATAGGTCCCCTTAGATTTTGGGTAATCTGTATTGGCCATCAGTGATAACTAATTGGTTTTATGCAAGAAAAAATACATAAATCTTAATATTCTAAGAATTTTTACAGCACGAAATGTGTATCTGTGAGGGTATGTGGTTATGTGTGCAGAAATATAAATTTACACTTTGATATAAAACACAGCAATTTGTACATGTCTGTAAAGGAAGATGACATCACTGCAAAGAAAATAATGAAATTAAGTGTCCTAAAAATCTTCAGAATGAGACATATAATTGCTATTGTAATCCACACTAGAAATATTATTCATAAATATAACCTGTTTACTTTGGAAACTGAACAGTGGTTCTGGAATTCGGTGTAGAGAAAAATAGCTCAGAAGCAGATGAGAAGCATTAAAATTATAATGTTAACAGTGAGGTCCTCAATATTGTAACTGTATACTGATTAATAGTTCCAAAATCATCACTGCACCTTGACATTTCTCATTACATTTTGGCTTCTCTCTGTGTGTATGTATTTCACAGACTATAACACACTGGTTATCCTAGCTAGACTACTCTCAAATTCTATTTACTTTTATATCTCTATTTAGCCAACATTTAACAAAATGTTTTAATTGACAGAGTTAATTTGAAAATATCACTCCCCTCAAAATAAGTGCAAGCTATATAAAAATTATAGAAACCATGTTTAATCCTATCATCCAGATGCAATCATTATTAATACTTCACTGTTTTCCCTTTTGGTCAAGTTTATATTCAGTGACAGTTGAGATACTGACTTCTGCCAATTTGCATTAGTAAATTTGTGATTATAAAATATCAGTCACATCTCTAGGCATAAAATTCAAAATAATGTGAATTCTCCACAGATTAAAATTGTGTCAAAATGTAATTAAATGTGAAGTCATCAGGCTCACCCAGTTGCAAAAATGTTTAGATATTTCCACAGGACATCCCCACCTAAGTTCAAATAGAGAATCACTTGACTTCATTTGGATAAACTCTGAATGATGTAAATATTCAATCTTGCATCTCTCACAAACATGCCTCATTCCTGAGTGTACTTCCTTTTCTGTGTTTACATGTATAGACTATGAGGTTCCCAGTGGAGCCACAGCCAAATCTCCCTGAATATCTCCTGAGATTCACCAAGTACTTATTTTTTTATAATGCATAGGAAGGTATTTTTTTTTAAAAAGAGAAACTGTGGCTATTATCCAAATTACAGTAAGAATGATTATACATATTTTAACAAGGGCAGTCGATATCATGAAGTGTTTAATACAATATCTCATTTTTTTCTAGAAATGACTAGAAAAAACACTTTTTTCTAGAAATTTGATTTCCTTGTTATTTACTACTTATATTGGAGAATACAGGGTGATGTGTCCGTTGAACTTGCCTCACGTGATGTAATAGGGTTATGCTTTTGTATGACTCTGTGGTTTACTGCCTGTATCTTGCTGGAAGTAATAAATGCTCTCAACACACATCTTCCAAAATCACCTGTATGTGAGCAAAGAGCGTGGCGATTGGTCCCTAGTAAATTGCTTGGGGGGGAGGGCGTGTAGTGCTTTGTTGCACTGAATTGCTTTGACATGTGAACAAATCCTACCATTGACTGATGGCTGGAAAAAGCATCATGTCAACATGTCACTTGACATTTTCACAGCAAAGGAAAAAAAGGAAAATATACACACAAACCCTTCAGTTGTGCTTGCTTTCTGATATCTGACGTGATGATCATGTTATTATGCTTTAAATTATGTACACATATTTCTGACGCTTTAAAGAAGTATATTCAAAGTGAATTCCAGCTTAAGGAAGTAAATCTTATTGAAATTTGACAAGCTCGCTATCTGTTCCATCATCTGCTTTTTTCACTTTATGTTATGTGTTGAACATTTTCTTCTGCCATTAAGTTGTCTGTGACAACCTGTGTTATAACATCACTACTGCTGCTCTTATTACTATCTCTGCCACCACCTGTGACAGTGAGCACTCACTCTTCTCTCTCATTTCAGGACAAAGAGACTGAGGTTATGGGGATAGACAATGTGTCAAGTTAACATATTTAATAAGTAGTGAACCCCAGATTTCAGTTCATGTGAGGACTTAGGCATAATCACTAACCATATCTCACCATTAACTCATAAAATTCTACCAGAAATCTATACCATAATTTATTTGAATGGATGTTTAGATATATTTTCAAATTAAGTTTTGTAAATAACAATATAGTATATAATATATACTTATATATTATATATCATATATATACACACTATATATATATAGTGTGTAGTCTTTGTTTCTTTTTTTTTTAATGAAAACAAGTTAATGTAGATTTATATTCCAGGATGGTCAGCTTTATCTCTACTGTAATTTTTAGATATTTTACCTCAAATGTGGTCTCCTTTAAAGAAATAAATGCTTACCTCATGCTGAATGCTATTTTTGATGAAATATGTGCAAATGGCTTATTTGATATAATTGTGAAAATAACACTGATTTCAGACTAAGCACTCTCAATGAGATAAGCATCTTACTGTGAAAAAGGAAATGTGGAGTCAAGATACTTCACAAAGTAAATGCAAGAAAAGAGCTGTAAATGACACAGGTAGAAAACTCACGCCCTTTCCACACATGTTAGATTTTTGATTCCCACATTAGTTGTATTTTTGCATCATAACAAAACACACCTTTGGTGTTGTTTCTTAATGTGTTAAAAATTAATTTATTATTAGGAATATGTTTTAAACAATGGTTTTGTTGTGTCTAAACCTTCATTATTCAAAAGACAAAGTGGTATAAAAGTGTACAAAGGTATAGATGACTTTATTAAAAATAAACATGTGTAACTGTAAGTTTACAGATTTTTGTAATAATTTGGTTTTCTCCACACACACACACACACACACACACACACACACACACAGCCAGGACTAATTTGTAATCTCTAGACTTACTTCTTGAATATTTTTCATTATTCACATATTCATTCATTTTGTGCATGTTTCTATTTCTTGCCTCTCTTATTTATTTCTGCTCCAATTCTTATCTCCCCACTTTCTGCACATATTTTTTGTTTCATTTGTATATGAACTTTTGAAGTTTCTTTGAATTCTTTCAGGCCAGATGGAGTATAAATCAATGTTTAACCTTGATGGGGGTGTCGTCAATCACTGTCTCTGTTCTGAATATCTCCAGAATAATCCTGTTGCATCAATTACAGGTGCAGATGGAGGTATGATTACCCATCACCATTCTGTAAGGTTTTCAGAATACAACTCCCTCTTACTTGATAATAAAGGGACACTGAGGTATTGTGTGAGGAAGCATGTATCCCAATGGTGAGAAAAATGGTAGGACAGGAGGCATCATTAACACTATGTATTCGGATAATGAGCTGCTGAGGCTGAGAAAGAAAGCAATAATCATAGGCACAGCTAGCCAGGTCCTTGAATTTTGGCAAAGTCTTTTTCTTCTGGGAATGAGACTTGGGATATTTATGGGTGCTGACTCAACCAGCACTTTACTCCTGGGCTATCAAACACCAGACTCTATGTGATCATTTACCATCCTTTCTTCTTGTGACAGTGTCTTGCTTCTCCCAATATTTAAACCCTAGAACTTAGCAAGAAGAAATATGTATACTTAGATTTTTACAGAAGTAAATAATGGGGGGGGCTGGGATATATAAGTCACTATAGCAATGCAGGTTGAATGTCCCATAATTAACAAATTTGTCATTTGTGCCCATAAAATAGCCATCTTCTAACTTCATCTCACAGTAATTTCTCATTCAAACTTCAATATTGGGGCTTGGAAGGGACATATGATATTTCATTTTGGGAACTTGGAAAATGCAGCATTAATTTCTGAATTTTTTTTTCTTGTTCGTGTACTCTATGAGTTTGTAAACCTTAGAATGTTGCCGCCTGCCTACGCCTTGCCCAAACACAATCCTATTTACTTTGTGATAAACCACAACAAATTATAATATTCCACAAATCCTTTCTTCATTATGTCTGCCTGGACCTAAGTAAAGGGTGCTGGATGGATACTGGCATTTTAAGAGATGTAAACACTATACAAATAGCATTTTATAAACCCACTGGCATTGATTTCAATAATCATAGCAAACTAGAAACCTGAAAGAATCTGAAATTTATAATAAAAATATCTTTACAAAAATAAATAACTTTACAAATTGTATGAAGTTGATTTGTTCACATGGCTGTGGCATTGATCACATTATCACCCCCTTACCTGTCAAATGCCAAGGCAAAGTCACCAACTCAAAGGCTACCAACACAAAAATGTGTCTGCGTATGAAAACTTCCCAGGATTGCTGTGTGCACACAATGGATTTCAATGGGCTTCCCACTGAACTGCCTTGTGGAGATCACTGGTCAGATGTAAGCCCAGAACAGAAAATGTGCTGTAATAACATGATGGGACAGATCGTTAGTTAGTGATGTATGCCAGTCTTATCCTGTCCCCTGGTGCCTATATAGATCTCTGTGGCGGCAAAACTCTCAGTTATATTCATGTTAATGAGAAATCAGAGATGAAACAGACGCTGGATTGACTTTTTCTTTTACTTCTCTCTATCACAACTGTAAAAGCAAACTCTATCATTAAACAGAGAAGTTATGAGGTAGCAATGAAAGTAATGAAAAAATAATCAGCTTATAGTTTTACCTAGGACATTATAAAATATAGGAAAAAAGTATCACCCTTGATTTTAAAGACTATTAATTTGAAATGTAAAAGCATAAAAGAGTTTTAATTCTTGACATGAAAAATATTAAAATCTCTCTGCCCTAACCCATTTATGGGACATTAGATTTGACAATTTTATTTACTAGAATGTTACACAATGACAATATTCTAGCTTCTTATAATACCAATTACACAGAACCTGGTTTTAGCATTATGGTCTTTGTTTAATGTAAAGAGTCTTGTGACAATTGTCTCTATACACATCTTGACACGGTATTTTGAAGACACCATCAATTTCGTTGTTTCAGGTCCCGACATGAAAATTTCACTCAGACTTTATTACTCTGTGATTATGCTGCCTTTCCTTAATGGTTTCGTAAGCAGCCTTTTATAGGATGATGAGACTTATGAAACTCAGCCTGTTTATGTACTTGCTTTCACTGTCCCAAAACCTAGCCCAAAGATCTCTGCTCGTTTCCAATTGGTCCTCTGGGGCTGGGTTCTCTGGAAGAATCATGTTTTCCTCACTCCATAGCTTTTTAGGTAATCTTTGGAATTTTGCCTCAGTTGCTATATGATTTTATTATTATACTTTCTATTACACACTTCCTCAAACAATTTAATGGTATGCTCACTCGTTGCTGGCATTATCTTATTTAAGCCACAAAACACTGCTCTGCTGCAACTATTAGTATTTATGTGTTTATATTATACACATTTTTAAATAACCTGTGCAGGATTGCATGACAAATGTTGCTTAGGTCTCTGGTTGGATTCAAAAGCTGTGACCCTTGACCTAGTGCTCAAACTCTATTGGAAATCAGAAAAACAGCATGTGCTCTGTTGTAAAGGAGAAAACTGTTCATTTTCTTCCTCCTTCTCCCCCCTTCCTTTTCATTTTCTCTTTGTTTGTTTACTGTTTTTATGCTTTCACAATTTCCTCCTTTCTTTCAAGAAACTTCATGGAGCCAACATTCATATGATGTGTCATCATTGTTTTCTGTGCTGGGAAGAGAGAAGACAACAGCAGAGAATGAGCTAAGAGAACTTGTTTCTAAAAAGGAGGAAGCCCGATCTCACCCTATTCATCCTCATCCTCAAACAGGAAAATTAAAACATCCTACAAACCTTCTCTTAAATCCCTTTCATTTTGTATTTCTAAAATATTGCAAACAGCGTTTCTGTTTTACTATTGCGTGCATTTTGGTATTTATGAAATGGTTTTATAAGATGCAGGTGAAGATATCAAAGATCCAACCTTGCAGTGAAAGCATTTCCTACAGGAACATGTCTAACTTACAACACAGCAGCCGGTGAATTACATGGTTGCTAGAATTTTTTGTTGTCACATGAAGCTTCCTGTTCTTATCTTTTTACCCCAAACCTAGACTGTAAAATGTTCAAGGGCCATGAAAGCTTATCGAGAACAGTTATGGGTTTAATATTCAATTTGTGGCCTATGTTGCAAAATTCTGATAAATGTTGACACAGAATCTTGCCCCACATCCACATCTCTAGGTGACGTTCGCAATCATACTGTGATTATTATGCATAAGCTCTCGGTTGCTGCTCTCTCTCTGATTTATGTTCTTTATGCTCCTTTCTCTCTTTAAGAAAGCATTATTTTTGAAGTTGTTCCTTCAGAATTTCATTTAGCCACTGAAAGCTCATCAGATCCTTAGATTCTTTCTTCATAGTGCTAATGTGTCTTCCTGGATATTAACAAGAATATTCCACTTAGTGTCACTTCACAATTAAAAAATCAGTGGCCTGCCACACACCCCTAATCTCTTCATTCAGAACGCTGACTCAAGGTCATATATTTTTTTGGCTCTCTCCAGCCTTCAGTGCACTATTCTATATTTTTAACATGGGATTTTTATCCCATTGAAATTGTAAATAACTGACAAAAATGAAATCCAAATATATTTATGTTTTTACCACATATGATAAAAATCTGTGATTATCTATTTATATCTGGATCACTAAAGTGGTATATTTTATTAAACTCTTTGTAAGGATCATGCTATCTACAGTAATAACCAATATTTATTGAGTTTTTATGATTTATTCTAAAGTTTTAAGTGCTTTGTGTTTATTAATGCTCATGTTAAGCCTGAGGTGTAGGCATTATACCTGCTATCTACATTTTGCTGATTAGGATTGAGTCAAAAAGAGATTAAACAGAGGGCAAGTTCCCAGGGTGGGTAAGTCAGAGGTCTGGTTCTAGCGAGTTCCACCTCACTGCTGCACTATGCAGAATTCTAATGTACTCAGTTATCCCACTCCAAGATAAATTCCTCCTTTGTACAGTATGTTGTCACACGAAGTGAAATCAGTTACAGCTTAAACTAACTTTTGAAAATTCCCCATTGCAAGTGATTTAGAGAAAGGAAAGAACATCACTATTCTCATTTCACACACAGAAATGTGAAGTGCTCATTTGCTTTCAGTACCAGATACATAGGATGATATGTAAACATGACTATAGATAGAATACTTGCTTAGTTAGATCTTTGTAGTTCTGTAAGATTTTTCCATTGAATCTTTCTTCTTTTTTTAATGTTAATGATTTTTTTTTACCTCAGGAAAGTCTTGACGAGATTAAAATAGATATATGCCTCCACAGAGGGAGTTTCTATAGTAACGGAAAATACATAAAAGAGAGAAGCACTAAAATGTAGCGTTCAGTTGACACTGAAAGATGTATTTATTCTATTTATAAATCTAATACAATGTTGGATTCACTGTTAATTTCCATCTTTAACATTCTCTAGTTCATTTTTCTTAAAAGCCCATTTACTGTTGCTTCTTGAAAGATAATTGAAGATATTTGCATTTTCTATCATGGAAAAGAAATAGGGACAACTAGAAGAAACAATGTTGAGACATGCATTTACAGCTTCATGTCCCTCTCTTAGCACGCCTGCTGAACCAGCCTCTCCATGCCCCCTCCCTCCCACATCAACCCCTGAAGGAGTCTACCTTCCACTCTGTCTTGGGGCACTCAGCCTATGAGGACATTTATGCTCGTTTATCATGGTTTTGACCAGATACACAAGACTTTCTTCTCTGCAGAGCTCTTATATATCCTAGTTTGACCCAATCTAACACTCTTTTCTTTTCTCAAACAATCTCTCTCATTTCTGGAACTTAGAGTCTGTCATGAGTACAATTCTTATAACAATCTCCATCTGTTTTATAAATCCCCCTTTAACCTGTGCTTTAACTGCAAGCTAGTTATGTCTTAAGAGCAACAATTCCCTTTTCTTGAAGTCTTAGCTGTGTGTGTGTGCGCGCGCGTATGTGTGTGTGTGTGTGTGTGTGTGTGTGTGTGTGTGCCTGAATGTATGTGTTTTCCTTCTCCATGTGGCTAGAGATGGTATGGGTAAATTCCTTACAATGGATTGCTACTTCTTAGATAGTGTTCATCTTCAAAAAACTCCATTCTTTAAAGCTATATTACAGATTATATACATACTCTTATTGCTGCACTAATTAATAGTCTTTAGAAGGAATTCTTTCATTTCATAAAATATTTGATATATTGATTTAATATCTTCATCTTTATTTCTCCTAACACTTGGATACATTTAGACATTCCTACATCACTGATCCAATATATGATACTGTATACTTAATACTCTCCTCTAAGTTGGTTTTCATGATCTTCTACATCTCAGTTAATGACCTTATCATTTACCTAGCAAGGTCAGAATCTGGGAGCCTTCCCTGACTCTTCCTTTCCTTACACTTTATTATTTGCTCATCAGCAAGTCCTGCAACAGGTAGACATGTAGACGTTTGTAGCCCATTTAGGCAGTTTATATTTTATTCTGAATATGAGCATAATCCACTGGAAATTTTTAAATGGGAGAAAGGATTTGACTTGAACATGCCTGTATTGTTAATCCATAGAGAATTGACACTAGAGGAAGCAGGAAGAATTCAGGGAGGTTATTTCAATATCAAAGTGAAATAAAATATTAGTACAGATCTGAGTGATTTCAGTAGAATAGATGAGAAGTGGATACTTTTCCAGATGTTAATTCCAATCTGGTCACCTGGATTTTCATGCTGATCCTAAAACACAAGGAGCTCATTTTTGCCTTAGGGCTTGTCCATTTGTCCCTTCTTTGTTCTCTTGTGTTTGAGATATTCCCTAGTTCTTTTGCAGAGCATCAATGCGCTTCATGACAGTCTGTTCAAATATCACCTCAGGGACACCATCTTAATCTGCCTTTAACTTCTCCCCATCTGCCACAGTCTACTTCACAGCTTAACTTTACTTAATCTCACATATGTAATAAAGACATACAAAATATATAAATCATATACATGTGTATATATACACCCTTATATATTATGGATGTTATTATGTAATGTATTTATTTATTTCATGCCATTTATAATCAAATGACTCACAAAACCTGGGCTTTTGATTGTCTTTTTAATCACAAATCTTTAGTACCTAAAACAGTAAAAAAAAAAAAAAAGGGGGGGGTATTTAAAAAACTCATTGACAAAATAAATGGA
>NW_027527624.1:906382-933697 GCF_008692635.1 Crocuta crocuta
GGGGGTATTTCAAACACTCATTGACAAAATAAATGGAAGTTTTGTCAAATTTAGAGCTTAGATAAAAGGGTAAAATATATTCAAGTAGATGTAATTTATACAAACTTCTTTACTTTTATAGGTAAAAAAGCTTCATATTTAAAGACTGGAGAAATTCAGCAAAATATTTAAAGACTATCACCAAATTATTTTGTAGCTAGGCCTAAAATAAATTTTTAGTTCCAAATCTATAATATTTTACACAATGCATTCAACATAAAAAATATGTATTTAAATGGAAAGAGAATTGAGTACGAAATGAGATTTATCTCTCTCAAAACTCCATAAATATTTTTTTCAAATTATGAGACTTGAAGAAGATCATTTGAACACTTTGACTTTTTGTTCTTTAATCTGTTACATTACAGTCATACCATTACCCTTGCAAATTTGTGGCAGGATGTATAACTTGCTATGGGAATTACCTAATCCTTGACATCTGTCACTACAAACTTAAATAAGTGGTAGCTTTACGGTGGTGCTCACAGCTTGGTTATTACTGCTACTTTGAGCCCAATTTGAAATGGTCAAATATTTTTATATACAGTAGCTCTCACTCCCTTATCCATAGTTTCCCCTTCCTTGGTTTCCCAGAGTCACTTGTAGCCCAGAAGCAGATGATCCTGTTTCTGATGCATCCTCAGAAGGCCAGTCATAGCCCAACATGACATCACAATGCTTATGTCATTCACCTCCCTTAATCCCATCATATAGGTGTTTTATCACCTTGAGTCATGACAAAAAGAAGAAAAGTGAAAAATATATTTTGAGAGAGAGATCAAATTCACATAAATTTATTATAATATGTTATTACTATTTCATGTTACTATTAGTCATTTTTGTCATTCTCTTACTGTCCCTACTTTATGAATTAAACTTTATCATAGGCTTGGATGTATAGGAAAAGCATAGCATATGCAGGATTCACTACTATGCAGTGGATTTTTAGGCATCCACTGGGGCTCTTAGAACATATCCCTTGTGGATGAGAAGGCAATGGTAATTAGTTCTCTAATAATGGTCCATGTTTCTCAGCATGGTTGTTTTGTAAAATTGTGCCAGACATGAATTACATATTGCTCCTAGACAAAGGTATTTATTTTATCAGTAAAATTTGTTTCCATATATCAGAAAACATGTATGTTTGTTTCTATGTCAAATAATCCTTCTGTCAGGAAATTAATCAAAACATAGTCATCTCTTTTCATTTGAAAGAGATGCTATGGATTTATTCAATTCTACTAATATCTACTCTATTATTATCTAATTCTGACTTACTCTTTTTCACTAACAAATAAATTGCTTAAGAGTGTATGTATTTTTCACAATTTTGGATGTGGAATTCATTTAAATTAATCCTAGATTATTTCTCCTGGAGGTGTTTACTGCACAATATATTTAGGGCATTTATTTTAGCCTTTGCAGCACAGAGCTCTCCGCACATGACTCCAGCTGTCAAAATGCAGACATCTCATTGTGTGTGGGCGTGTTGTCTGACAGCCTAATGGATAAATGACATATTTAAACAATTTTATTATGTTAAAGATTTTTGACTAAAGTGTTTTAGGGTTACTTTATTCCTCCGTAGTAAATGACATATTTTAGAAACTTGGAGCTGATGTTCTTTGGTGAACGTCAATTTTAGTTCCAGAATCTACAGTGTTTAGAAGTCAATGCCATAAGCATAGCTATTTAAATATTTTGTACCTTTTTTCCTTGCATGAATAACTTCCAAGATTTGATCACGCACTTGTGACGAACTTAAGTACATTGATTATTGATATTGGATTTCTCATTAAAGATATCCTTAAGGGTAAGTCAGGTTAAATAGAGCCTATAATTGACATTCCTCAGTAGAAACTCCTATTTCTTTTGATTCTCTGGTACTACATAACTTTCTTCTCCTTCAAATCTTCAATGAACTCTTCTCCTGATTGGCTTTCTCCACCTCTTCCTTAAAGAGTCAATGTCCTTTTTTATATTCTGTGTATTATCTGCATTCCCTCCCACCCCCAGAAATTATATTTGGTCTTGAATATTAAACAGTCATCTCTCCATGGATGAAATATTGCACAGTATTTTGCTTTAATTTCAGAATATTTTCCAATGTTCCGTATATGAATAACACTTGTTCAGAAGAGAGGAAGTCCAATGAACACTTTCTGTAGCAAAACCAACTCCCATCACAGCATAGGAAATTGTATTTTAATCATTTCAGTCCATTGGTGGTGCATTACTTGCGGTAAAGTCAGGGAGCAGATGCTTTTTGTTATTTGTTTTCAATGTGTGTATATCCCTTCTTCTCTCTTACTAGGACACACGCATATGTATGTATATGTGTATATATACACATATATTCTCATGCATGTATTCACTATCTATTAAATATACATTCATACTTACATTGTATTTCATCACAATTAAGATGCCATCTATTTTAAGCTGTGCCACTGTTTTATTTATTATTATAAATGTCAATGCATTATTGAATAGTATTATATCATTTGTTATAAATTATAATATAATATTAATTCATAATATGAATGCATAATAATATACTAGGTTATGCTACATGATATAAATACATACTATGTATATTATACATATATATGGTGTATGTTAATATACATAAATACTACATATATAAACACTGTGTGTGTGTGTGTGTGTGTGTATGTATTTGTATATCTATCTGTCTATCTATTCTCTTTCCACATTTGGAGATTCTGCAGGCACTGAAGATTTTTCTGGCTAGAGTTTTTGTTTTTGTTTTTAATGGGAATGTGGGGAAATGGGATAAGGGGATTAGCTAATAGATAAGAGAGCTGTGTAGCATGTCAAAGTATATATTATATCATTGAAGGATTAGATTCTATGCAGTTCATTATGGGGAGGAAGGAGCAAGAAGCTGACATATTTCAGCAAGATACTGGAAATATTAAAGAATAGTATAAAGATGTCCTACTGGGTCCCAAAAAGCCATAAAAGTGCCTCACTTTAAGGGCGAAAGCTGGGTACTCTACCACTGTAAACTGATCTGGATGATGTAGTTTGAGGTGGCAGAGAAATAAGCTCAGTAAGTCACTCCGTATAACTTTCCATTTCTACTCCTTATTTGGTGCAGTAAATAGATCCCCTCCTCTGTTGGACACCTAAGACCTATGGAAATCAGAGAGCATAATTCTTTCATGGACTTAAGGAATAGAAGAACTACAGGAGAGTAAGATGTTAAAGTCAGAAAGAGAGAAATATTTAAAGACAGATCTAGAACCTTGAAACAATTACTTAGGTAATGATAAAACTTGGCTTTGGATAGATATTATATTCATTTTCTATTGCTGATGTAACCAACTGTCACACATTTAGTGGCTTAAAACAACACAAGTTAATTATTTCACAATTCTGATGGTCAGAAATTCCAGGTAAATCCAGGGGAACTCAACTAGTTTCTATGCTCAGGGTTTCTCAAAATTGAAATCAGCGAATTGTCTGGCCTAGAGTTTATCTAGTAGTTCTGAAGAAGAAACTACTTTCAAGAAAATTCAAGGTATTAGTAGAATTGAGTTCCAAGTAAAGGTAGGACTGAAGTCCTGTTCCTTTGGACCTGTTCCCCACGGGGAATTATTCTCAGTCCTCTGTGTTCCCTGGTACGTGGACTCCTTAATCTTCCTAGTCAGCAACAGCAAGTCACTCCTCACCTGCCTCATCACTTTCACCTCCCACAGGAAAAAGTTCTCTGCTTTTAGGGATCATGAGATTAGGCTGAGGCCAACTGGATAATCGAGGGAAATACTCCCTATCTTTTAAGGATCATAAACCTAATTACATCTGCAAAGTATGCCCTACGTGTTTGGAAGGACTATTCTGCCTACCATGTATAAATACATCATGTCAAAATTGTAGAACCAGAATTTACTGAGAAATACCAGTCTAGTCTAAAGTTAGTACAATGAATTTGAGTGCTTTATTTCTTCTCATAGCTCTGTAATTTGAGTCCTCTCCTCATTCCCTAACTGCTAATATAACTGAAATTATAATTTTCTGTCTTCTATACTTCATTATCCATTTAGGAAGGCTGGAGCTAGCATCTTGTAGAATATGAATCATGTTTGCATATATGCCTGAAGGGAAATCACACACTCAATCCACACTCTATTTACATAACTATTAGAGTTCTGCACTTTGGGGATGCTTGTCATTAAACAACACCAGTGCATACATAGACTAAATCAGCACCTTTGTTTGCATTTTTGTTTGGTAAGTTCTTACACACATGGAAGTTAAATAAAATATATATAAAATATAAATTTAANATGGCTCAGTTGGTTAAGCATTATGGTTGGCTCAGGTCATGATCTCATGGTTCAGGAGATGGAGCCCTGTGTCAGGCTCTGCACTGACACTGCAGAACCTACTTGAGATTCTCTCTCTCTCTCTTTCTTTTCCTCTTCCCCATTCACACACAAGCTTATTCTCTCTCTCTCTCTCAAAATAAATTAATGAACAAAAATAAATAAATAAATAATAAGGAATAAATAAAATTTGGTATATGTTTATTCCTTTTTGAACAAAGATTATATATATAGCACGGTGGTTGTCCCAAGAGAGAATTTGTGGCAGGATTGATTTGGAGTACTGGAAATGTTCTGTTACTTTATATGGGCAGAGGCTACCTAAAGGTGCTTACTCACCATTTACAAATGGTTAATGTGTGCTTATTTGTATGAACAACTGTACATATGATTTATTACTTTATATGTGTTTATGACTGTGTCTACATTCATGCTTTCGTTCAAAGTAAAACAAACAATATACAGATTTGGAGCTTATAGGAGCCACGTACACTTTCAATTCTAACCACTTACACATTTTAACATTGGACAAGTCACTTGAACCTCTCAAGCTTGTTTTTTCATGTGTGAAGTCAGGAATATACTACTGAACTAAAAGATCTGTGAATGATAAAATTACTAAAGTCTTTACATCTTTTTATGTGCCAGCCTTTGAGCATTATGTGTGGAATTCCATCTAATTCTCATAATACCATGAGGAAAGAGCTGAGAGAGCCTCTACTTTAGGCATGAAGACATGCAGTTTTAAACTTAATTAATTGTCTGGCCGGAAAGTCCTACAGTTAGTGAGCGAAAAAGCATGAACTTTTTTTTTCTTATACTTTTTATCATACAACTAAATCTAGTATTAATTGAGGCCATACTTTTGTTACCAGAGTGATCGGGAAACTTCAGGTATCCAGTCGTAGAATAACAGCTCAAATTAGCAGAGACCAATAGTGAGGATTCTGTATCTTGTAAAGAAATTTGCTAAGTAAGCAAGTGCATATCTAGGAACTGGCAAGGCCTGAAAGAAAACAATAGCCTGCTCACACATGCCTCACTGCTTGCTGATAATCCAGAGAATTCTCAGCACCTCAGTTTGGGTTCTAGACCCTCCCCTATGGCCACTGCACTGTAGTAGTGTGACTAGTCATTCCTGGTGAAACAACATGACCTGAGAGAAGGGAGAATAGCTCCTTCAAACTTGCATGTTCTCAGAATCCTATTTGTATATGAAGGATGACTTCTGGAGAGACAAATCATACATGTCCAGCACAGGCCCTAGTGTGGAAATAGTCAAGAAGTGTCAGCTGTTGGGGTGCCTGGGTGGCTCAGTAGGTTGAGCATCTGACTTCGGCTCAGGTCATGATCTCACAGTTCGTGGGTTCAAGCCCCGTGTTGGGTTCTGTGCTGACAGCTAGCTCAGAGCCTGGAGCCTGTTTCAGATTCTATGGCTCCCTTTCTCTGACCCTCCCCTACTCACGCTGTCTCTCTCTCTCTCTCTGAAATAAATAAAAAACATTAAAAAACAGGGTCAGCTGTTATAATCATTTGTGTCGTGTTCAGAAGAAGACATTCTTATCTTCATTTTCTAAGCCCTTTTCATATTTTAAACATAAAAGTATGTTTTCTTCCATTGTATTCTTTTCATCATTTCTCTGCAAATGCTGTGGATACTATTTTTACTTCTAGAGTTCCCAGAATTTAAGGGACTTTTAGACATTTTCTTTGTGGCCAACTGTCTTCAACTGAAGAATTATAGAGAAGACAGAGAGGGGAAATTATTCTTCTTAGGAGGTAAAATTGTGATTCTTCCCCCACAGGCTCCATTTTACCCGAAATGAGAAAGAAAGTGACCCTCATCAGGTAGTAAGCGTGCTAAATTGGGCTCGTCCCTGATCTATGGCTTACTCACTCTCTTTGTCATCAAAGTGTGTTTCAAACTGCTGACAGTAGGGCTAAATCAGAAATGGAAGTTAGATTGATCCTATAATTGCTTTTATATAGGCCTCCTTAGCATGCCTCCGCTTGAATACGAATCTCAAATTCAAATCCAAAGACAAATAATCTTTTGCTTATTCATTATCAGAGATTAGGCATGTGGGTTTAGAAAATCTACAGCTGTCTCTAATGTCTTAGTGGCCTAAGGAAATTAATGACTTCCCAAATAAGTCAGAACAGTAGGGGATATGTTAAAATAATACTTCTCATCCTTCGCTGAGCAGTGGAAATGCATTGGCAGCTCTTAGTAATATAATGCCAGTCTTCATCAGAGACCAATTAAAACATAATCTCTGAGTGCATGTCCTGCAAATAACATTTTCTAAAATGTTCCCCAAGTGGTTGAAAGTTTCCCCAAATATTGCCCCAATCTTAAGTGACATGGGGTATCTGGTTATAAACCACTGCATTAATGCGAGGAAGGATTTAGCTTAATAAATACTACCTTTTATTCCTGTTTACCTTAACATACTTTGGAAATATTTTTATTTTATAACATTTGAATTTTTAACCAGAAAGGAGAAATGGTTTGGATTTCCCTCCTTTTCAGTTCATGACACTAATGAATCTGAACACAAATGCCGAGTCAGACCTCTGTCTTCTTTTCATGTCTCTGCTGAGTAGGGAGAAAATGTATACTGGTTAGGGAAAGAGGAAAAAAGATCTCAAAATGCTGAACTTGCTTTTGCTAAAAGTAGAACCAATTACTTTCCTAGCTTTTCTACACACATAAAAGGTATCTATCTGATGCTCAAGCAATTTTAAAATTNTGTATTTCCATCTTACATGTAATTCTTAATCACCTGTAGCGGTGTCATTTCTAGGTCACAAATGTGCTTCGTCAGCAATTACTTAGTTTTCCCAAGAGCCAAGACTATCATTTACAACATGCCTAGATATTTGTTCATCGAACTCATAAAGATTTTGTAACAATACTAACATAAATAAATACATGCCTATTCATCTCAGATGCATCTCATTTTTTTCCAAGTAGCCCAAATAGCTAGATCTTTCCTTCTCCATTGGCAACACAGTTTCATTTTCTTAACGCTTTTTCTTACAAGAATTTTGCTTTGTCCTTTATTTTCTCCATACATATTTGCATACCTAAATGTATACAAGTATGTGTATCTATATTGTGTGTGTATCTATATATATGTGTGTGTGTATTAATGTTCTTCGTGAAATATAGGTCAAATATTTCACCAGTTACTTTACTTTTATTCATTTAAATGTGCTTATTCCCAGAGTTATATTTTAATTAAATGATGTATATAATAAGTATATATTTTAAGAGCAAGAAAATGAAATAAAATTCCGATATTACAACAGGTAGGTGTTATTGTTATGTATTACATATATGTACATGATGATGTTAAATACATAGGACTTTCTCTTTAAATTACTACATAATAAAGAAATGAAGACAAATCATTGAGTTAATAAATCAATATTTCTGGTTTTCTGGTGTACATAGAACCAGGTACCAGAAAACAATAGATAGTGCTATTTATGCTCATGCGTTCTAAAAATAAATTCAGTTGCAAATAAAATAATTCATTTAAGTTACCTACTTTATGCATGTGACGTACAAACATTCAAATCTTTCCATGAGTTCAAAATAACAAATATTTAATCAAAACATAATAAAAGTGTGCATTCAGAACTATGTTTCTTGTTATTTTATTTCACTTGTTAATAAGACCAACAGTAAAACTTTTCAGATAAAATTATAAAACTTTATTGAAAGACGTTATAACACATATAACTTAAGAGATATATACCATGCTATGAAGGGAAGAATAATTGACACTGTGGATTTTATCTCAATCCAAATATAGTTAATGAAATGTGTAGGCTTCAAAATATAGTAATTAATCGAGCTTATTAAGAAAATTCTCAGGGCTCTGGGGTGGCTCAGGCAGTTAAGCTTCAGACTTCGGCTCAGGTCATGATCTCATGGTTTTTGGGTTCAAGCCCCTTGTCAGGCTCTGTGTTGACAGCTCAGAGCCTCGAGCCTGCTTAGATTTTGGGTCTCCTTCTCTCTCTGTCAGCCTCCCCTACTCACTCTCTGTCTCTCTCCTTCAAAAATAAACATTAAATATTTTTTTAAAAAATAAAAATATGAGACATAGAATATTATTTTCTAATTATAATAAATGTGCAATTTAATATGATTTTTTCACTTTAATGCTTCTTTACAGTAATTTAATTTTGAAAACCTAGGTATTACCTCAAATTGACAAGGCACATTTAAATTGATTTTAAAACAATAATGGATGATATTCCCAGTCTGTACCTTATACTTTGATTTCAGATATGGGCTAACAACATATGAGACATTATTTTCTGGGTAGCTGCTTGGGCTTTTTGATCTTTTAACTGGCTTTAAATTATCTTTCACAGATGGCCAGGTTGTTAAGCAGATGGCCGTTTCCTTGACCTTTAAAATCTTTGTTTTTCTTTTCATAATTACCTGTGGCTTATAATGGATCAAATTCCCTATTTTATGTAATTGGTTTTTATATTTCCATCATGTTCTCTAATGTTATTTAAACAAGCAAAAAGAGCTCGCATGTTCATATATGCATATTCTATTGGGTGGGGAATTTTGGAGTGAAATGACTTTTTTGAATTAAAAATCATATCCATTCCCTAGCATGGTGTGCAGATAGGATGGACAACTTTCCTCTTCCCATTTCCTTATACTGAAATTTATATTCCACATAGATGTGATATAGAAGGGTGAGTAAGAGAAGACCTCATGGGAATAAATACTCCATTTTCCATAATGAAGACAAAAGACTTTTTGTAAAAGATCTATGATGTGAACTGGTGATAGAGGATTGTTTTGAACAATTATCCAGGCAGTGTGTCCCACAGAGCTAATACTGCATGGAACACCTGTGTTTGCTCAGAGGCTCAGGCTTTATGCCATGTCCAGTCACCATGTCCATGGAAGTCCGAGAAATATACATTGGTATTCATGTTAATTAGGTATTCCTTGTCGACCTGTTAATGAAAGTGCTTGAGATGTCTCTCTAGTAGATTAACTTTTGCAGATTCTTGGGTGATATCTAAGCAAAGCAAAATATGACAGCAACTATAACATTTGAAGGATTTGGGAAACTTTCTATCATTACGAATCTAAATTAATAAAATGTCTCAGTAACGATATGCCAATCCCAGCTCCCCCCTTTCATATGACACTGTTTAAGCAGTCCCTTTCACAGTTGGAGACTGTGGAAACCATCAGGTCTACATGAGTCACCTAGCAGCTTGAAAAGACATTGTGGATAAGATCTATTTCACTAAAGACCACAAGGAATGCAGGGGAACGATGCAAAGTAAATCGATTACAACACTGGAAATACACCGGGAAGAGTGCACGTAGGTCTAAATTTTACACTCTTTGACTCTTATTTGTACAATTTCAGGCCAGACATAGTCTTTACTCATCTTTATATTTTGTACAGTACCATCTCCTCATCCTAGTGCCTACATTGTCTGCTCCTGGTGTGCTTTGTGGTGGAGACAGGTTCCCTACCCAAATTTTGATTCCCGAATCAAAAACCTCTTCTGCTCTGAATCTCGGCTCATGACCCAGTATTGGTGTTCTTTCCTTTCAGTTACTATCCACAGTATGACAGACTAATTGCCTATTTCTCAGCTAATATAACATACATTTTTCTCAAAATTTGATAAGCTAAAAATAGTTGATATTAAGATTTTTACATTTTGCAAGATATCAAATTATCCCTTTCAACCTTAGTTGCCTTATATATTACAAAACATATAAATACTTGTCAACATTTATTTAACTGAATGCTTCTATATAACATTTTTCTCAAAAAAGTTATCATATCCATAAACATAGTATATCAGTGTGTGATAAGAGGCCAAACATTTCTTCTGGACAATTATAAGCATTATTTATGTTAGCCTTGATCTAAAAGGGGTTTAATCTTTTATACAGATGTTAGCATATATATTAATACACACACAGGACAATTTTTAAAAGCTATATATTAAATATACATTCTTGGAACTTGCAGAGAAAAAAGATAAAAATTACTGTAGTTATATTCATTCTCAATATATGTGTTTTAACTCACTGTGGAGCTGTTTACTCACCATTAAATTATAATTACCTCATCCAAAATTGTGTGCTTTACTATAGTGTTTATTACAGGTTATAATATAGACTTTAAAAAAATTTTAATGTTTTTATTTATTTTTGAGAGAGAGAGAGAGTAAAAGAGAGAGAGAGAGAGAGCGTGAGCAGGGGAGGGTCAGAGAGAGAGGGAGACACAGAATCCCAAACAGGCTCCAGGCTCTGAGCTAGCTGTCAACACAGAGCTGGATGCAGGGCTTGAACCCACGAACCATGAGATCATGACCTTAGCCGAAGTTGGTTGCTTAACCGACTGAGCCACCCAGGAGCCCTTATAATATAGACTTTTAACTCATTTACCTGTTATACATTTATAATGTGATCTCTCTCATCTTGTTGCATTGTTTTAACTGTATATACGTGGTAAAGATTCCTAAATTAAGGAAAAAAATGTATGTATTTTTTGTCTATCACATACTCTTCTCTGGTTTATCTGTCCTAATGCCTAAATAATATGTCTACTTGGATGTATCAGAGCCTTGGCCAAAAATTTTGAATCAACCCCAAAACCCATTCTCACATTATTTATCATTTAAATACCAGCACCATTTTTTTTTTTTTTTTAGCTCAGGTCAAAATCATAGGTTTTTCTTTCCTTTTCCCTTTTCATACACAAATGATCAAAAATCTCTTTTATCAAAGTCTGACAGCCTCTGGCCTCATCTCAATATGCCTCCTGCTCTTAGGCTGGCTCAAGCCACTATCTCAGAATGGGATTATGACAATAACCTTCTACCAGGACCTTACTCTTCCTCTTTGTCCAACTCCAATTCCAAGTCTTCTACAGACCAGCCACATCCACTTACTGAAATTGAGAGTCCCTTACACCAAGTTCGCCAAAGTTTAAAATTAGAATTACTTTGAAATGTCTTCCTATAACCTGCCTATGTAATCACATAGGGTATAGTCTCTCTTTCCTCAACAGCCTTGTCATCCACCGCTCCTCGTCATTCATGACACTCATCTGTACTAGTCATCCTTGCGTACTTAATGTGACAAGAAGGTTTTCACTTCTCCGTCATAGACATTCTTCATTTTTCTACTGCAACACCTTTCCTCTATATTTCCTCATGGTTACTTCTCATCACATACTCTCTTAAATTACTTCCTTTCCTAAACCCAGTTTAATTTATGTCCCAGGATTTCTCACAGGGTGAAGTTAACTTATTTATCTTTTTGTTTACTTAGATGTTTTCTATCTTCTGCTAGAGACCGTGAGTTCCCTGAGGTCATCCACTATCTTTGTCTCAACCTTAGCACCTTATTGCCAGCATAGAGATTAGTGTCTCACAGAAAACAAGCACTCAAGAAATATTTATTTTAATAAATAAACAACTAGTCTTTCATTTCTATATATTTGTAAGTTATTACTCTATTTCCTTTTCCAGATAACTGTTTTAAGAGCACTTTGAATTCCTAGTTGATTTTGGTCATTTTCTAATTTATTGTGTTATATTGGATCAAAATTCTGTTAGCCTATAAGATGGTTACACTCATATTATGACATATATATTTTATAACAGATCAGTGTGATTTTTGTCTCATCACTCAAACATTTTTAATAATGTCATTATAAAGAATCAATACTTAGGTGATAATTGTTTTCCGAATATGGTCGTTGTGTATATGGGGAAGAACATTCCAATCACCTAATACACACCTGGATTTTTTGTGTTGTACACAATCATTCTTCTGTTTCAGATGAATTTTATTATATGCAATAAAGTCAGAGAAAGTAAAATCTTTCCTGATATTTATACTAAAGATTTCTCATTAACTTTAGCTTTTTTGATTTTAGGCATAATAATAATATCATAAAACTACAAATTTTATAATACTCCCTAAAAAGTAAAAGTTGCTTTCCAGTATATTTAAAGACAAACACCATTTATTAGTTTTGTTTTCCCTTTCACTGGAGTCTTCCACAAAGGGAAACATATGAAAAAAAAATACTAGTTGTAACATTATTTTGCATGTTTATAAAAGTCATCATTAAACACTGGGGATTAAATGATTTAGACAAATGTCATCAAATATCTACATACGCATCAGGCCATTGCTTTATTTGGATCTGAATGACTAGGTTCCTTTTCTACATCTATCAGCTTCTAACTATGCTGAGCTGAGCTCAGGCAAATCTACTTAGATTTTCATTGGTTAATTGTAACAACACACCTTGTTAAGTTCTAAGGAGGATGTATTATGGACATAATACATGCGACACTCTGTCTATACTAGGTATTTAGTAAAGTTTCAATTTGTTTTATCTATTATCATTAGTTTACTTTTGCTGTTGGCATTGTCAGTCATCAGAGGTACGCTGTTAGTTAGAGTCTCATATACAAATGATCAGAAACCTCTCTAAGTCCAACAGCATTGACCCCATTGCATTATCTCTCTACTGCTATGAGGCTGACTGGAGCCACTATCTCACACTGGGACCACAGCAAATGTTACCTTACATAAAGCTCAGGTTAAAGGAAACCATATGAAACCAACGGCAATCATCACGATATTGCACATACGGCACATGGACATAAAAAACACTGCTAGGTGTGATAACAATGAACAACTAAAGAAAACAAAATAACAACACAAAGTAGTTCAATTCTCAACTGAGGTCAGAATCTGAAACTTTGCAACAATTGTGCTTTAGAGAATTGTTGGGTGTTATCTCCCGACTGAAGCAAGCTAATATAGTTTCCTGATACTTGATGTGCAATTTGAGAACACAGGAAGCAATTAAACATAGGTCAAGTACTCCTTTGCTCTGCAACTTCAGTTGATATCACTCTGCATGTTTTACTAAAGAGAGCTATTGATTGTCTTATCAGAACATCACACAATCTGCTTTATAAATGATATTGTGCTTATAAGACCTGATAGACCAAAAATGAAGTACCCCAGCTACCTTCCTTGGGTATAATGACACGATAGAAAATGAAAATACACTTCTCCTCCAGAAGAAGAAGAAGAAGAAGAAGAAGAAGAAGAAGAAGAAGAAGAAGAAGAAGAAGAAGAAGAAGAAGAAGAAGAATGGGCCTGCTACCAAAGAGACTGCTTTGTCAAGCCAAACTAAAAAATCCTATGCTACCCGTTGTGCTGATTCTCCTACCATAAAGAAAGAAGAAAAGTTATTTGAGGGCCTCACTGAATTTTAAGTGATGCTTGCAATGTTTGGTTGTGCAGCTCTGACCTATTTAAGGCTTCAAATAGGTCCCAGAGCAAGATAAATTTATTTAACTGGCCTAGGGTGCAATTCAAAGAAATGTTTCACTTGGCCCTTATGACCAATTTGATCCAGTTCTACTCAAATTGTATGTGGCAAAATGCCATCCAGTTTGCAGTGGAGAGTCAGTGGTGAGCTATGCTAGAATATGCACATCTCAAGTGCCTGTATTTTTGGAGAAAAGTCTTACCTTCTTGGGTAAAAACAACAACACCCTATTCTTATAAGAAACTGCTTCTGGCTTGCCCTTTGGCTCTGATAGATAATAATCAACTGACCATCAAAAGACAAAAATTCATGCAACCGTAGCTGCCTATCGGGAGCTGGGTTTTAGTTAACACACAAAGCTGTGTATTAAGTACATCTAACCGAATTCCATGATTTTGTAGTTGTTAGTTAGCCTGTGCCTCCAATCATCTCAATGCTAGCTGAGGGGACTCAAGAACAAATTGCCATGGTACCAGGGACAGAGGTATACCAGTCCTTCTCCAGACATATCCTATGGTGTTGACTGGTCTTCCAGCATACGAGTCAGTGTCCAGTAAGGAAAACACAAACTACTCTAGGTATTTTAAGTGACATGGATTAAATACAGATGCTGTGAGTCAAAGTACTCGGATGATTTCTATAGTTTGCAAATGGGAAACTTGAGTGGTGAAAATGTATATTTTATGCATATTAAGTGTACACTAGATACAGGTACTATTGGTATCCATTTTGTTTAATCTTTTATGCATTTTTAACTTATAATTTAGTACATACTTTTGAAAACATTCCAAGATCTGTGTTGAATTGTATAAATTCAGAAATGAACATGACACAGATGCTGATGTAATGGGATTTTACTGTATGACTTTGTGTCAGTTGTATTAATGGTAGAGGTGCTAGCAGTTGTTTTTGTTGTCATAAATTCGGAGTCAGTTTGAGGAAATGGCCAGTATTTCAGTTCCAGACATGGTGAAAATCCAGACTTTTTGGACATCAAAATGTGGAATCCTGAGGCTATTATTATGGAGCTCAGCAGTTCATGTTGGACAGAAAACACAGAGTTGAGGTTAGAGACTTCTAACTCCTATTTGATGGGCTGACTTGGGATCAGAGCAACCAGGGAGAATATAGAATGACCTCCTCTTACTGAATAAAAGCAGTGGGAAGACTGAGTCTTACAGAACACTAAATGGTATGGGAAGGAATTGTGGAAAAGTCAGGACATCAGCAGGGATAGGGTGGTGTAACTCATTATTCAAAAGCATATCAGAGTTTTACCTTCTGAGACGCATTTCTGATCCAACATATATCAAAAATTTGAGTTGACTCAGTCTGTCCTGGCATATAAATCTCTCTGATGGGGAGAGTGTATAACATAATGATTAGAACATGGGTTCTGTAGATTGCTAGCCTTCCCTTTAACTCTGTGATGATGAGCAAGACATTTTGCTCTTCACACCAGTGTCCTCATCTGTGACATGGGAATGTTAAAATGCCCACATAGTAACGTCATTATGATGGTTATCTAATATGCAAAACATGCCAAAGCCCGTTTTAACTCAGAGTAGATTCTCAGCATGTGCTAGTCATTAATTTTGCAGTTTTACCTACAGGCATTGCTTATAAATATCTACCTTTATATTCCTCTTCTCTAGTGTAGTGACTTATTTATGGTACTTGTTCAGAAAGTCCTTGTGGAATTAGGTGATTTATAATTTTAAAGTTATTTCACTATGTCATGTAAGATTCCTAGAACTAACGTTTGGAAGAAGTCATCATGTAAAACGACCACTCGCTAAATTACTGGGAAAGTGGATTTACAATATATCAGTATGAATCCAAAATAAAGCAGAACGCTAGTCATCACCTCTACTTTTAGATTCGATTTCCATATCAAACAGCCACAATCTTCTGTTGATTCCTGAGTTGCTGATTGACCACAGGTAGAATTTCCTAAGAATGTTCTATCTTTATTCCTGCTGAGCACCATACTGTACTCTGAGCTTACAGGTTTTCAATCTAGCCAACACAATTTATAGCTGTTACATTTCACCTTGTCAAATTTAGCTTGTTCCTTATGGCTATGAAGATCATGGGATATACTAATTCTGTCAGAATATCTTTGGAATAAAATAATCTCAGAAGAGGGACAGCTGGGTGGCTCAGTTGGTTGAGTGTCAGACTCCTGATTTTGGCTCAGATCATGATCTCATGGTTTGAGAGTTAGAGCCCCGCATCAGATTCTGTGCTGACAGCTCAGAACCTGCCTGGAATTCTCTCTTTCCCTCTCTCTCTGCCCTTCTCCCCACACATATGCATGCTCTCTCTCTCTCTCAATAAATAAATATGCTTTTTTTAAAATCTCATAAGAATTAACTCTGTTTATCCAGTTTAATTTCTTGACTGAGATGCTCAGAAACATTTCTGAAATTGTAGTTAATTTTCAATACCCCAATATATATGGTAATACAATTGTTACTAATAGGAAGCCTGAAGTCATAATCTCTTTCTTTATATTTTTACTTTTTAATTTTTTTAAAAAATTTGAGACAGAGTCCACCAATGGGGGAGAGGCAGAGAGAGAGGGAAACAGAATACCAAGCAGGTTCTGCACTGCCAGCACAGTGCCCAATTCAGAACTCAAATTCATGAACCATGAGATCATGACCTGAGCTGAAGACTCAGACACTCAACCAACTGAGACACCCAGGCACTCCATAATCTCTCTCTCTCTTTTAAAATGTTTTATTTATTTCTGAGAGAGAGAGAGAGACGGTGTGAGCAGGGGAGGGTCAGAGAAAGAGGGAGGCACAGAATCTGAAACAAGTTCCAGGCTCTGAGATAACTGTCAGCACAGAGCCTGATGCAGGGCTCAAACCTACTTACTGTGAGATCATGACCTGAGTCGAAATCAGACACTCAACCAACTGAGCCACCCAGGTGCCCCACTACAATCTCTTTAAAAAGAACCTAATATTCTCCATGTAAAATTTTAAATCAATATCATATTATATAATTAAATAATACTTATTTCCTCTTCCATGTCTTCTGTCTACCCTTGTTCATTCTGGCCAACATCCAATGTCTTGTAGTCTGACTTCTACAAGATACCTGTCTCTAGCTTCCAATTGGATTGGGCCAATGAAACTCAATGGCAGGAGGTTGGAGGAACAGAGAGAGGGACAGAGAGACAGAGAGAGAGACCTGGGTATTAGGTATTAAGAGAGAAAACAGGGCACCAATCTCCCATGCTTCCTCCCATCAGGCCATTATATTCATAGTGACTGTGTTTGTATACATATATTTTATATAATGCCCCAGGTTTAGACAGTTTAATAGAAACAAGTTTGTTATTGCGTTACACCTACGGTCTCATAGTAGTTACGTACTATGTTTACCAAATCTTTTTTTTTAACTCAAATTTGTAGACTTTAGAATCTAAGATAAAGAAATTTCCTAGAAAAGAATATAGTCTACATGGATGCAGTAAGTTAGGAAAGGAGAGTTAATATTTTCATAATACTCATGGGAAACAGGAAAAACAGAAATGGACAGAGATCATAAACAGAAAAGATTAACCCACACCAAGAAAACAGGTATTTGAGTTGGTTTAGAATGACATCATATTTCACAGCGGCAACATTGGCAAGAGGCTAGGAGACAGGTCATGGCTACTTATTACTCATTCAAATTCATAGGACTTAAAACTAGGCTCATGCTTCTAATTGGTATGGGAACAAGTTCTCTGCACAACTGCTAATTTATTTTTACTCTAAGAATTACTCTTGGGTTTTTTCTACTTTTCTACTTTTAATAGAAATAAGGAAAATGAAATTCATGGAACTTGTTTTTTTAACCAAAAGTGGCACATTCTAGTCACTGGAAACTGAAATGATCTTCTTCACACTTATATTTTTTTTCCTCGCGCTACCGTTAATTAATTTTATCCTTTTCAATGAGGTATAAGGTAATGATTAGATGTAAGTTGTAAAACTCTATACATTTATTGATATAAATATATCAATCTCTTTCAATATTCTTTCATTTTTAAGATATGAGAGAGATGGTGAGGAACGGAAGGAGGGAGAGAGAAAAACTTGAGAAATATTTTATTGAACAAACTTTAGTCTCTTTAGTAGACTTAAATAGATTTAATTACTGTTAAAATCAGTAGCATGACATTTTATTACATGTAAATGGTGGGTGCTCCCTACTTTCCACATGAGAACCTTTCAAATGGGACTTTCTCAAAACTTTAAGAAGTGAGGGATGTATAAATTTCATCTTTAATTTTCTTGAAATTTTAGGCTTAGATGCATAATTTTCCAGTTGACACTTCTTTAAATAGATAGAAATAACACTTTTAGGACAACATAGAATGAGGGAGATGAACAAAACCTAACACAGCGTACCTGCAAATATTTACCTTGCAGTTATAGCTTGATGCAAATGCACGAGGGAAAAAAATGCCTAATTTTGTTCTGTTGCAGATATTATAGTCATGCTCTAGCAACAGTACTTGGGGTTTCAGAAACCCTAAATTAAGTTTGAATGCATGTAGAATTGGGTTTAGGAGCATAAAGATTAGCTGTAGAATAGCATCTGATACTTCACAGAGATGTTTGAACTTAATAAATCTGACCCAGTTCACTTAGCACTACATATCATGCAAGGATTGACTAGATTTTTTTTTTTTTGAGAATTTTAACATTCATTTTATTTTACTTTATTTTATTTTATGAAGAGGGCACAAATTGATCTAAATCATACAGCGCCAGGCAAACCCCTGGGGCGGCAGGTGACAGATCACTCCAGCCTCCTGAGTCAGAGAAACATGAGGGTGAGGGGGTCAAGCGCTCTAGTGACTATGCCTCCCACAAAGCTCTTCTCTGGTTTTTATTGAGAATCTTACTGATACATTTTAAGGGACGTGGGGAAGGGAATGTATATCAAAAGCAGGAACAAAGCATACTCATAAATTATCGGGGGAACAGTACAATCAGAGTAGTGACCTGCGGGCAGGCCAGCGAAAGGTGGCTGGGGCAGTGTATACGTCATAGGAAGGGGTTGTTTTTCGGTTGTTTTTCTACTTTAGATTAAGTCTTTACAGAGTCGGAAAACCTGTTGATTCACAGGCAAGGCCTGGCTGCATTCAGCCTTGACATTTCAAAGAAGACCCCGTTTCCCTGGTGGCTTTGTTGCTTCTCAGCCAGCCAGGCTGTACACATTCCTTAAATTTTAGCGCGCCTGGCTCTATGAGCTCCCACAATGCAGGTGCCTAGTAATATTATATAAGGAAATTGTCGGGGGGGGGGTTCTTATTGTATGGGCCAGATGAAATCATTACTTTTAAAGTGATTTAATATTAGAGGATAGAACATAGCAAAACAAAACAAAATGTGGTTGTAAAAAACAGCCTCAGAAAAATCCCCACAACAAAAATTTCTGGTAACATTTATTTGGATCAAAATATATTCATTTGTTATGAAAACTATATTATTACATTAAAAACATGTTTTTACATTTTTAACACTTTTTAAAATGTTTATTTATTTTGAGGGAGACAGAGAAGAGAGAGAATAGAAGGGACAGAGCAGAGAGAACGGGAGAGGGAGAAAGAATCTCAAGCAGGCTCTGCACTCTCAGCACAGAGCTTACCCGACAGAACCATCCAGGCGCCTCCATTTTTTTAACAACTTGAATTTTAAACTATATATTTTAAAATTTTTGAGCTGCTCAGCATGTAATTATATTTACTGAAGCCATTGTATATACTACAGTTCATAGAAGCGCAAGATTTTGGCATGAGAAAGCTCACTTTCTAGACATTTATCTGGGTGTTTAAAAGTACCATCCACGGTATTCTTTTTTAGCTTTTCATTGTCTCTAAATAACTTCAAAATAGAAAGATTCCTAGCAATTAACTTTCTTGTACTCCAGAAACAAGCAATCTAGGAGTTAATTTATTCTAAATGACATGCTGGGCTTGTTCAGTGGAAATTACTACTGATATAATTTGCCAAGGTAATTATTTTATTAACGTAGAATAATGAGGAAAGGCAGTGGCAAGCATTCTTTAAAAAACAATTTAAACAATACAGGCATCTGTATTCATTCTTGGTATTGAAAGAAGTAAACTTTTCATATACTTTAAAATCCCACCAGGGAAGAGAGAAAGGTGGGCAGGTCAGGGAAGGGGGGGGGTGAGATTTCCACAAGGAGGAATTCCAATTTTGATTGGCTGCAGACTAGCTCAAAATAATATCAAGCCAAAATCAACATGAAATCAGCATAAAATATTACGAGAGTGTCACGTATTGGTTCCTTCATTATTTTATTTTATTTTCTTCCCAAGTATTTATTTAAATACCACTTCATTAACATACAGTGTAAATTAGGTTTCGTGTGTAGATTTAGTGATTCAGCACTTCCACACAACACCCTGTATTGGCTCTTTTAAATATCTAGTGATCAGAGCAAATCCTCAATTCCACCTTCTCACTTATTTGTTACCTTTTGAATCTTTCCAGAGTTCTGGAGAGTTGAGCTTTCTTCTTATGTCTCTCTCCCACCACGTATTTTATTTTGTGTTTTCGTCTTGCAGATTCACTATTTCAGTACCTTTCAATTGATAAATATTTGTATTAATATTTAAATCTCATCCACTGGACCCTCTCCTTTTCTTTTTGTCTTTGTTTAAGTATGGGATTGCTTTCATTTTCATTTTGGTCAGTTATATGTGGCTTAGAATAAATAAGCATTTGTGTTCAGTCTTCCCTTTTTAACTCAAAGGCCAGAAATAGACTATAAAATATGTAAATTAAATTCTAGTAAATAAAACTTAATTCAAATAATTGAACCATATTTTAATAATGATTTATTATTTGCTATTCAAAACCTTACCTCTTCAATTTTCCCCCAAATTTCTGAGTTTAGTGAAGTGGAAATCACATAATCATACAATTTGTCTTTACAAGCTCTCCCAATTGCAATACCTAGCTTTATCAGGAAGTTAAGATACAGGTCAATCAAAAGACCCTAAAATGAAATCATTGGTCTAAAATGACTACCATCTAAGTAGCACTAGAATTAAACACCTCAGATCTCTCTTAACATAGACTTAAATAAATCTAATAAAAGAAATTGACACCTTAAATATAAGCATAACCTGCACATACTTCTCCAGTCTTGATACAAACCCAACATATCACGTGACTTTAAACAGAATGAAAAACAAAACAAAACAAAACAAAAAACGTTAGCCTTTTTAGAAATCAGTTTCTATTCTTAAGAAATGTAAAAAAACATAGTTCAAAATGAATTTACCTGTTTTTATTAAAATGTTTTATGTTTTATTTATTTCTGAGAGAGAGAGAGAGACAGACAGCATGAGCAGGAGAGGGTCAGAGAGAGAGAGGACACAGAATCTGAAACAGGATCCAGGCTCTGAGCTAGCTGTCAGCACAGAGAACGACACGGGGCTCGAACCCATGAACTGTGATATCATGACCTGAGCCGAACCCCGATGCTTAACGGACTGAGCCACTCAGGCACCCCTACCTTTTAGATTAGACAAACCGTTAGACTGCTATAACAATAATTTAAAAGCCAAGTATTGGCTAAAGTATTTTCCTTGTATTCAATAATGATATAAATAATATTCATTTCTAAATAACACATATATCAGATAAATCCTAGAAGCTGAATTTTAATATCTCCAGTAGTTTAGAACTATAGCATTTTTATGCTGAAATTACAAAATGCAGGGAGAATAAATCTCTATTAATTTGGAGTAAATCAAAGTTAAATTAGTTAAAGCAGATGGACTTTGAAAAGTCTCATTGCTTTGAACAATTTTATCCTTTGAATGAGACCTTTGGCCCAATCCACCCTAGCTGGTTCTCTTTCTATGTTCCTCTAATCAGGCTATCCTATCATAAAATTCAAATGTCCTTTTATGTTCCTAGTTATTAGTCTTAACTGTCTTAAATAGAACTTTTTCCATTTGCCTCCAGGAGATATATTAGTAAGTATATGATACTACTTTGATAAAAGTAGTAATTTATTATTAAAATTTTCGAACTATCTAGGATTCTAATTTCCAAATCATCTTGGGTAAACTTGTATTCTTATATTAATAAGGTCACATCTTATATTAGTCAATCAACAATCAGTTGATTAATTGGATAGTGTCATGAGGTTAAACAATTTACTCAATCCACATTCAGATATGGGAGAAGATGCCATTTATTCTTTATAATTAATCTAATCTCTTGTACAGTCACCCTCACCAGGATTAAAATAAAAAGAGGAAAGCACTGAATTAGTACAAATCACTAATAGTAATTTTGAAAAGTATTTGCTTAGTTAACCTAATGCCTCTTCATTCCTATGATACTCTGCAAGATGATGTGTTCACATATGAGGTTGAATGTGGCTTATGTGATCTTGTGACACAGAAGACAAGGTCTTCAGAAGCAAAGGGCATGTTCTTGCTCATTCTGGTCTCAGACGATGGATAGGTAATTATTAAAGGTTTAAGGCTGTGGCTGGTAGTCATGATTGTCTCCTTGTAGATCTTTGGGTTTACTGAACATTTGCTCACTGTTGTTCTGTGACTTTAGCACATTACCTCTTATAAAAGCCTTTTCTTGCTGACCCTGAATCTTTTTGCTAGATACTGGAACTTTCAGCAATTGAACATCTCATTGCTGTCGTCTATCAGAACCTTTTGTTTCTTTTCACACTGAACTCAGACCATAGACCAGTCATATTAATACACTCTCAACCAACTGCTATTTATAGCTGTTAAACTATAATAATAATCATTTATTATAAGGCACACGGAGTTTTGACTTCTTCCAGAGACCCCATGAAAACACACTCTCAACCATGATGTAACCGTTCCATCCCATTCATACCTGATGATTCCAAATTGTCATCTGACCCTACGACTACTTTCCACTGAATAGAAGGAACAAGGAGCTTGGCCTCTGGTACATTTTCCCTCTTTCTTTTTCTCTTTATAATCCACTAAGAATGGTGGATTTTATATTGTGCCCAGTAGAAAATTCTCAGATGCTACAATGCATAAATTATCAGGTTTTTAGGTTTTTCCTATGGTGGCAGAAATGATCATTAAAAAGAAGAAACAAACATTCTGGGTTTTTCCTCAACAATGTCTGATTATTATGTCTTCTTTATCACTAAGAAGGTCAAGAATGCAAGCTTCATTCAGGGTCGTGGAGGGCGGGGACAGGGAAGGAAAGCTATAAGAAAATCTGGCTTAAGTAGAATATTAATCTGAAAACATTTAATATGTTTGCAAAACTGCAGTATCATTCCATTACCTTCTTTAGTATAGTTAGTAATAAAAATTACTTCTTTTATTTACTCAACAGCTATTCTGTAGAGTTTATGCTATTGTCAAAGCCTCCTGTTTGGCTTTGTGGAAGAAAACAATGTTGAATGCGATCTAGTTCATCTTCTCAAAAAGGTTACATTTTAGAATAAATATACAACCTAAAATATACATAACTTTTTTTCCTCAGAAGGAAACTAAAGACAAACATCTATTGTTCATTAACTATATATGATCATTTGTTCTATGCATTTCTTTTTAGATTCTAACGATAATCAGAATTATCCGTAACTCCTTAATGATAAAAGTAATATGCTGATAAACTTCTTTTTGAACATATTTTTCCAAAAGAAGAAATTTAACTTGAGAGCAGTTAATTAACCTTAGAACAGTGTGTGTGTTGGGTGGGGGGTGGGTGGAGGCAGGGGAGTGTAGAGAGAGAGGAAAAGGGAGAAAGAGACGTTTTTGTTTTTGTTTTTGTTTCCCCAATGTGGCAGCGAATTTTAAACACCCTCTTAAGTGTCAATCATTATTTGGCAATATTTATCTATGTTTCTAATGCTATTTGACTCAGCTTTGCTTAGTTACATTCAAATGAGGGCCAGTAATTCCCATGGTAATTCCCATGGGAATGGGAATGGAAATTCCCATGGGCAGAAATTCTACAAAATATTGAAAAGATGGTTTCTTTTCACACACGACAATGAAAGCTTAAATTAATGTAAGATAGTACTGATAAATTAAACTTCCTTATGTTTTGTCTGGAAACCCATGTTCATTCAGGTTTTCAAATACCTGAAGAAATAACATAGTCAATATGACATTTTAAATATTCCAGTACCATAATCAAAAGGAATTAACTAAATATATTTAATATATGTGTTTCTAATTACTTTTAAAAGCTTATATGGATTAACCATATGTCATATGGTTATGTCATATGACATTATTTGGAGTGGTTTATAAGCTTCAAGAACTTATCTAATTTTATTACAGATGAAGGTATTATATTCAATAAACACTATAGTATTTCTAAGACAAGTTTTGTATATTTTCTTCAATAAACACCTAGTGAAGGGGGCCATCTGAAATGGCCAAGTAGGAAGATAGTGAACTCACTTCCTCTCTCTTTAACATTGGATTCTGTAATGTCCTTAAGCATCTTACTGATTATCTTCTACCACTTCCTCATGATACAAACACCATCTTTACTCAGAAGCAATGATATATGTAGAAGGTAAAAATGTTTATAAGGTAGAATTGATTTAATGTAAGTCACTGTTACAAATACAGAAGCTGAAGGACTTAACTTGCAGATTTGAGGTCAGCTGAATACCTTGAGAAGGAAATAAGGGTTTGCTTTAAGCATGAGAGTAGATTGTTAATTGGGAGCTTACCTCCTTTCTCTACCATGGACATAAATACTAGGTTCCTGTTTCTTACTTGCATTTAGGGAAGAGTTATCTTATTTTAAGACTAAGTTGGGAAATTGTACCCTCTTCAAAAGGGGTGAGTTGGCATGTATTTTCTTTTCAAAGGATAGTCTCCTTATCACCATACACAGTGGCATGAGTGGAGAGGAAAAGAGAAAAATAAGTACTATTTGGGTTAGCAGTGGTCAGCTGGAAATAAGAAAAATCCTTCAGAGTCAATTTAAATATGAATACTATTGGGTTTATGATTACTTACCAACTTCTGTTTGCAAAACGTAATATATATCTGTACAAATTATGCTAAATGTTGGAAAAAGGAACATTTTTCCTTTCTCAGTACAGCAGAGAGGTAATGACAAAGCTTCCTTTTGAGCTCTTGTCACATTAATAAATATTGTTTGAGTTATACATGAATACACATATATAAATGAGCTATGTGTAGGTTAAAAGATATTTAAGTGTTCTAAATTAAGTGTAAGATAAAAAAATTATTTGTGATAAAATGATGACTGATGTCAATATACTTTATCCTTAAGAAGATTTGTATGTATGTTTGACATACACTGAAATACAATTTTCCCCTTTATGCCCCAGGATATTCTACAAAAGCAACAAGGAAAATAGAAAGTAAAAAAAGGAAATAGAATTTCATGAAAACGTAGACTCAAACATGTATTATGGCTTCTAAAATCAATTGAGATTTGCCAGAAACAATACAGAAATGAATATTCTTTAAGAAAAACAGTGATATGTTAACATGTATTTTAAATGCTGTAACTAGAAAATACACACAGATCTACATAGATGCCTAACATTGATCTATACACCTTTTATATTCCAGGGTGTTTACTCATTGTATGTTCTCTATGGGATAGGTGGTATCTTGAAATTAAGGAAATTGAAGCATGGAAACCATGAGGAACTGGATAAAAACCACATAGTTCAATGGTAATGAAAAGAAACAAAAACAAAAAAAAGGATTCAAGTTCTAACAGCTTCAGCTCTGGAGGTCACACTTGCAACCACTGAACAAACTGTCTTTCCTAAGGTTGAAGTTAAAGGTTATCCAGATATGAAATTTTATGGTTTTAGTAGCAAAAATTAGCAAAAGCATCAATGTTACTCCTAGGAAATTTGGTTTAATCAGTCATGCCACACCTATTCATGGAAAACTGTTAAACAGAATGAGGTAGATCTACAAGTCTGATGAAGACTACATATGTGTGTGTGTGTGTGTGCATATATATGTACACATATATTTATATGTATATTTATATAGTTAAATACAAAAGCAAAATTCACAACATCATGAGGTTGCATGTTTTGGGGCAATAAAAACATCTCCATATACTTTTCTACATAGAGATCTCCAGAATATGAGAGAATTCATATTCATGACTGCCTCAGGGGAGAACTAATTATTTAGATATAAGAGATGAAAATACAATTTTCACTGTGAACTTTTAAAAGAATTTGAATTCTGCACATGTTCAAATATTACCAACATTTCTTTTTGTTTTAAATTAATTGATTTTATTTTTAGAGTAGGTTCAGTCACATGGAAACAAATCTCCACATTTGAGAACAAATATACTTCAATTCTCACAAAAGAAAGCCCTAGTGTATATGATGAATTCTACCAAATATCCTAATAAGAACTAATACCAATTCATCATGAATTGCTTCAAAAAATATATGTAAGGGACTTCCTAAATCATTCTGTGAGACCAGTATTATCAACATACCAAAACAATGCACAATCTTGTAAATATACTAAAATCACTGAATTTTATTCTTTACCAGAGTGAATTTTATTATATGCAAATTATATATCAATGTTTAAAACTAATAACTATCAGAAGCAACCATAATATGGGAAGTAACAAAAAATTAAATCTTTATGCTCAAATATGGCTTTTAACAAAGGAAGTAATTGGTAAATAGCCTCAATATTGATAGATAAATCTTTTAATTAAAAAGTACTACAGTCTATTAATAAAGACTTAAATACATTTTGAAGAGATGTATAAAGAAAGAATAGAAAACCATATCCATAAAAATAAGTTGTTTAAGCAATAACATTAGATATTTATAACTGATAACTACCAGAGATGAAAAGAAAATCTAAAAACTTCCTGCAGTAGAAAAATCTAGGCCCAGACAGCTTTACTGACAAATTCTGCCATGGATTTAAAGACAAATCAATACCAATTCTTTACAAACTGTTCCAAAATATAGGAGATGAGGGAGCATTTCCCAACTCATTCTATGTGCCCAGTATTATCTGGATATCAAAACCAGAAAATGATATTATAAGAAAACTAGATATCCCTTATGGATATAGGTATAAAAAGTTCTTAGCCAATAGCTAACAGATTCCAGCCACATTACCATGACTGAGTAGGATTTATTCCTTGAATGAAAGGCCCTTTCAACATTTAAAAATCCAATGGAATCCACTATTAACTAAAGAAGAAAAAACACACTATTGTATCAATTGATGCAGAAAAAAAATATCATTTGGCCAAATTCAACACTCATTGACGTAAAAAAAATTCAGCATGTTAGAAAAAGTGTGATAACTTCAAATTAGTGGAAAGCATCTACACAAAAATTGTAGCTAACATCATATTTAACGTTAAAAGACTAAATACTGCCCTCCCATCCCCAACTAAGATTGGGAACAAGATGTGTATGTCCACTCTCACCATTTATTTTCAAAATAGTACTAGAAACTTTTAGCTTGCGGCAATACT
>NW_027527624.1:933771-945135 GCF_008692635.1 Crocuta crocuta
AACCCCCCCCCAAAAAAAAAAAAAAAAAAAAACAAGAAAACAAGAAAGAAAGAGCATACAGGTTGGAAAAGAAGAAATTAACCTGTTCTTATTTGTAAGTGACATGATTGCTTATGCTTAAAAAAAAAATAAGAGGTCTCCAAATAATAAATAAATTCAGAAGGTTTTTTTTTTTTCCTCAGGCTGCCAACATATGTCTACGCATGCTTCAGCTTCTATACCTGTGTATTTTCCTTTCCTTACTGATACTCTGATAAATGCTCCTCCTCTCTAGGGGGGTAAGCTATTTGTTGCACACCAAGTCTCGTACCCTCTGCAGTTATGAAGAGCATAACCAGCATGTGTTGTATTTTACTGATTTATTCACATCAGCAAGAAATCAGGACATTTTGGTCCTACCTTAAAAATAGACTTTGTTTTCTCTACTACCTCTACAACTACACTCTGGTGTTTTGTTTTGGTTCGTTTTGGTTTGGTTTGGTTTCCCTTAACATTCAGACTCCTCAAAAATTATTTATATTTACTATTTCCAACCTCTCTCCTATTTTCTCTAAAAATCTCTTAATTGCCATATTTTGCCTCCCCCATGCTAACAAACATAATGAACATCAATGCCCATCTGGGAAATCCTCTAACCAGGAGGTCTCAACATCTTTGTCTAACCAACAGCCTTTGTCAAAGTTGACAATTTCATTTGTCTTAAAGAATTTTCTACATTTGACTTCCTGGGTATTGCAGTTTCATGATATTTTTAATCTGTGGCCACTATTGTTCTCTCTCTTTTGCTGCTTCCTCCTCATCTTTCCAGTCACGCAATTCCAGAGTCCTCAAAATTCAGACGTTGAGTTTCTTCTTTGTTTTTATTGTCTACATTTATTGTTTGGTGATTTTATCTAGTCTCCCAGCATTAAACACTATGCACACATTGGATTCTACCTTTATAGCATTGGTTCCCCGAAAAGAGATCTTGAAATGGGAATTCAAGCACAAGTGATTTATTTGAGAAACAATCATGGTGGTTGGGAGGGCATTAGAAAAATAGGGAAGTTAGTCAGGAAACTAATGGAGGCAAATAAACTTGTTATTAAACAGTTATCTGTAGGAATCAGCTTAAAAATCCCATTGGGGAACGATGAGAATCAGAGAAGCACTTATGTCTATAGTAGTACCACCAAAGGGGTGAGAGAACACAGGAATATTTATCTACTCTGATTATCCAGTCACTGACTGAGGGCTGCGGAGGATGTTAATCGCCCCACAGTTTTGACCAGTTTGGGCTTCTGCCCCCAGCCATCAAAGAACATAAGGCAAGAAATCACAGCTGCCAATAGTCTGAAATTGTGTGAGGTTTGCAAGTATATGCAAAACATAGGCTCTATTAAGATTTCTAGGGCATCTCAACAGTGTGTTCGTCATGGATTTCCTGATCTCACACATTCTCCACATTTATTTGTCCTGTTATTCTCTCATTTCACGAAATGGTAATTCCAACCTTGCAATTGCTCAGACCAAAAGGATTGGAGTCACTCCTGATCTCCTAGGACATTGTCTCACACTACCCTTTCAACTTCCATCCAATCTGTCTACACACCCTGAGGGCTTCTCTCTCTCTCTCTCTCTCTCTCTCTCTCCTTCTCTATTCCTTGGCTAGCATCCAGTCTGAGCTAGAATGTGGTGACAAATATTCTAACTCATTTATTTCGTTCTGCTTTGGCTTCCTTTGTAGCACCCCGAATGATTCTGACTAAAAACTAAAACCCATCCTGTAATTCCTCTGCTAAAACTTGTAGTAGCATTCCATAGCATTCATAATAAAAACCACTGTATGCAAAATACCTACAAGACCCTTAAAGGATGTACCCTCGGGATCAACTCTCTAAGCTCATCTACCACTTTCCTTTTTGCTTGCTCCAATCCAATGAGGCTGATCTCTATGCTTTTCCTTAGAACGGGAGAGAATGATCCATTTTGGTGCCTTTACAGATGGCAGTCTCTCCTCGGAATATTCACACCCCAAATGCACTGGCTCCCTCACCTCCTACCTATTTGGTTATAATACTTACCCTGAAAAACCTATTGAAAATTTTAAATCTTTCCCAGTTGTCATCCCCCGTTCCTGTATTTTGTGATCATAACACCTAACACTGAATGGAATATTATACAGTATTTAAATTAAGTACTTTATGTCCTTCTTCCATCGTAGAATAAATGTTGCAGGCAGGTAGTTCTTTCTTCTGTTTTAATCATACATTTATTCCCCAAGCCTAGAACAATTTTTAGTGCTAGTAGGTCCTCAAATAAATATTCATTGCAGGAATGAATTTACTGAATTGTATATTTACCTGAGGATTAACTGGAAAACTTTTGAAAAACAAATAATTTTATTTCATCCACCACAAGAAAATGCTTTATATTCAAAGGTGTTTATAGAACACAAAATAATCTTAACACCGAAAAGCATGTGAAAACAAAATCAGCTTTGCAATTCATTTCAAGTTCAAAACATTTTTACATTTTCTTATAACTCTTTTATATTAGGGTGTCTGGTTTCCTTACAGCTTCAATTACTATTATTGTTACAGCTATGTAAGCAGAGATTACACATTGAGTGGATTCAAAAACAAATAAAAAATAGTATGTGGTAAAAGAGATGAAATGTGGGAATTTTCATTCAATGTCATCATGTAATAAGACAAAGAAACAATTATAAGTTACGTTGAAGTGATCGTGGACATGATATTTAATATATTTGCTTAATAGAAATATTAATCATTATATTTGCATATCTTTACAGATTTCTCTAAGACGTAAATGTGCTTTCTGCCCCCCTCCATTTTTGTCTGGATTGTGTTGAATAGCTCTCTGTAGTAGAAAGCAAAATGATCAAAATACAAAACATTGATAGATATCTTTGGATCAGTGTCTTGTAAAAGTAACAAAAATATATTCACATCAGTAGCCCTTTTATTGTATAATTAAGCATATTTTATTCACTAATAACTGTTGGTAACCAGGACAACAGTGTCTGACCCATGGTAAACATGATAAATATGTAAATGGATAACTGAACAAGAATTGCTAGATGCTAGAGACACTAGCAAGGAGGAAGGAAAATGAATTGCCTCTTCTATCAAACAAAAATTTTCTTTTTTTTCCTCCTTTTTTTAATGTTTATTGTCAATTTGGTTTTCATATAACACGCAGTGCTCATCCCAACAAGTGCCCTCCTCCAAGCCCATCACCCCCTTTCTCCTCTCCTCCACCCCACTAGCCCTCAGTTTGTTCTCAGCATTCAAGAATCTCTCATGGTTTGCCTCCTTCCCTCTCCCCAACTATTCTTCCCCTTTTTCTCCCCCACGGTCCTCCGTTAAGTTCCTCCTAATCCACCTATATGTGCAAACATATGGTATCTGTCCTTCTCTGCCTGACTTATTTCCCTCAGCATAACACCCTCAAGGTCCATCCATGTTGCTACACATGGCCAGATTTCATTCTTTCTCATTGCCATGTAGTATTCCATCGTATAGATGAACCACATCTTCTTGATCCATTTGTTCGTTGATGGACACTTAGGCTCTTTCCATGTTTTGGCTATTGTTGAGAGTGCTGCTATGAACATTGGGGTCCATGTGCTCCTATGCCTCAGCACTCCTGTATCCCTTGGGTAAATTCCTAGCAGTGCTACTGCGGGGTATTAAGGGAGTTCTATTGTTACCTTTTTGAGGAACCTCCACACTGTTTTCCAGAGGGGCTCCACCAGTTTACATTCCCATCTATAGTGTAGGAGGGTGCCCGTTTCTCCAAATCCTCGCCAGCATCTAGAGTCTCCTGATTTGTTCATTTTAGCCACTGTGACTGGTGTGAGGTGATAGCTCAGTGTGGTTTTGATTTGTATTTCCCTGATGAGGAGGGATGCTGAGCATCGTTTCATGTGTCTGTTGCCCATCTGGATGTCCTCTTTGGAGAAGTGTCTGTTCATATCTTCTGCCCATTTTTTCACTGGATTATTTGTTTTTCTGGTGCGGAGTTTGGTGGGTTCTTTATAGATTTTGGATACTAGCCCTTTATCTGATATGTCATTTGCAACTATCTTTCCCCATTCCTTCGGTTGCCTATTCGTTTTTTGGATTGTTTCCTTTGCTGTGCAGAAGCTTCTTATCTTGATGAGGTTTATCTTGATGAGCAAAAAACAGTTCATTTTTGCTCTTAATTCCTTTGCCTTTGGGGAAGTGTCAAGTAAGAAACTGCTGCGGTTGAGGTCAATGAGGTTTTGAGCAGTTCTTTAGCTGTCATTTCTTCCTGGAATTTCTTTGGAGGAGAGTTTTTCCATTTCATCATTTTGGCTAGCTTTCGGTCTCTTGTTAGTTTTAAAAGCTTATTGGAACTCTGCACCTGCGAGTACTGCTGTATTAAAGAAGGCTCTTTGACTGTCCAGGGCCTGTCCGTTCAGGAAGTGTTCTTTGAATGGTGTGTCATGGTCTCTCTTGCTGAGACTTTGGTTATTTTATTTCCCTACTCGTAGTGGTATTTGGGACTCTCCACCTTGTATACTTTGGCTTCTTTCTTGAGGTAGCCCTGGAAAAGAAAAAAGACAGACAAACACACAGGGAGCAAAGGCAAACAAACACACAGACAAATCCAACAAACACACAAACCAAAAGGGAAAAAGAAAAAGAAAAACAGGAAGCCACAAAAAATAGGAGGGAAGACAAATAATAAAAATAGAAATAAATAAAAAAATAAAAAAAGAAGAAAAGAAAAGAAAAGAAAAAAAAAACAAAAGACAAAGGACAGTCTAAAAGCATAAAACCAGAATTCCCAGCTACAAATAAAGAGCCGGGTGTATGCAGTGCTGATTGAAGAGCAGATACAAAGAGAGAAATGACAGGGTGGGGATGAAGCGAAATTGGAAATGAAATGACCAGGCTCTGAGAAAAGAGGCTTAATTCAGAGAGAGAAAGAGGTGAATATGGTTAGAGGCGAGGAGAAAGAAATGAAGATAATGTTACTCAGAGAAACTATATAGTCTGATTACTCTAGAGATAGAGATAGAAAGGTAGTAGTGGAGATGTAGAATATAAACATCTAGAGAATGGATTAAATGTGACTGTTTAAGCAAACCAGTGACCAGAGTGCTGAGTCCAGCAGAGTGGAGGGTTACGACTGAGACGAGGGAAAATATATCTGAATAGAAAGAATTAATCTAGAATTAATCATGGCAGTGCATCCATGTTGGTCTTGCCCCAGACTCCGGTAGGGAAAAAAAAAAAAAAAAGGCAGCTCTCTAGCGAGGATGGGCATGGTTTGTTGTAGGCAGGTCTTAGTCTTCACTGTATCCCAGCCCACAGTAGGCTTCCTGAGGTTCTGCCTTGGTAGTTGTGGTGAGAAAAATGGCGGCGCCCCAGTCCCTTCTGGAACCAAATGTTGAGACTCTTTTGGGTCGGATCTCCCTGTGCCACAGGCATAGCCAATGTGGGCCGTGCTCTATATCCCAAGCCAGGCCTCGTTTCCAGATTTTAGTCCACCCCATCCACTGATATTGCCCGCAATATAAACCCGCAGGCCGAGCCCCCGTGAGCAGTTTCAAGCCACTCGCCTCCCCACTGAGAAACGAGCTGAGCCAGAAGAGTGGTGGCGTGGCCTCAGGCTCATTGCTTCTCCTCCAGGTCGAGCTGGCGAGCAGAGGGGCGGTTTCTCTCCAGGTCGCCTGGGACCAGTGTGTCCCGCTCAGGGTCAGCTGGACAGCAGGAAATCGGATCCCACTGTGTCCTGAGCCCAGGTTTTTCTCTTCTCCAAGGACAGGGACAGTGTCTTGAGCAGTTTCAGCTGCTCTTTCTTTTCCCCTAGACTCACCGTGGCTCCCCACAAAGGGGGCTCCCTCCCCTTCCTCCATGTCTCTGGTCTTGGCCAGTTTTTATCTTCCCCAGTTCACACTCACGCTATAAGATTTTCTCAGCGGATTCTGTCTCCTTTTCCTCCCAAACTCCTGGATTCTGTAAGGGTTCCTATGGCTTTAGGCCTTCTCTGTTTGAGAGATGGGGGTGAGTGCAATGTACGGAGCTCCCTACTTCTCTGCCATCTTGCCTCCCTCCCCAGAATTTTCTTAGTTTAACAACAACAACAAAAAAGCTTGGGTGAATTAATTTAATTAAATAACCTGACTCATTTATTTCTGTTCATAGGATCCTGACTTCTCCATTATAAACTTACCAAAATAACAAACAAGCAAGAATATTTGTTTAATTATTTAACTATTTTTCTGTCCCTAGACTATATGATTTTTTTTAAACCTCTGTTTTTGCCTTGGCAACAGGCAGAATATTTAACACCTGGGAGTAGTTACCCAATACAGCCCTTTACAATTACAACATAAATAGGGCATACAAATGTGTAGAAATGGGAGTTTTGATCAAAGAAGTGGCACAGACAGAAATAGATTTGGTGTGGTACTAGAGGTGAAATTGCCAGTTTACATGAAGTAGACTGCAGACAACAGCAACAAACCCTGGGAATGAGGGAAGGTAAAATGGGGGGACAAAACGGTCATAAGGAATAAAGGACAAAATGGTGGAAGAAAGAACTTTGCAAATTGATGTACAGCTACATTGCCAGCAATCATTACGGACACTTCTGACAGCTGTTTACAATGCTACTCTGAGAATTCTTGAGCAAGGTCACTGGTGGGCTTCATCTGTCATGGGGTGGTCTGGAAGCTCCACTTGGTATTGGTCCTCCCAAATTTTAATACCCTGGTTTTTTTTTTTTACTATGTTTCTATTATTTCTGGAAGTATGTAAAGCCATTAAATATTAATGGGGATGATTTTACCAATCTGCAAATCATATCATAGCGCTTGTACTAACTGGACAGACTAATAAAACAAAATGAAGCGTGTATTTACTTGGCTTAGTAATAATAAATTAAAAGGAATGTTTCCTGTCAATTAACTCCATAAAGCTGAAAATTCCTTGAAACAAAAAGATTTTCATTAAATATTCCCTGGATTAATGTTAGACACAATTTATGAAATCTATCAAGAGGCTCTTGGAAAAAACAGTAAATACCTTCTTAAAATACATTTTCCTTTTTTCTTTCGTATGGTCCCATTATCTTTAAAAAATAAATGTTGGGGAGGTGTGATAGTGTTGAGTTTGTACACAATACCATCATCCCACAAAGCACCTAGTTGGTTAATAGAAATGTTGTTAAAAGTTACAGCAGTGCAGGGTTTTCCCTTAGGCTATAAATAATAGATTACTTTTGTGTTTAATCCAATGCTGACAAGAAGAGGAATGAGTTGGCATCCATATGGTGAATATTAACTACATTTCTAGCTATTGTTGCACTTAAATATTTAAGGCCTTATTTATAGATTGCAATAAAATGCAGTGAAGAATTAATATATTGAATATAAAAGTGTAAACAAGATCACACACAGTAAAGGCATTATAAAACATTTCTTCCCTACAAAATCTGCCTTGTCTGATTAATAGATAACCTGAAAGAGCATAGATTAATTATTGAGAGGCTGAATTTATCTCTTTGCAAACAATTGGGATCCTGATGTACGCATTGCATAGGTGGGACTGCATGGCATGGTGTCATAGTGTCAAAAACTTGTTTTGGTGTTCTCAGTTCTGCCATTATCTGGGTTATATTTGGAACTCCTATTGCAAAAGTGTCACTTTTGTTGCATGTACAATAGAGAGGAAATATGTGTCATACATTGATAGTACCCTTATAACAATTAAAATGAATATTTTCTCTAAAGAATATGTAGATTGTAAAACATTTTAATGGTAATTTTTGTCACTCACTTATTTTCTATGAACTGTAATTCCTCAGAGAGCAAGATCTATATTCTTTCCATCTTTATATAGCTTCCTAGTGCCTTATATATAAGAAATTCTCATTCAATATTTATTAAATGAATAAATTCAGGAATGTATAAATAAATGAATGGATACTTTTGACCAATGTGTTATTTTTTCCAATGTCTACAGTGGAAAAGTTCACTATTGCTGCCCATTGACAATTTTATTCTCCATAATTCCAATCATAGAATTAATTCTGATTTCGAATAGAAACAAAATTATCTCTGTACTTTCTATGGTGTTTTTGAAATTGGTCTAATTATATATCCTGCTCTATTTGTGCTTCATACTTTTTGGGGCATTGTGATATGAGAGAGGCTGGAAAATAGTTATAGCTTCACACAAATTATCACAGATATTTCATCTCTATTCTCTGAATAAGTAAATCTATATGGCGTGGTTCACTAAAAGATGTACTTTATGTGGATTCATATGAACTTGGTATTACACAGGAACATGCCACATACTAGCTGTGAGGTGTAGGCAACTCATTTTTTATTCATTAAGTTGGAATACTAATATCTCCACATTACTCACCTAGAGAGTTGTAAGTACCAATTGGGCCAATGTATGTAAAGGGACATTGCAAAAAACAAACCTGTCTAGAGATAAAACCAATGACTAGTGTGGAATATTTTTAGCACACTCTTTATTGTTTTTAGTTTATTTATTGTTTTTAGCTTATTGTATTGTACTCTTTATACAATGCCCAATATGAAGCAATACATGAGGCAATGGTCAATATTAATTAGTAGTTTACTATATGAATGCTTAAAAATATTCTTGATTTCAACTAAGATTAAACAAAAATGTTATGGAAAGATCAAGTCATTTTAATTGTAATTTTTCATTGAAGGATAAAAATGTAAAAATATAAATTTTAGAAATACTATAATGCCATGCAACTCTATTGTAAAAACAGTCATTATCTTGTTTGTGACCTGTAATAAAACTTCTAGCAATGGATAGTTTTAATTATTGGTATTGTATTTTCTGATTATGTCCTAAAAAGTCATTTAAGTAGTATCTCAATTAATGTTCTATTAAAATTAAGCTAATTTTTAAATTAAAAATAACAAGTTCACAGTGACTCGATCATCTTCTAAATAAAACTCAATATGTTGGAAATGTTTCAGATTTGCATATTATTATTGTTACTATAAAGAATAAGGTATAAAAATGTCACTATTATTAGTATTTGATTTTTATTTACTTTTCCACTACACATAAAAGATGTTATTAATTTCTATTATTTATTCTACTTAAAGCAAATCATTTAAAACCTAAAAAAACACAGTCTAAAAGTTTTCCCCATTTTTGGTTGTTATTTTAACATTATATTCCCAGATGAAGCTAGCTGATTGGAAGGATGTTCTATAATGAACAGTGTTTAGACTTCCAGAATCATCATCAGTAAGGAATATTTTATCTGTGATGACCTAGGCAGCAAGGATCATGAGGAATAAGGCATGTAATTACATAATGATGGTTTTAGACACTGTTTCTTTTCAAGAAATACTATCAGAAATAGACTTTGTTCATTATCAATGATATGATAAAGGGAAGAAAAAATGGATACTGCCCCCAATGGATTCGTTTCTGTGGTCTGCAAATATCTCCTGAGCACTTTCCCATTAGACTCAGTACTGCACCTCTCTTCTTTCTATGCACAACTCTGCTGGGCCAAGTTCATTGGGTGGATTTGTCAGAGCCTAATGTCAGACAAATATTCTCATCCTGACATGGTCCATATATTTCAACCTAGAAACAGAAATTGGATCATAATCTTGAAGATTTCCCTCCTACATGACACTAGCCGACTGCATTGGTCACCCTGCAGAAGTAGGGGCTCCATCACCACAAAATCTGATGCCGATACTGAGACTCATGATGGCACAGCTGTATTAAGAGAGTATGAAAAGATATATTACTCCCCTAGTCAGGCTTTATGAAGAGAGCAGTCCAAAAATTGCTTGACAGACCAGGGAGGTATGAGTGGCTTGTAGGGGGTGGGGCTAGAATAAGTGGTCCTTTACATGGATCATGGCTTCTGTGGTTTGAACTTCCCACCAGCACCAAAAGAAGCACCCAGGCTTTCTTATCTGCTCGCCCAGATGTGGGGCACGAGCGGAACAGCAGTGATGGGGCTTGTAAACTTTAGTCAAACATCAATAATAGAGTCCGACAATTTATTAAATTGAGCCCCCGATATTTAACAGAAAACTGAAATGTGTCATGTTTCATTTAATTGAATTTGAACTTGTTTCATTAAGCCATTGAGGCGCATTACGAGGCCTGTAGCCTGAAGCTGGTAAGAGAGATGGAAATTCCATTAAATGCCTTATTTAAGAGCCCAGCACTGCGTATTTTGAGAAGTTAAATGAGTGACTTTGTAGCTATCAATAATGTGTAGGACCCTAACAGCCGTAAGTAATATCTTGGAGAGGACATATACGGTTGTGTTAGAATACATAGGCACTTGTGTGACCTGGATTTATATTTTGAGTGGCTATAAGGCACGAACTTTGCAGAGTTTTGTACCCAAGGGTGGCATCCTTGAATAAGGAATTATTTTTGTGATTAGACCACTTAGCCAGACCATTGGCAATGGTTGAAGAACATGTAAAAACTTGCAAATGGATCTGTTTTGTTTCATTTCTGCCAGAACCGCTGAGCCTAAGATGATGGCCTGAAATCTGGAGAACTGTGCTCACCATTGCTTCTTATCATTTATCAGGGACACCTGATCTGGTCAAGGCACGAAAACCTGCAGCTCTTCAGTAGTTTCACCACACGTGATTGTGGTGCCATTCATTTAATTGATCCCAAAGGACTGAAGCTCCATGGCATCTCACAAAGAACAGAGGGTAGGAGATACCACGCTATTCTGGAAGTGGAATGGGCAGAGGGCTCAGGTTTGGCTCTACCTTGTGGTTGCAATTGACATGTCAGCAAGGAGGACTTGATGGCTGCACCGGCTTGCAGCGTACTGATTTCAAGTCCCAAAGCATAAAGGGAAGTTAAATATGGAAGTTCACTAGAGTTACATATGATTTTGAATAATATATATTCCTAAATCCTTATGGGTTACTTGCCTCTTGACATGTATATGTATGTATATATTTAGAGAGAGAGAGAGAGAGGCAAGANATACATACATGTATATGTATGTATATATTTAGAGAGAGAGAGAGAGAGGCAAGAGTAGGAGAGAGAGAGAGAGAGAGAATCCTAAAGAGACACTGCACTGTCAGCACAGTGCCCAACAAACTGATCATGACCTGAGTCGAAATCAGGAGTCTGACACTTAACCAGCTAAATCACCCAGGAGCCCCAACATATATATAGTTTTAAAGATTAGTATAATACACTTTTGTTTCAAGCAGCTTGAGGTAATCTATAAATGTGTTTCCCTCTGTCTTTCTCATTCTACTTCTAATTTCTTCAGGAAATCCCATTAAGATTTTTTTTTCTATTAGCACTAATTTTT
>NW_027527624.1:945244-1023528 GCF_008692635.1 Crocuta crocuta
TTTAAAAATATTTTATTTATTTCTGAGAGAGAGAGAGAGACAGCGTGAGCAGGGGAGGGTCAGAGAGAGAGGGAGACACAGAAGCGGAAACAGGCTCCAAGCTCTGAGCTGGCTGTCAGCACAGAGTCCAACGTAAGGCTCGAACCCACCAACCATGAGATCATGACCTGAGCCGAAGTTGAACGCTTAACCAACTGAGGTACCCAGGTGCCGCTATTAGCACTACTTTTTAAAACATTTTTAAAATGTATATTTTTGAAAGACGGAGACAGAGCATGAGTGGGGGAGGGGCAGAGAAAGAAGAGGAGACAGAATCTGAAGCAGGCTCCAGGCTCTGAGATGTCAGCACAGAGCCCAATGTGGGGCTCAAACTCGGGAATGGTGAGACCCTGACCTGGGCCGATGCTGGATGCTCAACTGACTGAGCCACTCAGGTGCCCCTCTATTAGCACTACTTTTAAAGTATGTTCATAGGGCTTCAAATAAATAACTACAAAAGCTAAAGATGAATAAGGTAGTATATCAATTCATTGAGTAATTAAAAGTTGAAACTGACTTTGCTTGTCATACAAAGAAACACAAATTAATGAAGAAATTCACTGAATGTTCACTAAGGGAGAGAATCCAAACGATTTTATGAGCAGGAAGATGATGGCTCATGATGTGTTAACCAGGGTTGAGAAGTTTGTCGCCTGGATCAGGTGGAAAATGTTTCAGTCTATACTTGGTTGGTTCAAACGAGTCCTGATTTTCATTGGCCAGGGAAAGCTGTCTGCTTGGGTCCATTGGGGATCTGGTGAGTGGGCTAACTAAAATCCCTGGTCATCACTCAGTCTTATCTGGTAGTTTGCTCCAAGACCATCATTGTTTAACAGTTTGAGTGCATTAGAACGACATTCAGTTTGTTACCTCCTAGGCAAGTGCTGCTGTACGAGGACATTAATCTTATTAGAAATCTGCATTTCTCCCTAAGTACTCTGCTGCTGCCCTAGATAACACATCATCATAATCATAATCATCATCATCCCTGGATAATTACAATACCCTCCTACAATTCCCCACATCCATCCTTGCTTCCTTACAAAAGTGATCGTTTAGAAACGTAAGTCACATCATGTCATTTTTTTTTGGCTAATTTTTTAAAAGTTTATTTACTTATTTTGAGAGAGATGGAGATAGCACTAGTGCGGGAGGGGCAGAGAAAGTAAGAGAGAGGGAATTCCAAGCAGGCTCTGAGCTGTCAGTGCAGAGCTTGATGAGGGCTTTGAACTCTTGAACCATGAGATCATGACCTGAGCCAAAACCAAGAGTTTAACGCAAAAATCACCAAGCCACCCAGGTGCCCCAGATCATGTCACTTTTCTATTTAAAAAATTTTCAGATTTAACTACTCATTTCACTGGGAGTAAAAGCTGAATTTCTCAAACTGGCTTATAATACTTCAAATTTTCCTTACTATCACTCCATATATCTGAATTACATTCTTTTTTTTAATATATATATATATTTTATTTCTAGGAGAGAGAGAGAGACAGAGACAGCGTGAGCAGGGGAGGGTCAGAGAGAGAGGGAGATACAGATTCTGAAATAGGCTCCAGGCTCTGAGCTGGCAGTCAGCACAGAGCCCGACGCAGGGCTCAAACCCACGAACCGCGAGATCATGACCTAAGTGCAAGTCGGACGCTTAACCGACTAAGCCACCCAGGTGCCCCTGAATTACATTCTAATATCCGCCATCACTTACTTACTCCCCATGCACATCTTTTTTTCACCCATAATACTGCCACTCTTCAGTCTTGGAACTAGCTGCTCCCCCTGCCTGGAATTTACCCCCTAGAGATTTACCTTGTTAACTCCTTGACCTTGTCAAGCCCTTCTCTAAGGGGGCTAAATTGGCCACCCCACATACATTTGCAAATTGTTCACTGTGTACTCAATTTTTTCTTAAGGTATTCATAATATTTATCACCTTCTAACATACTATATAATTTACTTATTCATACATCTACTTACTATGTGTTATACATTTCTTATCTGTCCACAAAGGAACTTAAACAACACAAGAAGCATAGACACATGCTTTCTGTTATGTTCACAAATATTTCTCAAGCATATAATAAGTGATTAGCATGTTTCAGCAAGCTCAAATAATTTAGCAAAACAGCATATGTGAGGTCATAATGTAAATCCCCAAATTTAAATAATTTAAATTCTATTCTTTGAAGATAAACAATAAAACAGAAAGTAAAAGCAAAGTATCAAAGTGAACTTGCCCAGATGTAAATTTATTAAACAAAACAAACCTTACTTAATAAGAAAAATAAATTAGTAATATAAACTTAATTCATATTTTAACCTCTTTTTCCCTTTGAGATACTTTTGTTCTGTTTTTAGTTGTTGTTCTGTTTTTATATTTAAAATGTGTGTTTGAAATAGGAAATTTTTGGTTACTTTTTTGTGAGCAGACTTTAGCTATATTCAATTACATTTTTTCAGATATTCTTCTATTTCTTAAGTTTATTTATTAATTTTGAGAAAGAGAAAGGAGAGCTAGCAGGATAGGGGGAGAGAGAGAGGGAGAGAGACAGAGAATTCCAAGCAGGCTCCACATTGTCAGCACAGAGCCAGACACAGGGTTTGAACTCATGAACAGCAAGATCATGACCGGAGTTGAAATCAAGAGTCAAACACTTAACCAACTGAGCCATCCAGGTGCCCTAATATTCTGCTGTTTTTGATTTGCTTTTAATTTGAATAAAGCATTACTTAACAAATATTTAGAACTTTTTTTTTGGCCAGAATATGTTTTTTAAATATTCCAGCTATTAATTTTTAAAAGTAGTGTACCATATTAAATAACATATAGTATTTCTGCTTTTGATAAATATTAGATCTTTTGTAGCATGATAACTACCTATTTTTGAAATAAATATTTTAATGGTCACTTGAGAAGAAATAGTGACTTCTGCACAATAGAGTTGTGGAATGGGAGATGACATGTGCTAGCTATATTTAATACAACTTATTTGAAATATTTTTTGAAAATGCCATTTTGGTAACCAAATGACTTTTTTGTTATAAATTTTTTACTTTTTTGTTATAAATTTTAAATTGAAATCCAAATTAAATTAGATTGAGTTTAAAAGTATCCATATTAATTATAAAACCTAAGCCATTTGTATTGACAGAAGGCCAAGTTTGTTGAGTATTTAAAAAACTAATATATATGATTTATGGAAATATAAATAAAAGTTATTAAGCTTAACCTTTGAAACCTACTACCTTTATGCACATCAAAGAAGAGGTATCATAATCTCTTCACCTCATTTTTATTTATACAAATACATTTAATGAGCTTAATTAAAGGTTTTTATACTTTTAAAGTATTAAGATAAAAATTTACTTTAGCTCATTCTTAAAGTATTAAGATAAAAATTTACTTTACCTCATTCTTGTTTTGTTCCCAAACTGTAGTAAATTAAAAAAATTCACACATAAAAATAATATATATATAGTTTGGTAAAGAATATGAGCAACAAAGTCTCTAGAAATAAAATTCAGGCTCATTTCTTTGATATAAATAGACACTATATATATATGTATGTATATATATATATAATTATGTTTTAATTATGTTTTAAATGGTGTGTGTGTGTGTGTGTGTGTGTGGTATATTGAATTGTATACATTATCAGAAACAGGGACAATTGTCAACTATTATTTGTTTCATCTTTTCTTAAATTTAAATTAACACCATATATTACATAGTGATTTACAAAGGCACCATTGAAAAATAATTTGTTACAATAACTATATTTTCCTCAAAATTAGCCTGCAGGTGGATTAGGTCTATATTACTTCTATCTTTCTAGAGCTATAATACACTCTCCCTTCCTTCCAAATGTGCAGTGGAATATGTTTCTGCTTTGTTACCTTTGCTACCTTCACAAGAGGCATAAGAAATAGTTTTTATCCACCCAGGAGATAAACAAAATTCTTGCCAGAGAAATATTGATTTACTTAACTGAACAAGACATATCATGTAAAATCTAGACCTGAGCACTAAGGGGTCAGCATTGGAAAAAGCGATCAAATAATCATGGACAAACAAAATAAATTATATAACAATAAAAATAGCATTTACTGAGCATTTTCTGCACATTTTGCTAAACACTTATGTGCAATATTTCATAATTGATGGGCATATTTGAATTATATTCTGCCTGAAACTTAGCCTATGTGACTAAACTATTACCTTCTATTTGTGTAGGAGCCCAAATTGTCAAGTAGTTCACTTTTCAAGTAAAGACTGCCCTGCATTTCAGTTTTCACTTATGATCTGAACAATCATTAAATGTAACTAGATTGGGAGAACAAGAGAATTCAGGAAAAATAGGATTCCATCTTAAATGAGCTTTTTGTTCAGAATTCAATTCATGAAGAAAATAGAAATTCTCATTGAATATGAGCAGGTCATATTAAAATAAGTCAAAAAGTCAATCCTTCTAGCTTTTCTCTAGTATTTAAATAGACTGTTGTATGCATGTCTTCGTGTGTGTGTGTGTGTGTGTGTGTGTGTGTGTGTATTGCTTGAAAAATGGATGAAGTTATTCTTTTGTTTTGAGTAGACCTACTGGACTGAAGTAACAGCATCTAAGAATCTGTAGAATCATGCAATTTTTTTTTTTCTGGCTATTAAATATCCCCAGGGCTAAGATCAGCTGAGAACCTTACTGACTCCTGAGTCTGAGGTCATGTTTATTTTCATAAATCTCAATACAATCTCATACCAACTCTCCTTAAAGGGCATAGGGAGTAGAATTATTTGCATACTACTCTATTTCATAGTGTGTTTGGACTTTTCTCCTCCATAGTTCCAGGATGACTTTTTCATCAAGAAAGAATATATTGAGAAATACTGCCAGGATTTACTAAAACAATGTAGTTTGTTCACATTTAGCCTCCAAGCATATGTGATACCACTGTTACTCTAATATACTCCTAAGAGTATAGAGACTTAATTTTTTTAGTAGAAATCAATCTGTGATTCAGGAGGGTGGGAAAATAAAGGGGAGGATTAGTTCATCGGTGACAGAATCTGAAGGGAAATGACAACAAAGGACACAGTATTTGGTGCGCGGTTTTGTTAGATTCCCAGTGCTAGAACACCACAGATGGGAAAGAATTCTGAATTTGTTGAGTTCTCAGAGGAGAATTTTGGAAGTGACACATAGATTGGAATATTTTGTTATTAACAGTATTATTAGAAAAGATGGCAGATGGGGAAAATTATAATAAAATCCTAGTTGGTTAGTTTCAAGATTTCTAAGAACTTTCCAGATATTAATCATGCATTTGGTTATGGGAAAAATATGCAAACAAATATTTCTTGAGACACGACACGAAGGGCATGCAATATTCAGGGGAGTCACTAACTTTGGCCACATTTCAATAGAATGCAAATTAGTCTCCTACTGTCATTAAGGGTAATTAGCTAAGGTTTTGCTCAGAGTGTCATGCTGTACATGTTTACCTAGGTGCTTCCAGTCATAGAGCCCAATGGACTCTGCATTGTAGACATTTTTTAAATAAATTTAAAGTGTTTTTTTTTTTTTGAGAGAAAAAGAGGGACTGAGGGAGACAGAAAGAGAGAGAATGAGAGAGAGCGTGCACAGGGGAGGGGCAGAGAGAATCCCACACAGACTCCACACTGTTAGCACAGAGCCCATTATGGGGCCTGATCACACAAACTGAGATCATGACCTGAGCCGAAATCAAGAGTCGGACCCTCAGCTGACTGAACCACCTAGGTGCCCTGCATTCTGGAAATTCTAACCAATGGGCCAGACATGGGGGTAAGATCATCTTGGCCCTTCAGAACAGTACAACCCCTAAGAGGATAAATTAAGGAGCAAGGAAACTGTAAGTAAAATGACATTCTCTTCTTATAGTCTTCATCTTTGAAAATGGTGAAAATGGGCTGTTTGGATGAGGACACTGCTCTGGACAAGATCTATACTCATCTTCACAAAAAATCAAGTCCTTAGAAGGGGTGTTAACAACTAGGTGTCACCTTTCCAATATCCTTTATTTATGAAAAATATAGATCAAAACTGCAAAAAGAAAGAAAAGATAGCAACCTTGACAATATATTCTGTACAGTAAACTGTCACATATGTTAATAACAGTAACCATTCTCCCTGACTTCTCCCTGAGCTTACGTATCTATCAAGTCACACACTCCTTTGTGAGGGAAAATCTTCTATGTAAAATAGGAATCACATTTCACATGAAGTTTTACACATATTCTTACCAAGATATGATCCCATTATTCATAACAGTTGGCACTTTGCTTTTTCACCCCACAAATTTATCACAGAACATTTTCGTTAAAAAACATAAGCTGCCTAGTTTTATTCCTTGGCTTCCTAACATTTAATTGTGTGGATATTATATGATTTATGAAATTCTTCCTTTTCTGAATAACACATAAAGTTTTTGCACAGATCAGCTATTTTAAAAAATGCTGCATTGACTATTTATATATATATATATATATATCTCATGTTCTGTTCTGTATGAAATAAATATTTCTAAGGAAAATTGCTGGGCACTAAGAAATACATATTTAAGGAATAATAGTCAATTATTTTTCAAAGTTGTGGTTAATTTATGCTCTCCTCAGCAATGATACTTCTAATCATTTCGTTGATGTCTTTCCCAAAGTATGCCCTTAGTACTTTTTCAAATTTGCCAGTATTTTCACTTAAATGCTTTCTCTATGTACTAATTTGCATTTTAATGTTTAAGATAGTTAAGAATAATTCAAATATGTGTTGGCTCTATGTATATCTTCCTTGAAAAATTGTCTCTTATTTTTGCTTGTTTTTGATAGTTCAGGCACAGTATGCAAAGAATTGTCATTAGAAATTACTTTGCTTCTGAATAAAGGGAAAGAATTCAAACATGAGTAGAGAGACTGACTATAAATCCAGGTTCAGAATTGACATTTAACATTTTGGTCTCTCGTGCTCTCACAGTATAGTATACTCAACTTTCAACCAAATGTGGGGAACTAGGCAAAGAATAATAGGCTAGAGAATTAAGCAGGGTCATACCAATTACCACTTTGTAAAGCACATTAAACCCTACTAAGGACTTTCATTACATTAGGTGGAAGATCAAAATATATTCAGAAGAGATAGGTCATGAATAGGTAACTAATTTTAAAAGTTTATATCTAAAACAATAATAAAAAATTTTAAATTAAAAACTTAAAAATTAAACAAATAAAAGTTTGTATCTAAAAAATACATTATACATTATTAGGAAGGGAAATGCACAGGTCAATGAGAAAAATTTACCTGTGCAGATAAATTAGGCAGGTGATTTGGAGGCTGCTAAAGGCAATGGAGACCGAGGAAATTGGACTGGGTTTAGACAAACTTTGAGAAAAATTGATCAGCAGAGTTTGATTGGATATGGGATGTCAGGAAGAAAAAGAATTAGGAATGATACCTTACTTTACAGCTCCATAAGGATATTACTTACTAAGCAAAGTAAAGTTCAGAAGAGCAGATAAGCCACTTAAATGGGTAGATATTTTGATATACTAATGTGAGATATATTTAAACCCGATTTTAGCGTTCTGTAGGAAAATGATTAAGTCTACCAATAAAGACTATTTCTAATTTTACAGTTACTCATGGTGAATCCGTTATTAAACAAGATATATGACAATCTAATTTAATTAGTATAGTAATAGATTAAGTTATATTGTTGAAGCTGACTTTATTGCTATTTATTCACTTATTTATTTATTTATTTATTTACTTTTTTATTTTGAGAGAAAGAGAGAGGGAAGGAGAAAGTTAGCACACAAGAAAGCTGGGAAAGATCAGAAAAAGAGGAAGAGAGAAAATCTTAAGCAGGCTCTACACCCAGCTGGAGCCTGATACAGGGCTCCACGTGCAGTTCGATCTCATGACTGTGAGAGCATGACCTGACCCAAAGTCAGGAGTCTGTGCTTAGCCAACTGAGCCACCCAGGAACCCCTCTGAAGCTGATGTTAAACCATAAGCCTTTTTCATTAAACACATGATATTATATATATAGACAGATTTACAAAGGCAATGTCCAACTTACTTTATTAGGAGGTTTAATATGGAGGACAGAAAAGTGAAAGCCTACGGAATTCTAAGTAAATTAGCCTTTTTACAAAAGTATTACAGTTTTTTTCTTAAGTCTTTTGTTCCTTGTATATTATTTTTCAATTCAAATGACTATGTTTACTTTATTAAAACAATTATCTTTCCACAAAAGTGTTGTGGATATAATCAAGGTGATTTTCTTCTGCAATTTTATTGAGTATAAAAAGTTTATATTGCCAGTTAGGAACCAAAAACTGTTTTAACAGGAAAGGGAACATGTAACATGTCTACATACCTGGAAACATAATGGCAAGACTTACTAAAATATTTTCAAGTTAAAGAAGTTAAAATAAGAACAGAAGGAAAGGAGAGAAGGAGGGAAAGAAAGAGAAATATATAGAGAGAACAAGCACAATTGTTCTTTGATATTTCTCTAACAGAACTGAGCTTCCTTCTGACTCCTCTTCGACATCTGCTTTATATCCCAGGGTGCAGTTAAATATTTTAAAAGAGAAATATAAAAAAGATCAAAAAGGTTCTTTCTGAAATTAAAATGGAAAAGATCAGTGAAAATGACTTCTTGCAAATCCCTGGCCTTATAGTTCATCATTTCATTTTGCTGTAAAATTACAGTAGCCTTTGAGAATTTGGTGCCATTTATACCTAGTATCTCATTTACCCTTGGTTTTTAAATTCCATTAATCCTATTTTATGCTATATGCTACTCTACCCATTTTTAAAAACTTATCAGTAAATTTTCTCTGAGTAAAATTATGGATTTGTTTTGTTGTCCAAATCTTTCCATTTCGTATTGAAATAATGGATACCTTCAGTGCCAAAATCACTTATTGAGACATTAAAGAACCAGCGTACTTCTAATTACTTATGCTCTGTTTGTACTGCCTCACTTTTGGAAAATCTTGGGCTGAATAAATGAGTCACAGGATTTTATTCTTAATGGATTGTCATTTAACAATGTTGACTTTTAGTCCATATCTTTTTAATATGCCATGGTCTAACTCACTATATAGAATGATGTAACAAGCAGGCCTGCCCCAGCATGACCATGGGCATTTATCTGGGCTTCCTGTACAATGAGCTAGCAGGAGGCACTACAATTCCCCCAGCACAAAAGGCTACCCCCAGGGTAGTTTCCCATATGGCCATGTGACTTTTTCCCATCGTGTGCACCTAGATCCAACTCCTAACAGAGCTGTCACCTAAGTGAAGGCTTTAGTTGCTTCATTAGCACATTTGTCCTTCCAGACAAAGTCACTATTCTCTTGAACTGAAGAAGGGAGAGGAACCAGAAGCTGGATTCCTTTTTCTGGAATGCAAATTCATGGCTTGGTCCATCATTACACCCTAACCCTGGCTTATGTCTTTCTGATTATATAGAGAGTCTAAGACCTAAATCATTTTGTGACTCCTGATTTATAAGTTTCTTCATAAAGCCTTTTATCTCAGTGTATACTATGTAAAATGTGGAATTGGTTAAGAATCCCTATTGTTTATCAGGTGTTAATTGCAAAGAGACCTAACTGGCTTCCTTAGTTTAATTTCAGTGTCATTTTTTAAATTTAAAAAATACATAAATTTCTGATTCGCTTATTTTGTGCTCATTTCATTGTGATTATTTGGCAAAATCTCAGTCCTAGCTAAGTTTTTTCTTCAATCTCACGGGATCTGTCTTGTGAAAAATATACAGCCATAGTAATTGGTGCCACTTGAATGATAATTTATCTGAAGTGAGTCATTACTCGTTCTGTTAATCCATTACCTTACCTCCAAACATCCACATTTTCTTTCCATGATCAGACCTAGCTAATTCCCTTTCTTTTTATTTTACTGAGTAAAAGTAAGCATCAGAAAAGACCACAACCTTCCACCATCTCATCCACTCAATGAGTTATATTTGTGCCACTGAACTTTGCCTTCATTTCTTTTGTGAAAACTTTCAATAACTTCCGTCTTCACATACCGGAATGCCTATGAGGCTTCAATGGCCCATATAACCTATGGGATCTGGCTTCTGTTACCTCTTAGATCTCGTTCACGGCCAGTCTCTGCTTGGCTCATCAATCACAGGATTGATACCTACCTCTGTGGTGCCATCGGCTTGGAATACTTTTCATCAGATATCCACATGGTACACTTTCTTATCTCCTTTAATCATCACTCACATTTCACCTTATCAGTGACATGTCTGACCCTTCTGTATTGAAAATTACACACTTCGACCTTCCTCTCTTCACATTGCTTCCTTTCAGTTTCTGCATAGCACTTACAACCATCCACAAATATATACATTTCTTCTCTTGTCTCTCTTTCTCTCTCTCTCTCTCTCTGCCTAGTTTTCTGTGTAACTCCAAAGGGATCTGTAATTATCAATTGATCCTTGGTCCTTTCATGGAACACTGCCACTGCCTAGTGCATAAAAAAGATTCTCAATAAATACTTTTGATTTTAATTTTTCAACTGAATAATTCAGCAATACTTTAGTGTCTAATACTAAATAGCAGCAAGCACAAAGCCTCACTCTACATTTTATAAATGCTATTATGTGTTATGTATGATAATTTCACATATTTTTCAAGTTTTTAAAAACAATGTTCGGGGCGCCTGGGTGGCTTAGTCGGTTAAGCGTCCGACTTTCGCTTAGGTCATGATCTCGCGGTTCGTGGGTTCGAGCCCCGCGTAGGGCTCTGTGCTGACTGCCAGCTCAGAGCCTGGAGCCTGTTTCAGTCTGTCACTCCCTCTCTCTCTGACCCTCCCCTGCTCACGCTGTCTCTCTCTCTCTCCTAGAAATAAAAAAAAAAAACAACATTAAAAACAATGTTCGAACACATTAAATATGTTATTGAAAAAGTATGTTTTACAAATACACAATAAATATATTTAACAATAATAATTCTGTACTCCCAAAAAATAATGTCCTCAAAAACACATTTAGAACTTAACGATTCTTCATGTATGTAAGCAAATAGGAACCAAAACACCAGCAAAATGCTGCGAAGACAGAGTTACTGAGTAATACATATTTGCTGATACCGACCTTGTGGGATTTTTCTGTTAATGCAGAGCAAAAACTTAATTCTTAAAAGTATTCAACTATTTAAAATAATTGATCATTTCACATATTAATTCATAGATATTGTGGAACACACAGTATCTCCTCTGCTAAGGAAGATAGTGGTACAAAACTGAATGAGACATACACACTTTTCTCTGAAATCTTACAATCATCTGCTATTTTTCGAGGAGCTATTACCTAATATAAGTGGCCAAGAAGGTTTACAAGATGCCATTAAATTTAGTCAGTTTGTCATAGTATGAAGTTAATCTCCTACCTTGAAAATTGAGTCAATGTTTGTTTGTTTGCTTGCTTTTAAGTACTCTCAAGTTGATTGGATTTGAGAATCTGACTCACACTAAACACCTACAAGAGATGTCATATAGAGTCCAGACTTCACACCTCTGTATGAAGTATGTCAGTCTGATGTTTGGAAATTTACAGTGCCTTGAACATCTTAATATCTTTCTGAAAGAAACATATCTGGTAGAGCAAAAAAAAAGTTGTTTTTTTAAAGTAATTTCTATACCCATTGCAGTATTCAATCTCACAATCCTGAAATCAAGAGTCGCATTCTCTACTGACTAAGCCAACCAGGCACCGCAAAAGGCATTTAACTTTCATCTGGAAAATCCTATTAACAACAACAAAAAATTGAATACCCGTCTGTCAAATTCACTTTATATTGCGAGGAAATAGGATAACAATGAAAGGAAATAATTATAATATCTTAAATGTAGAGAAACAAGGTTCTCAATATGTAAGCAAGAATTTAGATTTACATTGAATTCTATCACCTAAAAGCGTGAAAGAAAATAAATGTGAGGATTTTGTGTTTATAATAGTTTCCTATTGCTGCACATAGTAACACATTTTCAGCAACTTAGTGGGTTCAAAAAAAACCTACCCATTTATTATCTCACAAGTTTTATAGGTCAGAAGCCTGGCCACAGCTTCAGTGTGTTCTCTGTTTAGATCTTATGAGACTGAAATCAAAGTATCAGGTTGGTTGTTAGTTCTTACCTGAGGCTAGAGGCCTTTTTCTAAGATCATTTCAGGGCGTTGACAGAACTCAGTTACTGCATTTGTACGACCGGGTTACTTGTTTTCTCACTATCAAGGAGACGGCTGGGGATGCCATCAGTGCCTAGAGTGCCACCCAGAGTTGTTTTTGTTTGTTTGTTTCCCTTCATGGTTTGTAATGTGGAAGCTTGTAATGTGGAAACTTCTTCAAGTCCAGCAAGGGAGGATCTACTTGATTTTTTGTCAGAGCCTTATATAACAGTTGTGAGGAGTCTCCCTTACCATTTTTAACAAGTATCAGATATTTTTTTTTTACAAGATGAAATGCCTCATGATTAAATTAAAAGGCTATAAATTGTTATAAGTTTGTGAAAGGAAATGAACGCTAAATATAATGTGAAACTAACAGAGGAGGTGGTGGGGCAAACGTTGGAAATGAGAGTGAAGGCGAGGTTTTCTATGTAGGTCAGGATTTCAAGGATATCTGATTGAAGGAAAGGAGCCAGATATTTGAAGGATGCCAAGGAAAATATTCTAGAGAAGAGAAGAGTAAATTCAAAATACCAGAGACAAAAATGTTTGAGGATTTAGGGGCGGGGTGGGGATGGGGAATGAGAGACCTGTGTAGCTATGTCAAGTTAGTGTGGGAGAACTCATGGAGACTGACTGGCATTGAGATTGGAAATGAGATCAATATTATCCTATAAACTGAAGGTAAGTTTCTCTTTTTTTTTTTTTCTTTCTATGTTAGTAATAAGCTGCAGGAATATTTGGGCATCATGTATGTGTGGGTTTTAATCAGGAAAGCGGTTTGATGGAATGAGAAATTTCTTGTGAAAATCATGCATTGCCTAACTTGAGGGGTTGTTGGAGAAGGCAGGCCTAGAAAATGAAGTTGGAAGATCAAGGGAAGTCATGAACCAGTTTATCAGAAGTACCAGGATGTATGGGACAAAACCTAAATTAGGTTAAACCCTTCCTACTGACATTTAGAACACAATCAGCCTTTGCTTCAATGAATGTAGAGAGGGTGCCATTTTAAATTTACTCATATGATCTTAAAAATAATGCCCTTCTTTATTCAACTGTAGGATTCCTATGGCCAGAGAACAGAATTCTTTTTCTTTTCTTTTTTTTTTTTACCAATAAACCCAAGTCTTAGCACAATATCTAGAACTTATACGTGGAAGAAATTAAAATATTTAAAATTTCCAATCTTCATTTTATGCAAATGTAAAATAAAAAGTAATTAAGTCTAACTTTTAAGTGTTGATATAAGAATTAAATACAATAAGGATTAAATAACAACATTGCCTGGCTCATAGTAAGTGCTGACCATTGTTAACGTCAATTCAGATCTCTTGATTACTAAGACAGACATTCAGTCAGCATTATTTAATAAATACCATGTCACTGCATTTTGTTAAACAAGGAAAAATGAAGTCTTTTAAGACATCTGAAGCCCATACTGTTATTAACATGTGGCGTTGTGAAAATATCATGGGATTAGATTTAAAGACAGGGTTTTCAATTTCCCTCCCTGACTTAACAGGCATCTGAACTTGGTAAATTACTTCTTCTGTCTGAACTTCAGTGTTTGTGTAAATATTTTTAAATGGTTACCATAATATGTATTTATAAGAGTTGTTGTGTGGATTACATGACATAATATTTATAAAGCCCTTTGTCTAAGGAAGACACTCGAAAGTATTATTTTTATATACTATTGAGGATAAGATGAATCTGCAATGAAACCAGACTTTATAGCATTCAGTGAATTTCATAGTTTATGTTTTCTAATTGTCATTGGTTACAAGAGAATTCAAATTTAATGCTTATACTACCACACATCATTTTCTAAGGTGCCCCCATAAAGCCCATTTCTCAAAAGCTATGCCCATAGACCGAAACTGACTTTGTAGTTTGAAACTAAAATAAAAATAAATCAAAGAACAGTTTTATATATAGATAGATCTGTTTTATCAACTAAGAAGTGAGTAAAAACTACAACCCATCAAATACTACCACCCCAGGAAGTGGGAGTCTGGATATTCCAATTAATTTTAATGGAAAAGTTGAATACTTGAAAGATTGCACAAAACTTTTGTGTGCAAATGGTGACATTTCACAACTCATTCATAAATACTTCTCGAAGAAGAGTCCATGTATCATTTGAAAGTATATGTCAGTGCAATCTCATCTAAACCAAATGGCATTTTCAAAAACTCTTATATCTTTATTTAATGGTTTCTTCCAGCACTCTAAGTATTAACAGATTATCAAATTGAAAGATGTTTGTTCTGACCTTCACATAGCTCCATTTCTCTGGTGGTTTAATGTCTCGTACGAAGTACCAGAAGTGCATTAAGTAATTTCTCATTTTTCTATGACTCCATGATGTCTATGTCACAAGACAAATGCTGAATCAATTGATGGGTAAAAATCCAAATAAAAACACATATAAAATATTTCCTATTTTTCTCTGGCACCTAAATTCAAAATCCTACAACAGAAAAACATCTAGATATTTCAAATGTACACTGTTTTCATGGGAAATTTTGTTTAGTTAATTGTTAGACATTTGGTAGAGAAGAATAAGGTATACATTTGCACTATTTTTTTTTTTAGGAAATGAGAACAAGAAATTGAAAATAAGTGACCAGGGAACAGAGGTTTGGCATGTATGAAAATACACATGAGGTATCTTTGAAATATATTCCACAAAGGTATTTTTTTTTAATATTTTATTTATTTTTGAGAGAGAGATAGAGACAGCATGAGCAGGGGAGGATCAGAGAGAGAGAGGGAGACACAGAATCTGAAATAGGCTCCAGGCTCTGAGCTGTCAGCACAGAGCCCAATGCAGGGCTCGAACCCACGAACCGTGAGATCATGACCTGATCTGAAGTCGGACGCTCAACTGACTGAGCCACCCAGGCGCCCCCACAGAGGTATATTTTTAAAGCAACTCATCACTCACAATCTTAGAGACATTTTTAATTCAGGAGAGCATGGAGGGTGTGCTCCCACAAAATGAGGAAACTATAAAAGAAGAGGTAGACATGTTAGGAGGATAAAGAAGTTCAGCCTTATAAAAGTCATGGGAAATACTTTGAAGGTAAATTTGCACTCAACCAGGAAGTCAAGAGTTCAGATAAAATCAGAAATGGGTAGAGCTATGGGAAACTTTAGCAGAATAGAGAAGAGGAAGAAAAGTTAATAATAGAGTAAAACTCAGCAGGGGACAAACATTTACATACATGTGGTATGTCAGAGCGCATGTAACACAAATTGTGAAACTAGATTGTTTGGGGTTGAAACTCAAATCAGCAACTTACAAGCTGTGTGACCTTGGATGTGTTCTCTGTGACTTGGCTTCCATACACGTACATTAATAGTACTTTTGTCATTAAGTGAGTGCATAGACATATTTAGGACAGGGCTTAACACTGTTTGATTTCTGTGATGATATCTATGAGATTAAATAAATTTATAAAATAACTCATTTAGAAAACAACTCATAACTCATTTTTAAAATAATTCTCATGAAATAAAAGGCCTACATTTGTAAAATAAGTTCCGGAATTGAATATTTCATCACACTAACAACCAGGCAATGGTTTATTCCTTAAAATTTTTGAATTGACGATTATCAATAGATTTTAAGATATAAGGGTATAAGATATTAGAAAGCTTGCCACAATGACTTTAAAGTTTTGGGTAAGCAACAGACCTAGGAGATACAGAGGACTGAGTTTTTATTAGAGACCTGTAACTTGTCTGATAATTATTAACCTATATCTTTGAGTTATATTTATAAACAATTAATATATGCTTTTGTAAATATATTTTTGAATTATTATATGTAAAGGTTTTTTATGTCAGCTTGATTCCCAAACACATAATGAGTGAGACCAAAGAAAAAAAAAATAGATGAGGAGAAATACAATTTTCCATGATATTTCTACACATCATATAAGAACATTTCTTGAACATTCAACATACTTGAAAAGTATCTTTTCAAGGATACTTTTATAACAAAGAGCCTTAGAAAATAGAAGTAGGGTGTCCTTCTAGGGCAGAGGAAGATTCATCTTCTGACTAGGTTAACAAAGATAACACATCCCTTCAAGGGTAAGAGTTGGGCAGGTTTGCTAGCAACCCTCTTACAAAATTGGGGTGTTTTGTTTTTTTGAGTTTGGGATTCCTTGCTGTGATACAAACATATTATTGTACAAAATCCACTTAAGCTTCTCTGTGGGAAACATTCCAGTGGGAATTGGGAACAGGACAAAGGGATACAAACATGAATGGCATGCTGCCAGCTGTGTCACAAGTAATAAACTATTGTTTCTGACCCAGAGATCTCATGTCTTCTGACAATATCTATGAAACTGTGTCAGGCTAACATGTCAGCTTACTCACAGGGTAAAATCTCATTCTTTTCACAGTTCTTTGTGGGGAATTGTTTTTGTTGTGTGTGTGTGTGTGTGTGTGTGTGTGTGTAGAAGAGGAAAGATTGATTAAAAGATTAGATTACCAGTATATAGCTGAAGTAATGAAACAGTCGCTTTGCTTGAGTGACAACAAATTGACTTCATTGGACTTGATTGTTAAAATGGCTTGAAGACACCTGAGTTAGGCACAAACTTATTTGAATTCTGATATAGTCTGTTCTGTTTGTGATAGGGTGCATGAGATTTAGAGTAGCTTCTAGAGAGCCCAGGAAAATGTGGATGGAGCTTTGGAAATAAATAGAAAGGGGGAAAAGAATATTTTTAAGATTGGTTTTCTTTAATTTTGTAATTGAATTGTCACACTTACAGATACATTAAGATACACTTACAGATACAGTACATTAAATGCTGGTGCATAAAAATAATTATAAAAAAGCAACTGCATTGCAACCATACAGACCATTTTTAACATTACAGAAGTTCCTAGCTTCCTTCCCAATTACTCCCCTTACTCTGTAAAGTAAAGGTCAACACTATCATGGCTTCATACATCAAGGAGTGATTTGAATATAAAAAGAGATTATTGACCATTCTGGATATTTTAATCAGATCTATATTCTATTTCATGTAATCACTCTTCAACAGAAGTTAATCAATTGTTGAACCTATTTATTATGTTCTTAATTAAATCATTGAGGTTTTATTTTAATATATTTTATTTTTTAATTTTTTAACATTTATTTATTTTTGAGAGGCAGAGAGAGACAGAATACAAGCAGAGGAAGGGGAGAGAGAGACACACACACAGAAACTTAAGTAGGCACCAGGCTCTGAGCTACCAGCACAGAGCCCAATGTGGGGCTCAAATTCATAAACCATGAGAATGTGACCTGGTCCCAACTGAGCCACTCAGTTACCCCAGATCATTGTGTTTTTAAATTCTAAAATGTAATTTTACTTATTATTATTTCTGCAGGTTTTCTCTTTCTTTCTTCTTTCTTTCTTTCTTTCTTTCTTTCTTTCTTTCTTTCTTTCTTTCTCCCTCTCTCTTTCTCTCTCTTTCTTTCTTTCTTACTTTTTTTTGAGAGAGAGAGAGAGAGAGAGAGGAAGCAGGGTAAGGGAAGAGAGAGAAACACACACAGAAACTGAAGTAGGCACTAGGCTCTGAGCTGTCAGCACAGAGCCCGAGGCAGAGCTCAAACCCACAAACTGTGAGATCATGACTTGAGCCAAAGTCTGACTAATTGACTAAGCCACCTAAGTGTCTGTCTGCAAATTTTCTTACTCCTCTTTTTTCCATAAAACATAAGGTGCAATTTTTTTTAAGTCTTGCAGATAACTTCATTATCAAAATTCACTTTGAGTTCAATTCTAGTTTTTATTCTTTCTTTTGTTTTCCTCTTCTGTTTATCCTGTAGTCTCATATATCTGATTATTTTAGACTGATTAATAACTATATAAAATTGGGGAAAAATTAGCTGAGAATCATACTTTCTCCAGAGAACACTTATGATTGCTTCGGGCAGGAGATAAGAGAATTTACCAATCCCTAATCACTTCAATCTAACTGTAGCGAATGAGATAATTTGAATCTTGGCTCTAGTCTCCCATAAGGCTTTACTATTTCTAATTATCATTATCTTAGTGAGTATCATTGAAGTCAAATTTGAATATATATCTATTCACTTAGTAATATCTAAACTCCAATTGTTATGTCTCTATATAAGACAAATTCAAATGTTCCATTTATTGATTTAATCTCTCAGCTACTTTTTGGTCTAGTTCACTCATGTTCCCTGGGACAAGCTACCCAAAATGTTGAACTAATTTCCTTGTATTTCCTTTTCAAGACATGTTGGTCCCATAATTCATCCTTACTTTTCAAGTTGATCTCAGGAGATCTATTCTTCTGCATTTCCTAATCTGTCTTTACTAGAAGTAAAAATTTGAGGTAACTTTCAATCAAGGACAAGGTATGAAAGAAAAACAGAATCAAAACTTTCTTTGTTACTATATTGGTTTTATATGACTGCTGTAATAATTTCAATAAACCCTATGGTTTAAAATAGCAGAGAAAGGGGTGCCTGGGTGGCTCAATTGGTTAAGCATTCGACTTCAGCTCAGGTCATGATCTCTCAGTTCATGGGTTCAAGCCCCGCGTCGGGCTCTGTGCTGACAGCTAGTTCAGAGCCTGGAGCCTGTTTCGGATTCTATATCTCCCTTTCTCACTGACCCTCCCCTGTTCATGCTGCCTCTCTCTCTCATAAATAAATAAAACATATATATTTTTTTTAATAGCAGAGGAGCATCTCGGTGGCTCAGTTGTTTGAGCATCCAACTCTTGATTTCGGCTCAGTTCATGATCTCAAGATTTGTGAAATTGAACTCTATGTCAGGCTCTGTTTTGACAGCATGGAGCCTGCTTGGAATTCTCTCCCCCTCCGCCCCTGCCCCTTCCTCACTCTCTCTATCTCTCTCAAAATAAATAAACATTAGAAAAAAAATCTTTAAAATAAAAGAAATTTTCTCCTCACAGTTCTGGAGGCCAGTAACTTGGTATCAATTAGTAGTACAATTTTCCCTCAAAAGCTCTAAGGGAGAATTTTTTCTTGTCCCTTGTAGCCTCTGGTAGTTTCAGGAGTTCCTTGGCTTGTGGCTGCATAACTACAATTTCTGTCCCCACCTTCACATGGCCTTTCCCTATGTGTCTGTGTCTTTTTATCTTCCTGTCTGTTATGATGTTATGAGAATTCTTGCCATTGGATATAGCACCCCTGAGGATAATGCAGGATATATTCATCTTAAGGTCTTTAATTTAATTATACTTACAAAAGGCCTTTATCCAAGTAAGGCCATAGTCATTGCCTCCTGGAATTTGAATGTGAACACATTTTTTGAGGGGCCACCATTCAACCCACTACAAATATGTTGTGACTTAATCCAGAACAATCCCAGGGTATAAAATGTCTTGAGGGATCTGGGGTTATAGGATGTAAAGTCAACACATGAAACTTAACCACAATATTAAACAAAGGATTTTAATGACATTAATTAAATGTGAGTTTTTTTCTAATAAATTGAAATGGAAAACCAATAAATGTGGCCAGTTTTCTTATTTCATTTGGATGTCAATGAGTAGTTTTCGATATACACTAAAAAAATTCATAAACCTAAGCACATTATAAATTACATGAGTGGCAAAAAGTTATAAAATGAAAAATTTGCATGGGCCTTGGGTCTGGGTTTGTGGGGGATGGGCTGGTACTGGGAAGGGCTCGCGCCTGGTTTCCCAGGCACCGGCCTAGAGACTCGGGCCACAGGGACCACCTGGCACTGAACTGAGCTTACCGTGTGGGGCTACAGCAGTGGACCTGTAAACTGGAGCCTCAGAAGGCTGCCTGCCATTTTGGTCTGGCAGTGGGGTGGGTGGGAATTTTGGACTGAAGTTAACAGCCTGCAGGTTGGGGTGGTAGAATCTGCCCAGGCATTGAGGGTACCAGGAGCCACAGCCAAACCACAGTCACATTGAGGTCGGGATGGAACAAGAGCCTAGTTTGGCTATAGTCAGCCTTGTACAGGACCTGGCTGGGAGCTTGGGTTTGCAGGAAGCTGCCAGGAGCCTGAGGCCACAGGAGATGTGTAGGCCATCAGAACTGGCCAGTGCTGGGGTGAGCCAGGAGCCTGTTGCCACCAGAGGTGGGTTCTTTATAATCCTAGGAGCTGTCTGGGGCTGTGGGAGTCAGCAGACACTTAGGGACCTGGTTTCATGGGATCCCTATAGGAGCTACCTGAAGGGAAGTAGCCCTCGTCCAGGGGTCAATGGTGAAGTCAGATTATCATTTTACTATCTTCTTCCCTGAGGTCCAGTGTCCCTCTCTCTATCCTAGGCTGCCTTGATTTGGGCACAGGGTGACAGGGTAATGTGAATATTTCCTACCCACCTTGATGCATCTTTTCTTCTTTCTGTGCTTCTCTTGGGCCTGCAATCCTTCATCTGGAATTGTTAGATCCTGTGAAGTTATTTTCATGTGCAGATGATTGTTCAAGTGAATGTTCCCGGGAGAGGACAGGCACTAGAACTTCCTGTACTGTCATCTTGCTCTATCCTTTTGTTTGACATTTTTGAAAGCAAACTAGCATTGCCCTACAATGGATAGACAATGTCTGTCAGTGCTTCCTAAAATATAGTCTCATATATTTTACTTTTGAAGGAAGAGTCTTTTATGAAAAGTCAGCATCCCACTGCCTCACTCCAGGCTTGCTATTTACCAATGTTTGACACATGTTAAAAATGAGAACTTAATAGGTTCTAATTATGCTCTAGCTGTGTCTATGAGCAGGAGAGAAGCATATACAAAGTCATAGCACTGGCAACTCTTAAGCATATGGGAAAACAATTTTGTAAAATGAGATTTGCAAACAAGATTTCATAAGGGAAATTCAATAATGCACATCAGTAAGCTTAGGAAAAATACTGAATGACCAGCCTAATTCAGGGCCAGTTTTCATGAACTTGCATTGCCAAACATTATAGACTTATTCAAGATGATTGTTTTGAGGGAAACCTCCATTTCAGAAAATGGAATCATATGTGAGTGAAAAAAGAAAATGTGATACTTCAAAAAATAAAAGGAAAACTGTATTTTTCTTCTCTTCTTAAAAAATTAGCATTCTGTAAATCATGAACTAATTTTTAAAACATTTCAGGTTGGTGTTTGCTTTACAAATATAATCAGAGTGTTCCGTTAGTGGACATTTTTCTTATCTTTTTTTTTCTTTCTTTTTTCTTATGCTAACTTAATGCCCCTTGAAATTCTTATGCAATTCCAAAGTTCCATGACCATATTTGCTAGTTCAGATATCTTTTCTGGGTTTTTAAAATTATATATTCCATAGAATTTTCAGATATGTAGCTATGCCTTAACCACCTTAACTCATCCTCCTCTCCTGAATTCTCTCTTCATCCAGGATTTATCTTTCTGATTAATGATATCCTCTTCCACTAAGTAACTAAGCAGAATTTTGAATAAAACTTAGGCTCCTTCCTTTCCCTTGCCACTGAAACTGAGTCCATTACTAAGGATACAAGGAAATCTCTTCATTCAGTTGAAAATCAAGCAATGTAAATAACCATATCACCATAATACATATAACTTTATCAACATTACAAAAAAACCAAAACAAAACATAGTCACCTTAAAGTTGAAGAACAGCATTTGACAAATATTCAACACCTGTTATTAGGAAACCTCTTAGCAAACAATGAATATGAGGACACTTAAATAAAAAAATTTTAAACATGTATCTATTTTTGAGAGACAGAGAGAGACTGAGCATGAGCAGGGGAGGGGCAGAAAGAGAGAGAGACACAGAATCCAAGGCAGGCTCCAGGCTCTGAGCTGTCAGCACAGAGCCTGACATGGGGCTTGATCTCATGAACCGTGAGATCGTGATCTGAGCCGAAGTCAGATGCTTAACTGATTGAGCCACCCAGGCACCCCCAAGAAAACTTTCTTTAACCTGATAAATGTTTCAACAAAATTCAGCATGTAAGACCATGTTTGATGGTTATTATTGAATGCTTTCTCACTAAGAGTAGAAGAAAAGCTAGGATACTCAGTTTCTCCACTGCAGTCTTACCTGATGTCCCTGTCTGGTGCAATAACACAATATAAAGAAAGAAAGCCATGCAGATTACAGGGGAAAAGTAAAATTCCTGTTATTGACAGAGGATGTGAGCACATATACAGAAAATCTTTAAGAAAATAAAAACTTATGAGTTCTATAAGATCAAGAGATAAGGTCAATCAAAGAAAAAAGTTTTATCTTTATATATTAGCATTGAATAATCTATTAAATAATAAATATTTTAAAATTGCTTTCACATCAGCATCAAAAAGAATCAAATAGGTATAAATTTAATAAAGAGAAGGATTGTATAATAAAAACTATAGATGAAAAAAACACAAAAGTTTAAATAAATGGAGAGATACTCCTTGTGAATGAATTGAAAGAGAATATTAAGTTAAATTCTCAAATTAAACTGTAGATTCAATATAATGCTATTCAAAAATCACAATGTTAGTATGTGTGTGTGTGTGCGTGTGTGTGTAAAAATTGAATGGTGATTTAAAAATTTGCATGTAGGGGCACCACCCTCTCCACTGATCACCACCATCTGTACAGTACACACCTATGGTTCACTAGAATCCATTGTAAGCAAAAAATACAGAACAAAACACAGCATTAATTACATATTATAGCTATTACCCCATTTCTCAGATCCATTCTGTTTAGCTAAACTTCTTTAAAAAGTTTTCATATGCTCTACGAATTCTTTCATTTCAAATATTGAAAGCTATCTTGTGTTTCTTTCACTGCTTCTACTCTAGTCCAAGAGATAATATTCTGTTATCTGGATTATTGTAATACATTTTTAACCTGTCTCTGGCTTCTAAGCCTGGACACATTTAAGTTCCAGATTGATCTTTTAAAATAAAATAAGTTATTCACTTGCTTGAAATCTTTTGATTTTTTTTTCATTTTGCTTGTAGTAGAGGCCAAAATATTCATCAATATCTCCTAAAGCCATATTAAATCTACGCCCTGCTGGTTCACTGACTTCTTTTTCCATCTTACATTTCATGCCACAGCAAATACACAGCATCAATGTTGTCCCTCATAATAGCTTGAGCTCCCGGGCTGTCTGTTGTAAAGAAGTCCCAATGCGTTGGCCTGTCAAATACACAATTGGTAGAATTATTTTCCATAGGTCTTATGTGAGAGCAAGCGCCATAATTTTTGTAAATCAACAGAAATTGGGGATACCATTGACAATGAGAAATTACTGTTGAATGAGTCCTTTAAAAAAATCCCATACCTTTAATGCCAATGATTTATCTTAAAGGTCATGAAAGAAAACTTAAAAGTTGGAAAGGTGCTCAATTTCTGTCAGTTTTTGAGGGAAAAGAGAAATAATTTCTGCTCTCTTGGCAGTAATGAGAATGATGTGGCCAGTTGGGTAGAGGTCATTCATTTTAAAAGGTTAATTCAAAGAACTAGAGTGTTTCTAAAAAAAAATTTATTTGCTAAGTGAGGAACCACTAAATAACCTTTAAGTAAATGAGAAGAAACCAAGATTTAAGGGATTGTTGTAACAGTATTTGAAAATATGAAGAGTAAATATTTTATAGGATCTCAATATGATAGCATGGCAACAAGTACAAAAAAAATGGAAGACAAGTACAGCTTAAAATAAGGAAAATTTTCTATTAATAGGACCTGTCTGAAGCTGACATGACATTTTAAGGAAATGGCTTTATTTTACTGGTTGTATACTGGTATAGCCTAAGTGATTCTTTTGCAAACTCTTTTAAAGTATTCAATAATCAATTTAGTAGTCAGAACACAACATCTTTAGGAAAAATATCAAACCTGAAGTTATTTTATTTTTAGTATTACAAGTATCTTTAGGCCTAACGCATTTAGTTATGTGCCCTCATTCTTGCCTTACCACGCACTCCTTATAAATCATATTGAGCAGGTGATCCTTTGAGATAGCAAAACTACTGACTTCTTGACCTCCTAATTAATTAGATTACACATAGCACAATTTTAAACACATAGGCCAAATGAACATCATCAAATAATGTTTAATAAGTAAAATGTAAGTGGAAATAAAATGCAAGTGTTAATTATGCTAGCCTAAATAAAGGAAGGTAAACAATAATAGTAAATATATTTTTAAGCTGGTAAATATTTAATAACATATTAGAACCGTAAGGGAAGTCTAACTCAAGACCAGTCAAACTTGGTCCATGTAGATAAACTAAAATTGCTTTATGGAGTAAATAAAGGAAATGCTTACCTTTACTTGTTGGATACTGCTTCTCCCTTTTTCATAATTGTTAGTAAATTCAATTATTTCATACACATTGATGAATATATTTCTTGAGAGAGAAATGCTTTGTACTGCCGGGAGCCGCACCAGCCTCTCTGGATGGCAGTCACAGCAAGGAAATGGCAGTTTGCACAGCTCCTGCCATGAGAAACGAAAACTGGTATCTCTTTCTGCTACTACTGGCTCATGTTGGAAATAAGCCTGCTGGTATTGACCAGGCCTCACAATATTCCATATCAGACTCATATTCTGAACACAGATACCTCATAAGGAAAAGTATATTCCTGCCTTTACAAAAGAGATTTTAGATAAAAGCTCTGTGGATGATTGTCAAAATCCTCTTCCTATGGGCCTTGCATATCAAAGACAATTGAGCCTGGCCCCAAGACAAAGAGCCTAATTTAGAGTTTAGGAACAAACAGGGGTGGAACTTAAGTTAACACTTACACCTTCTTCTAACTGGTGATGTATGGCAGTCCCTTCCCCAAGGCCTACATCCCACAAACACCCTCCCCTACTGGCAGCTGGGATGAGGATAGAGAAGAAGAGTTAACACCTAACCCAAAAGCAAAAGGTTAACACATTTAGGGCCCCCACGGTGTTCACACATTCAGCATCAAATAGGTCTCCACAAACAAACCAGTTCAAAAACATTCATCCTCGAGAGCCAGACGGAATGACTCCTAGCTTATCTATGTACAACTTAAATATTATCCTGTTTTTCACTCAGAGCATCCTGTTAATTCCTTGGTTGTAAATTCACTATGACTGGGATAATTCTACAGAATATCAAAAACTTGTTATCGCAAAAGGCTTCCCATTGTAAAAATTCCTTTCTCTGACCTCATGTTGTTACTGAACCTTTAAATAAAGACACCAAAACCGACAGGACGGAGATGCCTGCCTGGTGATCAGAAAGAATCTCGGGGCTCTCTCACTCTCTCTCTCGCCGACACTGTCCATCCTTCAGGGACCCCTGGACCTGATGGAGCCGGCCTCCGACATTGTACATTTCAAGTTATGTCAATGATAATCTCCTAATATTTGAGTTTTCTTAAGTCCTAAAATCCTAATGAAACTTGCCAAACATGAAAAGATTTTTTTTTTTTTTTAACATCTAGCTTTTGGCTGGGAAAATGAACTTTCTCTTCTCAAGTAATTTTATCAAATGAATATTTTAGCATGAATAGCTTAAGTTTAATAACAATTTAGATTTAAATGATGATGTATGTTTTGAAGTGAAGCCCAGTGTCTCCATTTCACTTCTGAAAGTGTCCTGCAGAGATAGATTGGGACTATGCCCAGTGATTTTAATTATTTAGCAATATTAACCACCCATAGGAGTCACACAATCCTATTTAAAATATAGACCAATCATTTATAGCTCTGTGGTCTTAAGTAAATTTCCATATCTAATGAGCTAAGAATCTTTATTTGTAAAATAAAAATTAGAATGGAAAGTAATTTTTTTCCATCTTATACATATTAAAATATTATTGGGAATTAAATAAGAGCATAAGTTAAAAAAGCAATGTCTTTGAATTAATTTTGGCCAATTTCATAAACTTTAGGAATTCTAAGTATTTTTCTATCAGTCCCTTTTCCTCCTACAACTTCATACAGATAATCTAGACCAGGATTCAGAAAACTATTCAGAGGAATAAATAAAATTTAATGAAACATAGATATTGTCATTTGTTCAATTTTATTTTCTTATGGCTTCTTTCATGCAAAATTGGATTGGGGCACCTGGGTCGCTCAGTCGGTTAAGCGTCGGACTTCGGCTCCGGTCATGATCCCACAGTTCGTGGGTTCGAGCCCCGCGACGGGCTCTGTGCTGACAGCTCAGAGTATGGAGCCTGCTTCAGATTCTGTGTCTCCCTCTCTCTCTGGCCCTCCCCTGCTCGTGTTGTATCTCTCTCTCTCTCAGAAGTAAATAAAACATTTTAAAAATTGGATAATTGCAGCAATATGGACCACAAAGACAAAATTATTTACTATCTAGTCCTTTAAAGTATATGCTTTCTGATCCCTGGTCTAGAGAAGTAGAGAAATCTATGAATGTGCTTTTATTTTACTCAAATTTCTGATGAATTCATGCACAACTACTTTTTTTTAAATATTTTTTTTTATTTATTTCTAGGAAAGAGAGAGAGAAACAGCGTGAGCAGGGGAGGGTCAGAGAGAGAGGGAGTCACAGACTGAAACAGGCTCCAGGCTCTGAGCTGGCAGTCAGCACAGAGCCCGAAGCGGGGCTCGAACCCACGAACCGCGAGATCGTGACCTAAGCGAAAGTCGGACGCTTAACCGACTAAGCCACCCAGGCGCCCCCATGCACAATTACTTTTATCATAACTTCATTTACTCTGTTTGAAATGGTTTTGAAAACAATTGTATTTACACTTCTTGATTTGTTATTATTGCTACTACACTATTTTTTTACATGTTTTCTTTCAAGATTTTATTTAAATTCCCAAGGGATACAGAAATGCTGATGCATAGGGGCACATGTACCCNTAATTAACAAACTATGCAGCATTGGTTTCAGTAGTAGAGTTTGTGATTCATCACTTACATACAACACCCAGTGTTTATCACAATGACTATCCTCCTTAATGCCCATCACTCATTTATTCGATCCCTGTCCCACCATCCCTTAGCAACCGCCAGTTTGTTCTCTATAGTTAATAGTCTCTTATCGTTTACCTCCCTCTCTATTTTTGTCTTATTTTATTTTTCCTTCCCTTCCCCTATTTTCATCAATTTTGTTTCTTAAATTCCACATAGGAGTGAAGTCATATGCTATTTGTCTTTCTCTGACTGACTTATTTTGCTTAGCATAATACACTCTAGTTCCATCCATGTTGTTGCAAATGGCAAGATTTCATTCTTCTTGGTGGTTGAATAATATTCCATTGCATACATATATTCCACATCTTCTTCATTCATTCACAAGTCAATGGAAATTTTGGCCCTCTCCATAGTTTGGCTATTGTTGATAGTACTGTTATTGGTGTGTATGTGGCCCTTTGAATCAGTGTTTTTGTATCCTTTGAATAAATACTAGTGGCACAATTGCTGGATTGTAGGGTAACTTTATTTTTAACTTTCTTTTTTTTAAACTTTTAATGTTTATTTATTTCTGAGAGAGAGAGAGAGAAAGAGACAGTGTGAGCAGGAGAGGGTCAGAGAGAGAGGGAGATACAGAATCTGAAACAGGCGTCAGCCTCTGAGTTAGCTGTCAGCACAGAGCCCGATCTGGGGCTTGAACCCACAAACCTTGAGATCATGACCTGAGCCAAAGTTGGATGCTTAACTGTCGGAGCCACCCAGGCGCCCCTATTTTTAACTTCCTGAGGAACCTCCACACTGTTTTCCAGAGTAGCTGCACCAGTTTGCATTCCCATCATCAGTGTACAAGGGTTCCCCTGTCTCTGCATCCTTGCTAACATCTGCTGCTTCCATAGTTGTTCATTTTAGCCATTCTGACAGGTGTGAGGTGGTATCTCATTGTGGTTTTGATTTGTATTTCCCTTATGATGAGTGATGTTGAGCATTTTCTTTTTTTCATGTGTCTGTTAGCCATCAGGATGTCTTCTTGGAGAAATCACAGTTAGTGTCTTCTGCCTATTTCTTAACTGGGGTATTTAATTTTTTGGGTGTTGGATTGGATAGGTTCTTTACAGATTTTGGATGCTAGCTCTTTAACCAATATGTCATTTGCAAATATCTCTTCCCATTCCATAGGTTGCATTTCGGTTTTTTGGCTGTTTCCCTTGCTATTCAGAAGCTTTTTATCATGATGAGATCCCAAAAGTTCATGTTTGCTTTTTTACCTTGTCTTCAGCTACATGTCTAGTAAAAGCTGCTAAAACCGAGATCAAAAAAGTTGCTGCCTGTGTTGTCTCTTGAGAAATTGATGGTTCTCTGTCTCACATTTAGGCCTCTCATCTGTTTGGAGTTATTTTCTGTGTATGGTGTATGAAGTGATCCAGTTTCATTCTTCTGCATGTTGCTGTTCAATTTTCCTGACACAAACTAATGGAAACACATTTCATACTGATGAATTGGAAGAACAAATGTTAAAATGTCTATACTACCCAAAGCAATCTACACATTCAATGCAATCCCTATCAAATTAACACCAGCATTTTTCACAGAGGTAACAGAAAAGACCCTAAATAACCAAGGTAATGTTGAAAAAGAAAAGCAAAGCAGGAGGCATCACAATTCCAGACTTCAAGCTGTATTACAAAGCTGTAATCATCAAGATATATGGTACTGGCACAATAATAGACACAGATCAATGAAACAGAATAGAGAACCCAGAAATGGACCCACAACAATATAGTCAACTCTTCAACAAAGCAGGAAAGAATATCCAATGTTAAAAATACAGTCTCTTCAACAAATGGTATTGAGAAAACTGGATATTCAGTGATATTCAGAAGAATGAAACTGGACCACTTTATTTTAACACACACACACACACACACACACACACACACACACACACACACAAATTCAAAATGGATGAAAGACCTAAATATGAGACAGGAAGCTTTCAAAATCCTAAAGGAGAATATAGGAAGCAACCTCTTTGACCTGAGCCATAGCAGTTCTTACTAGATATGTCTCCAGAGGCAACAGAAACAAAAAGAAAAATGAACTATTGGGACTTTATTCTGGTAAAAAGTTTCCACACAGTGAAGGAAATAACCAGCAAAACTAAATGGTAACCTCAGGAATGAGAGAATATATTTGCAAATGACATATCGGACAAAGGGCTAGTATCCAAAATCTATAAGAACTTATCAAACTTACTACTGTTATTATTAAAACATAGGAGAGTTCAAATATCAGTAATCTAAAATTGATTGTAAGTGTACAGTATAGATCTGTGACTCTCTAAGACTTAAATTGTACATATACAGTAACATTTTTACCGTTTCCTCAGTTTTAAAATGTCTTTGAATTCTGGCTGTAATCAGCTGTCATCTGTTACCTTCCCCAGAATTCTTTCAGAGTTATTTTATACATATTCTATGGCATTTTAAACATATTCAATGTTTCAATTTTGGATCTCCTGCAAATCAAAAAGAATAGTGAAGCTACCTTATCCTTTCACAAATAGAGTAAATTATTCTACTGCTTGGAAGTGTGGGGACCCTCTATAGCAGATGTGAAGAGCCTCAGGCTGGCACCTTTGTGCAGTACACAACTTACCTATTTCCATATAGTAATCCTGGATAACTGTTCTTATTATTGTTATTTTTATTAGATTTACTTTTTTCCTCAAATTTAGCCAATTTGCTAATGTGCTCGAATTTATTTACATGTGGCTAAGAAAAGTATGTCTTTATAATTATTCTACTTTCTTCTGTATCTATTATTGTAGCTCCACTCATATTATTATTTTGAATAATTTAAGCTTCGTAGTAGCATTTTTTGATTCATGTTGCTAATTCATTTTATGTTTTTTTAAAAGTAAATATCTTGTTTTCTTTAGTTTCATATTTTAGTTTATTTTGTAATCAATTTAATGACCTTATTTTTCATCTCTTTCTATTTGGGTTTTTGTGGCTCTATTTTTTTTATCTTCCTGTTTAGTTTCCTTTTGTTAAAAAATATTGTAGTTTCTTGTTTTTTATATAATATTAGAAGTTGATACTATGAATTTTATTCTGAGTGTCATTTTAACTAAATCCTGTTGGCTCAATGCAGTGTTCATACGTGTTACATTCTTAAAAGTGCTTTTGCTTTGAGCATTGCTTTCTTTAAACATTAGTTATAAAGACTTCTATTGATGAACAGTGATTTCCAGTTTAGGGAATTTGTTTCTGTTATGAATTTCAAGTTTAATTCTTTTTGATCAGACTGTGATATTGTACATGAAAGAGCCGAGGTGGAAACCCTGACTGTGGTCAGTAAGCATACAGGTTTGCTGCCTTCTGCCTCTGCCAGAGAAGAACACAGTGAATCTACCTCCAAAAGTCCTTCTTTTATGAGTCATCTCTATGAGACCCTTAAGGTGGCAGTACATGAGGGACCTGCAGCTATGGGAAAGTATATCATCACAAATCTATTGCTAGTGGAAGAGATGAATCACACTGGCAGAAATATAGAAGACATATAAAAAGTTCTGTGGGTTAGTCTAAGTTAATATCTTCTATATAAATACCATTAGTAGCTTTGATCAGCTCTTTGCCCAACATAGAAGAATGTCAACATAGAAATATAATAGGAAAGCAGATTGCACTTTTAAGTCAAGAGAAACATATGGATTGGAACCATATTAACCAATCTGCATATTATTCTATTCTTTCTAGAATTCCTTTTATTTCAGTATTAAAATCTCTATAACTTTCAGGTCTCACGTTCTAGTGGTTTTACTGCAAGATATACACAAAGGCTTGAATAAAACATGGTCCACAGTATTCTCCTAAGCAGACTCATTAGTGTTAAGGTATCATCCTTCCTCCCATATTAAATGTATGCTTCAGAAAATGCAAAGAAAACATTTTGTTTTGTAAATTTTGAGCTTAATATTTTAAGTAAAAACTTAAAAATAAAAAAGACAATATAAGGTTCATATGGAATAATAACCAAGTGATAGTTTTTTTTAAACTTTATTTCATTTTTATTTATTTTTTTGAAAGAGAGACAGAGCATGAGCAGGGGAGTGGCATGGAGAGAGAGAGAGAGAGAGAGAGAGAGAGAATTCCAACCAGGCTCCACACTATCAGTGCAGAGCCTGATGTGGCCTCTAACCCATGAAATGTGAGATCATGACTTAAGCTGAAACCAGGAGTCAGAAGATTAGCTCACTGAGCCACCCAGGAGCCCCAATAATCATTTTTTAAATCTTTTTTTTAATTAAAAAATTTAACGTTTATTTATTTTTAAGACAGTGAGAGAGAGAGTATGAGTTGGGAAGGGGCAGAGAGAGAGAGGAAGACACAGAATCAGAAGCATACTCTAGGCTCCAAGCTGTCACCACAGAGCCTAATGTGGGGCTCAAACCCATGAACCGTGAGACCATGACTTCAGCTGAAGCTTAACTGATTGAGTCACCCAGGCACCCCCTCCCCACCCTGATAATCCTTTTTACATGGTATTTTGTTTTAAACTAGATCCTTGGATTATGACAATGATTTTAAAAACTTTCCCTAGATGGATGGATGGATGGATGAATGGATGGATGGATGGATGGATGGATGGATGGATGGATAGATGCATAGTTTACTCAGTAATTTGTTAGGTAGATTATAGTGTGTTAAAAGAAAAAAGAAAACTATATCTTTAACTCTTTTACTGTTCAAAATGAAGTCCACCAGTCAAATATTGAAATACAAAAATTTAAAGCACAGAAATTTTTAAAAATTGAACATTTTTAGAATATTAAAAAAGATTTAGAATCTCTAAGAATGAATTATAAAGGTGTATTCTAAGTACATTGATACATATGTATGTTGTTCACTTGAACCACACTGTCTATATTAAAGACTTTCAATATGGAGAGAATATATAAACTAAATCATAAAAGGCAAATTGTAAAATAATTAACCAAAAGCTCTATGGCAAATAAATATTTTTATATGAAACCTATATGAGTAGTTAACACTTCAATTAGAAGATATTTAAGATGATGTGATGCTCCTTAAGTTTTAGCTCAACATGTGGACACCAGCCAGAGGCCATATTTTTTGCATTTCTTACTGCTGGGTGTAGTAATATTACTAATAAATGGATGATTAAAAGCAAGCAGAATTGATGTCTATGGGCCATGATATGATAAGATAATGTTTTCCCTCGTCACTTCCTTTTTCTTTCTTCCAGATGCCTGGGAAATAGGAGAAAATAGAAGTGTCTTGAGCTTGAAGGGGAAGCCATATTGGAACAGTAGCCCCACCCCATGAACCCTGGACAATCTATTCACTTATAAGAGAGAAAAATAAACTCTACCGTATTTAATTTATGACATTTTGAAACCTCTTTATTATATCATCTTACACTGAGCCTCAGCAAATAAAAATAATAGAACCCATGGGGACACATTCTGAAATGTTGAGAGAATGTTTCAGCATTTGTGGAAGGGAATTGTATAACATCTGTAAAAAGCCTTAAAATATTAAGTCTCTTTGACTTAGAAATGTTAGTTTTAAAAAGTAATGCCAACACACAAACAAACAAAACCCCCGTAAGTGCCCAAAGATGGTTATGTATAATAGGAAAAATAAAATAAGAAGTGTTCATCAATAGAGATTTGACTGAACACATATTGTGGCATTTGTTAAGGTGTGGTGGACAGCTGCTATTTCTGCCTTAATATCCCCATTCTCCCTTCTGGTAGAAATCCTTTCCTCTGGGGATGCATTTTTCTGCTATGGAGCTCCAAGCCTCCTGTTTCTAGAGTCTTTTGGAAATGTAAACATCTTACAAATTCTGTGGGAGCAAAGTTAGAGAATCACTGCTTAATTAGACTATAGAAGCCACATACTCTATTTTAAACTCTAAAACATTTTTATTTTCTCGCTAGGCTTTCAGGAAGACAACTATAAGAGTGAACACTTCTGCTGCATTTCAGGATTATTAGTTCAGACTTTTCTCCTTTCAGTAATTAAAGAATTAAGTGCAAATCGTAGCAATTGGAATTTCTTTGGACAGACAGTCTTTTGAATGCTATCTGAATGACCAGAGAGATCTTTTTCTCCTTTTACTACAGATTATTTAAAAATGTCTTATGCCAGAATGTGATACTGTCAAAAGATACCAGGCATGTACTGAAAACAGATATACTCCTTTCCCTTTTGGGTACTTTTCTTTCAGCTTGGTGTCTAGCTAAAGAAACATTAAAAATAATAATAACCTTACTTCAGTTTGTCATACTCTCAGAAGAAGGCTGTTTTGTTTCTATTTTAAAAGGAAGCTCTCAGATTCCTTGAGAACTTTAATTTTCACGGGTTTTGAATTTGTAGTAAATACAGGTTATGCTAACTTACAAACAATGGGGATAAATTAAATGAGGGGACCCGGTAGAATTATTGCACTCAATTCACTGGAAGGTATTTTCAAGAGAAATGCAGGAAAAAGTTCTTGTAATCATTTTATTTTTAGTGCATCTTATTTGATCAATGTATAAGGACTTTCTTTTTCTTTTTTTTCTATTTGAACACTTTTGGAATGCAAAAGTGTCTTAGAATGTGTCACATGTTATCGTCTCTGTGAGCCAGGAGGCAGCCATGACAAGCTGCCATTTCCTGAGTACATACAGATGTGGTTACAACTGTTCAAGTTGTGTCTTTACAGTTAACTCCTTTACATTGTTGGAACTACAAATGTGGGATGAATAACCTCTAAATGTCTTCAAAAGGATTACAGTAGAACTTAGAAATAAAACCAAAGTGGCTTTCGTGTATCTCTAGCAGGAAGTCAAAAGGGAGAGTCATTGTACTGGAAATAAAGATAGCGGTGGCATAAATTTGACATTATTAGAATATATATTTTTGGTTGGAAGAAACACTGAAATTCTTTGTTTTATTACAAAGCACAAATTGAGAGTTTTGTGGAACCTAAGAATGGAAAATATAGAGGTGCCTACAGGGCTCAGTAGGTTAAGTGTCTGACTTTAGTTCAGCTCATGATCTTACAAACCATGAGTTCAAGCCTAGCTTTGTGCTCTGTGCTGACAGTTCAGAGCCTGGTTGGGTTTATCTCTCTCTCCCTCTCTCTCTTTCCTTCCTCAACTCTCTCTCTCTCTCAAAATAAATAAATAAACAAACAAAATGGAAAATACATGCCTGTAAGCTGGGTTAAAAAGGATTGCTTGTCACATGATGTGAAATGTAAGTGAGAGAGTACAAAACTGCCAATCTTTCATATGAATGCAATCATATGATGGGTTGGGAAGATAACAGAAGAAAAACTCTGTGTCATAATTTCATTGTTAATGTTTCCTTATTAGAGGTATGAGAAAAAGTTATACTATCATATCTAGTAAAATATGGTATTCAAGCTATAAAACATAAAAAATAAAAACAAGTATAAAAATTCAGAGTAGCCTCAAAATTCTCTCTAATGCTTCTCTAGGGTAAAATTTCTGTCCAGGAATGCTGGTGCCACTTAAAGGTAGATTTTTTTTAAAAATGTAACATATATATGTAGACACACACTCTATATAACACACATATACATGACATATGTAGGCATTACACATATATGTCTGTACATGCATATACACACATATGTATGGTTCTAGGTACACACATGTATATATGCATATATACACATGTATATATACACATATAGTATGTATATATACACACACATACATCATGTTTTCTTTTTCCAGATGACCATTTGTTTGGTTTATTTAAGAAAATTTCCAGGGCGCCTGGGTGGCTTAGTCGGTTAAGTGGCCGACTTTCGCTTAGGTCATGATCTCGCGGTTNTTTGAAGCATAAAATGTAAATACCCAATAATATTAAAAGGCAAGAGATTATGGCAAACAATTTTCTTTAGGAAAGTTTATCAAAGGATAACCTTCCATTGCTAGTAAAATAAGCTTTTTATTTCTATATGTGTGTGAGGAAAAATGAGTTAATACTTGGCTAAGTACATGAAGTAATGAAGAGTACTTATGAATTATTTCCTGCATATCATGTACAGGGACACATATTTGCCCCTGAATGCTCCCAAGCTGAACACAGAGTCAGTTCAATATTCATACCATATTAGAAGTGATAGGTCCATGGCTGGGATGGTGCTTTCATGAGGTGATGAATAAAATACTGCTGTGAAATAGACAGGAGCTCAGCACTGAATTGGTCTCAGGAACATATGTCCGATTTTTAAAATTAATGTATCTTCATCCTCTATTATCACTTAACATTTTTCTTAGTTTTTAAATACTAATCCTATTTTATCATCTTAATTCAGCAATGTTTCAAAAGCTCTGAAGAAATTATTTTAATGAGAGTAAAAGATAGTTTGTTCTTACTCTTTTTAACATTATTTTTAAATGGTTTATATGATGGACACTTTATATTTTATACTTAATTATAAAGTAAAATAAGTTAAATGAGAAGGAGAGGGAGAGAAATTAAGCCAGAGTGGGAATAGAATAAGATCAAAGTGAAAGGAAATAGTAAATATTAAATATTAACCCAAGTCTCTGTCAGCACAGGCTAGCCATGATGAGGCCATCACTGATCCCTAAATTTTAGCGGTTTACAAAAATGTATTTCTCTCATGCTAGATTTTTGTCACAGATTTGTCTCAAATTGTTTCCCAGTTTTAAACTGATGAAACCATCTCTGTCTGGAACACAGCCAGTCTAGAAACAAAGAAAAATTAGCATGGCTTTATACAGAACTCAACCACACACATATTTTAAGGCTCTGTTAGAGTGTGGCTATGGTATGCATATACTGCTTCACTGACAAATTACATGACCAACATGGCTTCCCTAGGAAGAGTTAAAGGATACTTGTGGACCCTTATGTACTCTACCACACTAGGTCAAAATAGAAGGTGAGCCTTGAAAAGAAAACTGACAGTGAAAATGTATTCATTCATTTATTTAACAAATAGTTACCGACCTATTATAGTTGAGACAATGTGATCAGTTCTTATGATAGACCAGTGAAGGTTATAGTCATGAACCCTACCTTAAAAAGAAAACCACCTATAGTCCCAAAGAATACATACATTAAATCAAAATCACAGTAATGCATGATGACTATAGTAATAGATTTCATTGTACAGATGAGATGGAGACAAGTGGTGGATTCAAAAGGTACACCCAAATAAAATGTTGAGGTCCAATGAGTGGCTAAATTTTTCATCTATATGACAGAAAACGTTCATGGTAACCCTTAGGTTCCCAGCATGGAAATCAGTCACAGGATGATACTACATGTATTCTAGAACACATAATAAGTACATTATTATGATGGAATTGATACTTTGACATTCTAATTGAATATTTTAAATGCTAAATTTGAGATTGCTGAGCTGAGTTATTTTAATGGTTGGAGTGTACCTGACAGAATTGGGGGTTCCTAGGACACAGTGGTTTATTAAGTAAATACTGAATCATGATTTTATGATGGTTTTGAAATTGTATAAATCGGAGTACTCAGATAGAGTATTGTAGTTGAAATATTATATAGTTGAACTAAAGTATAGAGATTTAAAATTTGAATCCATGAATTTAGAAGCAATATCTCATGAAAGGATAATAGAATGATCCAAGAGCCAAAGGCCTGAATCTTTAGTCATACAGAAGATGAGTCAGTGATGGAAAATACTCAAAAATTAACAAAAATGCCAGGTCAGAAGGACCAGGATAAAGGACTAGACAGTTAATACAGGTCATCAATAATATGAAACATGAAACTTCCTGTTTATTCTCCAAAATCCCATGAGACCTAAAAAAATTAAACATCATTACAGGATCAAATAATTTGAAATATTTAAATTTGTGCAAAAAAGTCTGCACAAATCCTGGATTCTTAGTATTTTAATTTAATAAAAATGTATTCCTCCCACATAGCCCCATTCAGGGATTTCCATCCTGATGTTTTCCATGGGACTTTTCAAAAACCCAGTTTCTTCTTTGTTATGAATCTACTTTAGTCTGGATCATCATAGATCTCCACATCTAGTGAGTAGATGGAAAGAGTGAAAATAGAGAATTCCAAGGAATATTTTACCTGAGAATAAAATGAATAATTTTTGATACATGTTACTGTCCAGTATTCTATTCCATGGCCTCACTTAGATGCCATGATGATTTAGAAATGTAGTCATTGGGGCACCTGGGTGGCTCAGTCGGTTAAGCATCTAACTCTTGGTTTCAGCTCAGGTTACAATCTCATGTTTTTATGGGCTGGAGCCCTGCAATGGGCTCTGTGCTGACAGTGTGAAGCCTGTCTGGGATTCTCTGTCTCCCTTGCTCTCTGCCCCTCCCCTACTCATGCTGTTTCTCTCTCTCTCAAAATATATAAATAGACTTTAAAATTTTTTTTAAAAAAGGAATGTAGTCATTGCTAGGCAGGCAATTCTGGGCAGAAACTCTACGTTTTGAAAAGAGTGCCCAAATGCTTGTTGATAATTGCCCTCTCTTTCATAAGAAATAATAAATTAGTGTAAACACAAGCATAATAAAGTCACAGTTCAAAACATAGTAAGAGAAATATATGACTTTCAAAAATGAACCTGGTCTGAACACAAAATCAATGCATAAAGAGATCTAGAAGGGCCCTGAGTAAAAGAACTCCCAAATTAATGTGGAGATATCTGTAGTGGTAACAGAGATAATCATGCACGCCTACATATGCATGCGCAAATGCACACACATACATAGAAATGTATGAATAAATAAACTAGAAGCAAAGAAAGAAAATGAAATAGTTGATAAAAATGAAGAGAAAATTGTAGTACCAGTTCAGCCAATCCACCAGTCATATATGCAGTTCCCAAGGTAGCCAGGAGGAAGTCTTAGCAGAATGTGCTTTCTGAAGGCTGAAGAACTGGAATTTAATAGGAAAGAAGATGTGGTCTTCTACCAACTCCAATATATTTTGTATTTGCAACTTCTCTGTTTGATAGTCCATGTGATGACAATTTATACATCATTAAAATGATCACATTTTTAGTACATCCCACAGGACAGAGTGGCAAAAAACGCTCATTTTTGTTTTTTGTTTTGTTTTGTTTTCTAACTAACAGAAAAACTATGCTTCTTTTCTTAGGTAAAATAATATTTAGTCCCATCTTAGACTGCAGAATGGAGTAGGTAAACCCCACGGCGGCACACGAGGTTCTGCTACAAGTATTACAGCTGTAGGAGCTTGAGGAACCACATCAGTACATCTCTCTGCATCTTGGCTTTTTTATGTGTAAAATAAGAAGGTCTTGGAGAGCTTTCTAATTATATGTTTAGAAAATATGTGTTGATTTTCACTGTTGAATGGTTTGGGGACTTCCCTGGGTACCCTGACAGAAAGGGTAGCATGAGATCCATTAGGAAATAGAATATTCATATTGTGTATAACAGAGAAAAAGCACTGAGTCATGTACTCATCGATGTTTGTCTTATAAAATGTTCATAAGAATAAAGGCTATTTATTCATCTTTAAGGACAAAGCAGGATGTGTAAGGAATGGGTAACAGTTCCTCCAGCTCATGCAAAATGCATGACCAGCTTTTTTTCACTTAAGAATATGTAGTTACATACTTGCAAGGTGAGAGAAACTTAGCCTCATTTAGCTAATGATAGTTGTAGCTGCATATTTCATATAAAACCATGCAAATGCATTCTCAGAGAGGTTATTTAAAAGAGCAAATATACAAAAATATGTAATACGAATTACCCTAGGTGACCCAGAAATGACTTAAATATCAAGAAAATGACTTTACATCTGATATACCGCTTACCCATCTGAAGGTTTGATTATATTTAGGAAGCTAATTTATTTAACACAACTTACCTTTGCATTGTAAAATCAGCATTGGTTTACCTTCCACAAACAATATGGTTTTACTTTACAAATTATCAGCATTTATCTGATTTTTTTAAAAAGTAATGGGCTTTCTAGGTTAAAAAAAGAGGTTTTACCTAAAATCAAAGTACTTTTATGTAAAATCACATCACAAAGCAATTATTTATCAAATAATTTCAAAACCCTCTGCATTAGGGGTGCCTGGGTAGCTCAGTCATTTAAGTGTCCAACTTCGGCTCAAGTCATGATCTCATGGTTCGTGGGTTCGAGCCCCACATCAGGCTCTGTGCTGAATGTTTGCTCAAAGCCTGGAGACTGCTTTGGATTCTATGTCTCCTTCTCTCTCTTGCCCCTCTTCCCCTCTCCCTTTGTCTCTAAATAATAAATAAATGTAAAGAAAAAAAAATTTAAAACCCTCTGCATTATTTTTTTAATAAAGTGGATAAAAGGTAATGTATATCAATTCAAAATATTTTTTACTATCAGCCTCCTTTGGACATGCAAAACACTTGTAAAAGTTTTCAGTCTTAAAACTACTGCCCCAATATAGAAGAGACACAAAAGACAAACTTTCTGTGGAAATAAGCTTTTCCAGAAAGGTGCAAAAATGCAGTTTTAGTTATGCAAGAGGAATAAGTCCCAGAGGTTTACTATACAGCATACTGCTAATACTTATAATTTTATAATATTGTATGCTCAAAATGTTTCTGTAAGTATAGATCTTGTATTAAGCATTCTAGCAATAGTAATAATAATAATAGGAGGAGAGAGGGAAGGGGAGAAGAAGGAGGAAAACGAAGAGGAGGAGAACAAGAAGGGAGAAAGAAGGGGAGAAAGAAGAAGTAAAGAAGGTGGGAGAAAACTTTTGGAGGTGATGTATGCTTATGGCATAGATTGTGGTGACTGTTATAACTTATCTCCAAATCATCAATGTATACATTAAATATGTACAGCTTTTTGTATGTCAGTTATATCTTAATAAAATCTATAATCCCTCTAGCTTAGTCCACTGAGATTACTGCCCTGGAGCAAAAACTATTCAAGAACGTTGCTTCTAACTATGGTTCCTGGAACATCAGCTTTGCCTAGGAACTTGTTATAAATCGAAGTTCTCAGACCAAACCCTAGAAATACTGGATCATTAGTAGAAATGGAGACATCTACAAGAAAATTACATTAATAAAATAAATTTTGTTTAATTCTAGTCATTTATTTAATTTATTTATTTACCCTAATTTGATGTAACCACCTTTGGTATAAAGCATTTCTGAATATGTTCAAAATTGCCTTTGTTTCAATTTATTTAAATGATGTTTACATGAACTGCTAAGAGCAAATGCTTTGGCCTAAGACTTCAGTTTGAAGCTGCCCATAGAGCTAAACATTCCATGTTTGTCAAACATGTAATGAGAAATCATACTACAAATACCTTGAAGTATAAAGGTTAGTATCCAAAATCTAAAAAAAAAAAAAAAACAAAAAAAAACAACTTACCAAACTCAACACCCAAAAAAAAAAACAAATAATCCAGTGAAGAAAAGGCACCATATGTGAACAGACACTTTTCCAAAGAAGACATCCAGAAAACAGACACATGAAAACATGCTCAACATCATTCTTCCTCAGTCAGGAAACAAGAGATACTGGTGAGGATGTAGAAAAAGGGAACACTCTTGCACTATTGGTGGGAATGCAAACTGGTGCAGCCACTCTGGAAAACGGTATGAAGGGTCCTCAAAAAATTAAAAAGTAAAACTATCTAAAACCCAGCAATTTCACTACTAAGTATTTATCCAAAGATATGAAAATACAGATTCAAAGGGGCAGAGGCACCCCAATGTTTATAGCAGCACTATTAACAATAGCCAAAGTATGGAAAGAGGCCAAATGTCCATTGACTGGTGAATGGATAAAGATTTGGTATTTATATAAAATGGAAAACTACTCAGTGATGAAAAAGAATGAAATCTTTCAATTCGCAACAACATGAATGGAAGTAGAGGGTATTATGCTAAGTGAAGTAGTTTGTCAGAGAAAGACAGGTATCAGATGATTTCACTCATGTGGAATTTGAAAAAACACAACAAGTGAACATAGAGGGAAGGGAAGGAAAACTAAGATTTAAACAGAAGAAAGCAAATCATTATAGACTCTTAAATACAGAGAACAAACTGAGAGTTGCTGGAGGGAAGGTGGGTGGGGGATGGGTTAAATGGGTGATGGGCACTAAGGAGGGCACTTGTTGGGATGAGCACTGGGTGTTATATATAAGAGATGAATCCCTGGGTTCTACTTCTAAAGCCAAGACTATACTGTATGTTAACTAACTTGAATTGTACTACTCCCACCCAGTATCACTAATTATTATGTGACAGGAAAAAAAACTTTTGGTTTTCTAGATCAGCCGGTTCTTCATTCTGTGTCAGAATGGCTAAAATTGACAACATATGAGAATGTGTCCCAGATTTTCTAATCATACAGAATGTGTAATATTGAAAGTGAGCTATCATTTTAGTTTTAATTTTACAAACACACACACACACACACACACACACACACACACAAGACTAATTTAAATATTTTTCTCAGGATATTTCTTAAAATATTATGTTAAATTGGATTTCAGATGACCAGAAACTAGAATACAATGTTATAAATTGCTGTACTTAATCTGGTAAGGACAAGTGTTTTGTACACAATTACTTAATTCAAAGAATGTGATTGATATGGGCAAAGAACAAGGTTTATAATAATAATAATAGTAATAATATCTTAAATAGCATATAATTAATGCTCTATTGTTTCTTTTCCAGGTTAATATAGATTAATGTAATATATAGCCTGTTGCTAATTCAAGAATGTCTGTGGATGGAGTAGCTTGGAATATGCGGCTCCCTTTCATATTTTCCCTGGGCACCTGGAAAGCTAGGCTCAGTAAAGTGATTTAGCAGCCAAGCTCTCTCTATTCTCCCAGCCCTTCCCTAGACCAAAGATGGCAAGATGCAAACTGCTCTTCTTAGAGATCTGAACTGAAATGGTTCCTTTCCGCTACTCTTTCAAGCCCGCAAGTGAGAGTATGATTTACTCCAGGGTTAAATCAGAATGTTTCTGGCCAAACATGAGAGCAACAGCTTATATACTGTTAAAGACTCATTGCGGTATTCTCAGCAATCTATGTTAGGTAACATTTTCAGATTTCTTGACTACTTAAAGTCCTCCATGCCACTTGGAATTTCCCTAATACTTAATAATACAATAGAGGAGAGAATGAAATTCTGTTTTTTTAACCATTGTCCATCCATATTTAAATATATCCATTTACTCATGTATTATAATAGATAATTCCATTCTTTTCCATGGAATTACACTTCCTCCGTCAAGGCACGTACCAAATGTCATTATAACAAAAATCTGCTCCATGTCTCCCCACTAAATTCATTTTGGAATAATATCCATTCTCTTTATTGTGAATTTTAAAATACTCCACTTCCTGGCACTGTCATACATTTACAGAAAGAGTATTTCAACAAACGCTTATTTCTCTGCCTCTTAACTCTATTGCATGTTCTTTATACACATGGTTGGGAACATCAGGTTAATATACTAAGACTCCGTTTTCAGAGTTGAAGGGTTTTTTTTTTCTTTCACAAGGACTTTTAAAGCTTTATGGACATTAAATCAATCACAAAGAAAAGTACACATCAGTGTACAGCTCAGTGAATTTTTATCGACTGAACACACCTATGTTATAGACTGTGTTATTAGCACTCAGATAAAAAAAAAATAGACCATTCCAAGCACCCCAGAATTCCCTCACTTATTCCCTTCCACACATTTTCATCCCTTACCAAGTATGGTTATTCTCCTGACTTTCCACACTATAGATTAGTTGTCTTTTTTTGTACTTATATATAAAGTGGATCATACCTTTTGTACTCTTTTTTTAATGGAATGTTCCACCACATTCTTCTGTTTATTGTTCTTCTCTTCTTCATCTGATTAATATAACAACCAATAATATCTATGGATCTCTTAAGTTAATAGGTTATGAGCAAACTAATATATATGCACAATACAACATAGTGAAAGATGAACAATTATTGTGTTTGTGAGTGTGTGTGTGTGCACACGCATGTGTTTGTTTGTACAGCTACGAGATTTCTAGAACCTTTCCTTGTATTATCAGGAAAAGCGATCATTTCTCTAATAACAGAATTAAGCTTTAGTTGTTATTCTTTCAACATTTAATTAGTGCAAGCAAATAAAAACTATAAAGAACTGAGGTATCTGGGTGGCTCAGTCATTTAAGTGTCTGACTCACGTCATAATCTTATGGTTCATGGGTTCAAGCCCCACTTCAGGCTCTGTGTTGACTAATCAGAGCCTGGAGATGCTTAGGATTCTGTGTCTCCCTCTCTCTCTCTTGCTCATTCTCTGTCTCTCTCGAACTCTCAAAAATAAATAAAAAATTTTAAAAAGCTACAAAGAACTAAAAACAGAAAGCATTTTAAAAAGCTCAATTAGTTTATATATATAAAGAGATAATGCAAAGTTTCCAGTGAATTTCCAAGCATATGATTTGTTTTGATATGCATAGTTACTTTGTGGTGTAGGTGGACATTATTAAATTAAAAAGTTTATTTAACTAATATGAAAGGAGTTGAAAACTGAATCCAAGTTTCCTGAAATTTGATTAAGGGACCATTATGCTCTGTCAAACAACTTCCTAAACAATAATGCTATTACATATATTTCCTAAAGTTCACCATGAATATGATTACTGATTACAAACACAGTAATACTTAATGAGAATTTATCTCTGAAGGTCCTTATAAAATCTTAAACCTCTTTTATTTCACTGACACCATTAGGCTAATAATAGAAAGGAAATATATTTGTTCCAGTCCTTACATTAATTCTATAAATTGATATTCTTTAAAACATTGAGAAAACAACTCAGCCCTTCTAGACTTTGGTTTTCCCATTTGTGCAATAGAGTAGTTGATGATTCTCAAGAAATGAAACGTTGAAGACTCCATTTGGCTGAAGGGACTTGGTATTATGAGTTAGCAGATGGCAAAAGTTTGAATCAAAAGACTCTGGCTTGACATCATGTGGTTAGGGTCATAAAGTCACAGACAACTTGATAAAACTGAAGCTACTCTCCTTAATTTATTTGTGCAAAATAGGAGAGCCATCCTGAGAGATTGATAAGCTATACTTGCCCTTTATGAATTTGTTCTCATTTTTTTCATTATGGGACTTGTAAAATGCACTGTTGGATAATGATAATTAAAATTTCCATAAAATCACATGGTACATCAAAGCAATGTACAAAATCAGTTGAAAGATAAAGAAATAAGCTCAGAGTTACTAAGAGTCATGTTTTTTTAAACCTTTTTGTTTGATGCTTTCTTAGGTCACAAATTTTCCTTTTTGCCAAAGATAGTATACTATTTAAGATGTAAAGACTTACAGAGTCCCAATGAGGAAATGGAGAGAACTGCCTTTAAATGAATTACTCAACTTTTGCAAATATTACATTTTTTTTAATCTTTCTTTAAGAGTTTCTAATTTGGGGAGCATGTGGGTGGCTCAGTCAGGTAAGTGTCTGACTTCAGCTCAGGCTCGTGGTTCACAAGTTTGAATCCAGGTTGGTCGTCTCTGGTCTCTGTGCTGACAGCTTGGAGCCTGGAGCTTACTTCAGATTCTGTGTCTCCCTCTCTCCTCTCTCTCTGCTTCCTCTCTCATGCTCTATCTCTCTCCTCTCTAGAAAGGAAGAAAAGAAAGAAAGAAAGAAAGAAAGAAAGAAAGAAAGAAAGAAAGAAAGAAAGAAAGAAAGAAAGAAAGAAAGAAAGAAAAGANCCAAAGATAGTATACTATTTAAGATGTAAAGACTTACAGAGTCCCAATGAGGAAATGGAGAGAACTGCCTTTAAATGAATTACTCAACTTTTGCAAATATTACATTTTTTTTAATCTTTCTTTAAGAGTTTCTAATTTGGGGAGCATGTGGGTGGCTCAGTCAGGTAAGTGTCTGACTTCAGCTCAGGCTCGTGGTTCACAAGTTTGAATCCAGGTTGGTCGTCTCTGGTCTCTGTGCTGACAGCTTGGAGCCTGGAGCTTACTTCAGATTCTGTGTCTCCCTCTCTCCTCTCTCTCTGCTTCCTCTCTCATGCTCTATCTCTCTCCTCTCTAGAAAGGAAGAAAAGAAAGAAAGAAAGAAAGAAAGAAAGAAAGAAAGAAATAAATATAAAAGAGAAAAATTTTAAAAAAGAATCTCTAACTTTGAAAGATATCAAATAATTTCAATAAATATAAAAAGATTTATATGTGTTTTCTTTTCCTGGTCTTGAAACATTTTAAAGACCTACACTCTGTCATATTTAATTTCATTGTAATTAAATTATAATTTATGTAATAAGTTATAGAAATATTTTAAAGTCTTCTACCTGTAATCTGATTTACATACTTATCAAATAAGGAAACACATACACAGAGCTCCCTGGATAATGATGATTTCAATGAAGGACATCTGGGGAAGAGTTTGGCAGCAAAGATGTAATGATTTTCTAAAATAATTTCTAAGCTAAAAGAGCTTATAACATTTTTTCGAATGCCTGCTTAGAATTTGTTAAATGTAAGAGGCATATGATAATATATTCTGTTTTCTCTGGCTTTACCTGGTAAGGAAGTCCATCAAAAGAGCAAATTAACACAATCAAAAAGACCTATTTTGATATCCCTGAGAATAAATAAATATTAACTAAATAAATATTAATTAAGGATCATTGTAAAAAAATAGTTTCATATAGTAGTGTTAAATAAAATAACATAAGGTGTCAGTAGGTCTTGTTGTTATTGATAATTTTATTTCCAAAACATTACTCATAATTGATAGAATTAGATAATATAATCACCTTTACTACACACATATGTTAAGGTCAGAAAGGAAAGAAAGAAAGAAAGAAAGAAAGAAAGAAAGAAAGAAAGAAAGATCAGGGCAATATTGAGAAACAGTTCAGAACAGAAAGTACTCATGAGCAGATGATAATTTCTTTTAAGATCTGATCTTTGATTAAGGTGAAATACCTTCAGAATATAAAGACTCCATTCTGAAAGGAAGATGAATCATTCCTTTCTATTTTATTTGAATCCACCCAACTATGGTTATAATACAAGGGAAAAATGTCAAAAATAATGGTAGTTTAGCTAAAATAGTAGCAGGGAAATTGTATAGCAGGGGTAGGCTATAAATTTTACATGTAAAGAAATGTAGCCCTAAAGAGTTTATACATTTATGTAAGATTGAACAGCAAATGTTGAAGTCAAAGCTAGCGTTCTTTTCCGAAGACCTGTGTTTTCCTACTATATAAAGTTGCTTTCTACACAAGTTATTTAAGAGAAATTTAAATAGGGACTCTTTTATGTTAATGGCAAGAGGTCTTAGAGCAGCAGCTATAAATCATGGTTCTGGGTTAACTACACAAGAGTTAGTTGAAAGTGGGAGAGGATTTTATGCAATGACTTTCTGGTGCATTGACAGTGCTTGCTACAGAGTCCACACGAAGTAAATTGGTGATTCACATAAGAGAAAAATTGCAATTTGTGTTGGGGGGGAGGGGGGAGCGGAGCGTGTCCACATTTATCCACTGAAATCCAATATAAATAATCTATAGTATAGTGGGTATGTCTTTGGTATAGTGTTCACAAATTTAGCAAGTAAAAAATCCAGCACACTCAGTTAAATTTGTATTTCAGATAAAAAGAGTCTCACTTTTTTTTAGTGTAAGTATAGCGCAAATATTGTATGAGGCATATTTATAAAAAAATTATTCCTTGTTTATCTGAAATGCAAATTTAACTCTGGATCTTCTATTTTGTCTGACAACACTTCTTAGGTGGTAACTTTAGTAAGGAACCAACTTTGAATGATTATTAGAGCTTACTGTCACCCTTAAGAGTACTCTGAGAATTCTTTAACCCCAAATCCATTTTTACCAAAATAGTTTAAGTGAAGATTATGCAAAGCTATCGGATATATTTTAAAAATTAAAGAAAGCTCTTTTTCAGTGCTGACTACCTCTATAACAGATGTGAATGTAGAAATGCACTTATAACTCTTAAACATTTCAGAGATATTTGAATTACTGTTATTTCTTCAGTTGCTGCCTGACATGCTCTGGTAGACTTTTACCAATTTGAAGGTGGCTGATTTCCTTTTATTGCTTCAAGAGTAAAGAAGACTGGCCTGTGAAGAAAACGTCAAACCCACAAGTTTCAATTTACATCTACCTATTATGAATATGCATGTTCTATCAGGCAATAAAAATAGCTTTTCCCTAGTCAACATTCAAAACTGGGAGAATTATGTAAATAACTTACTTCACATAGATTTCTATGTATGACATTATTTTATTTCACAGAAAAGAATATTGATCAGCACCTTCTAAGTACACCAGAAACATAAACCATGTACAATAACATGGCATATAAGAGTCTGTCCAGTTTGATGGAGGCATAGACTTATACCAAAATTGCAAAGAACAGTAGCCAAAAACAAAACAAAACAAAATTTTAAAAAATCAAGGGAACAAGTAAAATAATTATTATGCATGGTGGACAATATTGATTGGGCATCCAGTTCTCTATGGAATCACTCTGTTTCTCCAAACAATTTACTTCTCCATTAGGTACAAAAATATTTTGAAATATACTATAGTCTCCTTCGAACTCTACCATGCTCCAACTTTCCTAATCCTCTCTCAACTAAGTAGATACTATACATAAAAGAAATTCAAAGGGAAATCTTCACAGGTTCTCACCGCCGGGTCTATAAATTAGCCTACATTCCCAGGTGTGTTCTTTCTTCTCAGCACCTCTACTTTCTAAATGTAATCACAGCTTTCCTTTCCAAAATCATTGCCAAAGAATTTTCCTTTCTTCTGTATCTTCAATATCTCTCTCTGCGGGTCCCAGATCAATTATATTTATATTGATACTCAAACTCAGATTACCCTATTTTAAACATATTTTTAAAAATAGGGGTACCAGAGTGGCTCAGTCGGTTAGTGCTGGATTTTGGTTTCAGCTCAGGTCATGATCTGAGGTTGGTGAGTTGGAGCCCATGTGAAGCCTGCTTGGGATTCTCTCTTCCTCTCTCTCTGCTCTGTCCCTGCTTGCGTGTACATCCTCTCTTTCTCTCCAAAATAAATAAACATTTAAAAAATATTTTTAAAAACAAATCTTTCTCCGGATTCCTCATTTTCATCCAGTGACCATCTTAATTATCTTCTGTTCACTACCTATAGTCTCCTGAGTTTCCAAACCTTGTACTATCCAGGTCTTAATTTATTTCTTATTTATGCTTCCTTCTTATGACAGTCTTCCTTACTATGCCATAGTTTATTTAATTTAATTTAATTTAACTTTATGTATTTTATTTTATTTTACTTTTTATTATCTGATCACTGTTGGGCTCTGATTAAATTCAGTAAACACCTTTCAACCTTTATTTACCAGTTATTACACTGTTGATGCCACTTTGGTTTTTTGTTTGTTTGCTTGGTTCGTTGCTTGGCTGGTATTAAATTTCTATCCCTGGTTTCCATGATATCATACAAGCCTTACTTCTTGAATGTTAGTTTTCAGCCCTATATGCCACTGTTTCCACATCATTAAATGTTATAAGTTACACAGGAAGATATCCTTGATCCTCTTTCTAATTCTAAACACTCTTTCTAGAAACATTTTTTTCTTTGAAGTGTTTATTTATTTTGAGAGAGAGAGCATGAGTGGGGGTTGGGCAGACAGAGAGATGGAGAGAGAATCCCTCGTATGCTCCTCACTGTCAGCACAGAGCTCGTCCTGTGGCTTGAACTCACGAACCATGAGATCACAATCTGAGCTGAAATCAAAAGTGAGATGCTTAACTGGCTGAGCTATCCAGGAGCCCATGTGTTTTTCTACCATGTTTCTAACATATTAATATGCTGAGAGGAGCTAAAAACATATGTCCAGGAAAGACTGTCTTCTAGGTTCCAAGATTCCATTTCTATACACTTTACAGATATGTTTTGATGTCTTGTTGGCAGATCAATGTTGAATAGACACCCATCTATCCATCCACTCATCATTATGAACGATTACTATACATAAAGGGGATAAGGCAATGAAATAAAACAAAAAGAAAAACAACTAAATAAAACTCTGCCTTCTTTTGTAGTTAAGGTATTATTTTGAAGAGTGGAAGAGACCAAAATTATTAATATGTTTATTAATTTTTTATTAGTAACATAACATTAGCTGGGGAAAGGGTGATGATATTTGTATGATGATTGCAATTTTAGATGAGGTCCAGTGTATAATCAGCGAAACAACAAGAGTTGGGGCCTCCTGGCAGAAGTCCAGTCTAGTCAAAAGATACAAATGCAAAGACTTTGAGGCAGATATTTAATGGTTTGTTTAAGAAATTGCTGGAAAGCCAATGTGTCTGAGTTAGGGAGGTGAGGATGAAGAATGAGCAAGGTAGGAGCAAATGCAAAGATAAAGTTAAAGGAGCAAGGGGCGGGGGGACTGATTACTAGGGCCTTATACATCATTGTAAGGGGTTGGGGTTCTACATAAGACGAGCTATATCAGCAGGTTTGAACAGAGGAATGCCAAGAATTGACTTACATTTTAAAAAGATAAATTTCTGGTTGATCTTTAGGATTGAAGAGGTCAAGAGAGAAAGCAGGTCAAATAGTTAGAATGCATTGAAATACATTATTTACAGAATGAAGTGCCTCGGACAAGCGTGTTAGCAGTGGAGATGCTGATAAGTATTAGGATGCTAATACTTCTGAACACTGGAGTGTTAGTTCTGATATAAGGTATGAAAAAAGAAGAGTCAAGGACAATTTCAAGATTCTGCATATTGCTGTGTCACCTGAAAAATTGGAAGTCTCTGACACTAAATAGATTAAAACTGGAAACTGACATGAAATATTCAAATTATTCACCAAAACTTAATTCTTGTCTAGAGTTTCTTTTCTTAGTAAAATCAGTTACTCAATCCAGGAAAATTAAATCATGCTTACAACCTTATAAGCTTATATGCTTCTTGAGAAAAATATTTATAAATTTATATATAAAACTTCAAATAATATATGTAAAAGATATCATTGATATATAAATATATATTTATATATTAAATATCCATCTGTATAGGATATTCATATCTCATCAATCTATATCAATATATATAATATATTTGAATACATAATATATATAATACATATTTTCCTATTTGGATTCAGACACCAAACATTGACACCATGAAACCAATACCAATATTATTCTCTCCAGTCCAGTTTATTACAGAAGTGACTTAATTGGATTCCCCACATCCATTTTGCCTCCTTCAAATTTATGTTTTATACCTAACAAAGGAAATGTTTTCAAATAGAAAATTTAGATCTATAGCTTACTTAAAGCCTTGTGATTGCCTTTCCAGTTTCCCTTAAAAATAAAATTCTTAAATTGAGAATAAAACCCTAATATTCTCATTGTCATCTGTGTCTCCAGCTTTATCGTGAACCAAACTATCCTTTTGTTCATATATTCCAACCATGATAATTTTCTTTCAGTTCTTCACATGCAGTCCACACCCTTTTGCACAATAGGCTCCTTACATATGCTATTTCCCCAGAGTGTTAATATACTAGCTAGTTTATATGCTTTCTTTCTGTCTCCAACAAGATGTTTTGCTTTTGGTTTTGATTTTGATTTGTTTGTTTGTTTGTTTTGTTTTTGTTTGGTAATTTTTTTTTATTGGAGATGTAATTTCTGGACCCATAGACTAAGTCAGGTTCAATAGTCAAGTGTGTTAATAACATTTTATCCTATAGTTATTTATTTACTAATTTGCCATATAGATTGTAAACTTCATGAGAACAGAGACCACAATGTCTTGATAAGATACAGATCTGCTGTACTTATAATGTATACTTTGTATATTAAACACATGAAGGGGTAGATTTTATATTAGTTTTAATTTTATTTCTCCCAAAACAATGAATTACAAATCCTTCATGGGATTATGTGTTAAAAATATATACATGTATTAACTTTATGTATTATGTGATATATATTTGTAACATTCATTAAAATGTCTACATTCATATATATGTATTAATGAGTACTTTTTAAAAATTATATTTTTTGTTGTAATATGGCAACATTTCTCAAGTTGTGTTTGGAACAATTAAGAGGATTAAGTAGTATGTTTTCCAAGGCAAATAAATTAATAAACACTGAATTAAATTAGTTTTAAAAATGTAGATCTTTAGGACATGTGTTCTCACAGTTTTGATATAATAAAATGCCTTTTAATCTCCAAGAGGGAAATAAAATATGAAAAATTTCCCAAAACTAAATGCCCATGGAATTTCTAATACAAAGATCTGGCTTGATATGAACTTACAATAAACTGTAAACTGGCTGATATATGAACATACACTATCAGAACAGTCTGTTAATTTAATCTATTCCAAGATCAAAATCAAACTAATGAGTAGAATACATTCAGTCACAAGTGCTCATTTAATGACATATAAAAACCCATGTTGATATAGTCTACAAGGGAAAAAATGGAAAATTAGAATAAAAACATATAGTATTTAAGAGATCAGGGCCACAGCAGTAATGAAGCCTCCTTTTCTTTATCTATATGAGTAGTTCATTATAAAATTTCCTAGTAACCCATAATTTTGACACATGATGAATTTATCTGATTTTTAAAGTTATATTCCTTTACAGCAATTTAAACCATAAAGGATTAGAAGATTATTTCATATATTGTGGATGTCACTAAAGAGAAGGTAATTTCAAGGAATATATATTCTTTGATTACAAGCTGAAGTCAAAAATAAGAAAATGCCCTGGGAATATGGCTGTAGGTCAATCCATTAAATTGTATATATGAGTTTATTTTCTCACAACATACTTGAAAATACTCTGCCTAGTACAGGATGTTCTATGTTTGTTACACTGGGGGTGGCAGGGTCGGGGGGAAGAGGAAACTTAATTGTGTATATGGTCTTGAAAACTGTGTTCCATATAAATATTTTTGTAAATCAATAAAAATAAGTATCCCCAAAAAATAAAAAAAAAAACCCAAAAGCATTGTAAATTTACTATACTACACTCAGCACCTGATAGGACACCTGAAAAATTCAAACTTATAATCTTTTTATTTTTTAAATTTCTTTTAATGTTTATTTTTGAGAGCGAGACAGACAGAGCGCAAGTGAGAGAGGGGCAGTGAGAGAGGGAGACAGAGTTTGAAGCAGGTTCCAGGCTCCAAGCTGTTAGCACAGAGCCTGATGCAGGGCTTCAACTCACGAACAGTGAGATCATGACCTGAGCTGAAGTCAGATGCTTAACCAACCGAGCCACCCAGGCGCCCCAATAGATCTTTTTTAAATACTGTGTGAACTATCTTTGAAATTTACTGGAGGGAATTGATTGTTGGGGAGCTAAGAGCATGACCTTGAATGAGAGCCAACAGATGCTCTATAAATATCATGGGCAAGGTTAAATCTGAATATTATTTTTTAAAGAAATGTAAATCACAAAAATCCCTGCTTGTTAAAATATTGTCTTTGTTATCTGTGCCTCTTTGCCCCAATTTATAAGTAGGCATAATATTGCTTTATGAATTCCTAAATGCATATAACTTGTACATACTTTAAATGTGACAGCTTTTTCTTACTGACAGCATCTCTCCAGAGATAGAAGTGTATATCGTTTTGCATTTTCTTTGGATTTCTTAAGATTATTCTATAAGTCCACGTTTTTTGTGTGTGCTCTAAAATGTCAATTTGGATCAGTCCTACCTCTCCTACTGACAGTTCTCAATTTCTAACAACAGGAATTTTCCCTGGAGATCATCCATTTTCAAGGAGTTTCCCAATCTCATCATTTCATCTGGGCTTTGGGCGTTAGTTTGCTTATTTTAACAAATACAAGACTCATATGTTATTTTTAATCGGGTTTTTCTTAAAAGACTATATTTTGTAAAATCTTTTTTAAAGTGCCTTTAGAATCTTTAAAACATGATTCTAGAATGCTAACATGTTATTGTTTGATTTGAGTCAACAATTTTACCATTGTTCCTGGTCCCTAAGGAAATGTGGTGATCAGTTCAAAAGTATACCTCATAATTTTTGTGATTTGCTCCTCTTTTTTCTTAAATACTCAACACATTGGACACATAAGTTGATGTGATTTTTTTTTTGGAAGAATAGGATTATGGACATAAAAGTTGACTTCGTATTTGAAGGAGTTCTATTTTTACAAAAAACAAAAAAGACATTAAGAAGCTCAATGTTATAACTTAATGGGATAAAAATTAAACCTTAATATATGGAAAAAATGGAAACATTTATACTCTACCATGGAATAGGAGGTCTCATAGTAGTTAAGCAAATGACAGATAATTATTTGGCAGAGGCATTAGAGAACAAAATCTGGCACTAAAAGAAAATGTATTTCAATTAATTTTTAAGGACATTTTGACTCTGATGTCTTACAATTTCCATAGTCTATGGTAGAAAATGAACACTGAAAATTCTGTTTCCAGAATTGCAGCATACTAAAAAGCAGAAATTTCTCACCATAAAATTAAGTAGAAGAACATTGTAAATACAAAAATATTTGAATTATTTTCTTAGATTAAGAATACTAGCAGGGTGCCTGAGTGGCTTAATCAGTTGAGTCTGATTCTTGATTTCAGCTCAGGTCATGATCTCCTGGTTTGTGAGACCAAGCCCCACCTCAGGCTCTGTGCTGACAGTGTGGAGCCTGTTTGGGATTCTCTTGCCTCCTCTTTCTCTGCTCCTCTCCTGCTCACTCTGTCTGTCTCTCTCTTTAAATAAAATTTTAAAAAAAAACTTAAAAAAAAAAAAAAAAGAGCAACAACCAAGATTCAAAGACAAAAAGGGAGAAGGAAAAGGAAACTGGATTTGGGATCTGAAATAAAAAACTTCCAGAGGAATTTGTTAATTTCAGTAGCCTACAGAATAACATTTGTAAAAATTATCCCATGGGAATGAAAAAAGGCATGAACTGTAACAATGTTAGTATTTGGAAAGAAACAAATCCACCATTAGCAGTCATAGACCCAAAAGAACAATCCTAGAAAACTCAGGTGCAAAAACCAGGATGACAGTAAAGAAAACAGTTCTTATAGAGCTGTGCAATGTTTCATGAGAAGGCACCCTGTGAATTTTAATCACAGAATTACCCACTAACACATCCAATTCTTGAATTTTTAATAACTATTTTCCCCAAACTCAGAAAAACATAGTTAACTGAAAGTAGTTCTGAGTATGTAGCAAATTTAGTCCTTGTCATTAAAAAAAAAAATGCAATACTCTCTGAGGAATAAACTGGAGTTTACAGGTTCCACTAACTGAACATTGAACATGAGCTCACAAAGGAAAATTACAAGAAAAGGGAGAGGAGCCAACAGAAATACCACCAGTGCAATTAAGTCCTGGACGCCAGAGGGTAAAACTGTAGAGAGTAAAACAAATGATAATATGCACATTTTTAAAAGCAAAAGATTTTAGGGGTACCTGGGTGGCTCAGTCAGTTGACCATCCGACTTCAGCTCAGGTATATAGTAAAAATAAAACTATATTTATAAAGAACAATATTTAATATATGATATGCATCAAAATAAATTTGCTTATATAAAAATAACAGAGAGTATTTTCAGGCAAATTTTATTATCAATGTTATTTATCATATTTGTGACTTTCCCTTACTGAACCCATCTTGATCTAGCCCCATTAAAGGAAATAAATGTTTATTAACCTAAGTGGCTTTATCGTTTGTTTGCTGGCTTGCTTTTACTTACATAAGATAAATAGGTAACTATATGTGTGGATTTGCTACAACAAACAGAAATATATGAGATGGTTACTAAGAATAGGCAGTTGAAAAGATAGTTACAATATAGAGTAATGACACATTTGACAAAATAGTGCCTACCATATGTGGAGGGCATGTGACATACCTAAGGGATCTCACTTGTAGATAACGGAAACTGCTGATGTGCCTTGATTGCTATTGGTTGTTATTGGCTCAGGAGATGAGTTCACAAAATAGTGATCCAATATGTAAGCGAGAATTAAAGGAAATCAAAAGAAATCTGAAATGAAAAATAATAAATGAAAATTGTAAGTTTTCTCACTTCCAACACATAAAAGATTAAATTAATAAGAATGTGTATATTTGGGATCTAGAGTGTCAGTATAAGGGATATAAACATAGCAGTCCACTGACGGGCCTGGACTCTAATGTTTTATTTTTTTAGATTTGGTGGTATTTAGTTGATTTTAATGCTGATTCTATATTTTATGCATAAAATATTATATAATACTTCTTACATATATAACATTTTTAATATTTTCTAAGGAAGAGTAGGATAAATATGATCAGGAAAAATTTTTGTATCAAAATGATAATAAGTATATTCTGCAAGGAATCACAGTATGGTTTCCAAAATTCCCTAAAGCCAGGGGAATCTCAAAGAAACCTCTTCACATTTGACTAAGGTAATTTACACATGGAGTATTTGAAAATAAAAGAAACAGAGAAATTAAGGTGAAAAGACCAAACATACTGTTCAATTTTTAAAGAAATATCTCTTTTTAAGCAAATCTAAGATGGAAACTGACATTGGAGTGGATTAAATTAATTGTGATCATTTGGAAAATCAGTGATTTGGAGAGTTTATGTGTTAAAATAAAATACCATTAGTCATAGACTCACGGATGTAAAGTAGAATCCTAATTACATTGCTTAACAGCTTTATGAACTGGTATATTAATGTGGTGCATTTACACATGTAACAGTAGTTGTTGTTATTATTATTTATATAACTAACACTTAATTGAAAACTATTTTGTGATAAATACTATACTAAGTACTGTAAGCACAGTACTTAGTAAAAAAAAAAAAAAGTCATGATCCTTGCTTTCCTGTATGTTAAACTTTAAAGATGATAACCTTCTCCTGCACCTCTAATGCGTAACTACAAGTAAACAAGTAAGTAATATCTATTTGAATGCATGTCCAAGACTAACCAGTAGAGCTTGACTAATGAAAAGTGTTCTTCATGGAAAGGCTTTCTGAGAAAATTACCTTTAAATAGAAATCTGAAGAGGGAAAGGAATGAGCCATTAGGAAGTCTGTAGTGGTAAATAGAGGGCTTCTAGAGCAGATCAAGCCAGGGAATGACATAGAAAAATGTAGTCATTATTTAAGAGTTGGGCATTTTCTAAGAATTAAAAGAAGGACCCTAGGGCTAAAGCATAGAAGTGAATCAGGAGAGTGCCTGAAGTGAGCTTGCACAGGTAGGAAATCTCCAGATAATCAGAGCTTGCCAGTGGTCTATCTAAGAGCTGATGGTTTTAGTTTTAGCAGGATGAAAACATTGGCTACATTAACCATGAAAGTGACATGTCTGATTTTCTCATTTATTGTCTTCTACTATACATGGAAATGAGAAATAGAGGCTTGGAATAGAGTCTGTGGCAGTTTGAAAGGTGAAAAATTGGAGATATATTTGTTAGGCATGATAGATGTATTGATAACATTTCCATTAGAATGAAGAAAACTAATAATCAAACCATAGAAAAATGTTATGTTTCCAATAATTCAGTAGATAGTAGTACTGTTTACCAAAGAGGGAAAGAATGGGGATATCAAATTTGTAGAGGAGGATTCCGTGCTTTTGTTTTGGGTGTTGTTTGTTTTTTTGAAAAGTATTCAAATGTGAAAAATCTGCAGGACATCCACATGGAGATTTAAAGCAACAAACTGAAAATGGGCCCACTGACCAACGGGTTATGACCTGAAGAGTGAGAAAAGCACTAAGACAGAAATCGCAACTTAAAAATGGTTCCTGAATCACAAGGTAAGATATACTCTTATCTGTGATGTGCATCATAAATGATTTAAATTCAAACACATTTAAAAACTTTTCTTTATTTGTTTGTCTATCTGTTTACTTAGACTTCCCTTTTCCAAGATAAGATTTGACACATCCCACTTGAAAAGTGTCACTTCGTACACTCAAAAGACAATTTCTACATGTTCCAGCAACATTTCTGAATAATACAATTTCTGAATATTCCAGCTTTTTAATTTTCTTTTTGGAACACATTAATTGTGTGTACAGAAGTGTACAAATTAAATGGTAAATGATATTGGGAAAATGTAGATGAATTTGTTGAGCTTCCTACTGAAAATAAATAATATTTCCCAGCAACGTAAAAAGAATATTTGAGATTTGGGGAACCTGGGTGCCTCAGTTGGTTAAGCGTTTGACTCTTGATTTTGGCTCAGGTGATGATCTCATGGTTCATGAGATCACATTGGGCTCTGTGCTAACAGTGCAGAGCCTACTTGGGATTCTCTCTCTCTCCCTCTCTTTTCTACCTCTCCCCAGCGCGCGCTCTCTCTCTCTCTCTCTCTTTCTCTCTCAAAAATAAACAAAAAGAATATTTGATATTTGAGATTATAGTATTAAAATGAAATCAATATATTCAACTTATATTTTCACATGGATCATTCAACTATTTTGTACGTATTTACATGGAAAGAAGACAGGAAATCACTTCAGGAAGAGAATACCTTAGAGCATATTGCAGTAGTCCATGTGAGGGGGGGATGTACCACAGTGATTGCAACATATATGGAAAAAGTGAAAGATTTGAAAGTACTTCTTGGATGGCTGTGTCAATTATATTGATGATGAATTATGTAAATGGAGAATGTCAGTATTTGGTGAATTCAGTTTTCGAAACATCAGCTTTTAATGGAATGTGTTTCATAGACACATACATGTTTAGCTTGAGTGTTTATTTATTCAACAAATACTTACTGAATGTATACTAAAGATAAATTATATTATTAGCATTGAAGACATATTAGAGAACAAAACAAGTAAGTATATAAGCATATACACAAAGAAAACAAGCATATATTCTGGTGGCTTTGTATTTTAAAAGAGAAGTCTGGATTATGAATTAAAATGTGAGTGACATAGAAACAAAACAATGGAAAATTTCCTTGTGAAAGAATGTGATATCCAAGGAAGAAGCTGTAGAATGTAAAGAGAAGAGGACTACAAACAGAATCTTAAAAATTCTCAATACTTATGGGGTACCTGAGTGACTGAGTCAGTTAAGTATCCAACTTATGCACAGGTCGTGATCTCGTGGTTCTGGAATTCAAGCCCCACATTGGGCCCTGTGCTGACAGCTCAGAGGCTGGAGCCTGATTCGGATTCTGTGTCTCCCTCTCTCTCTCTGCCCCTCCCCCCTCAAACTCTGTCTCTCTCAAAAATGAATAAATATTTAATATTTTTTAAAGTTTCCCAGTATTAAGAGTAAAGAACATGAAGAGAAGCATCAGAGTAGTTTGGGAGAGATGTCCAGACATAGAGAATAAAAATTGATGCTTAGTGTTTGCAGACTCTGTTATAGATCAAGAAATACTGCTTATGAGGTAAAACAGTTATAATTTGAATATATTACATGAATTACTATGATGATTATTACTAATTTTTCTGAGAGCAAGTTTAAAGTCATAGAAAGAGAGATGTCAGATTGGAATGAGTAAAGAAGTAACTAGCTGAGCTAGTTGTTTCTGGGGTTGGGGGGGTAAGTTAAGTAAAAGGAAACAAACAAACAAAACCCACTAGAGCATATCTAAATGATAACGATAGTGCATGAGAAGAAGACATGGCAAAAAAAAAGACACTATCTTTGAGTAGTCCCCAAAAAGTTTCTAGGAAATGACATTTATTAAAAAATAAACAAAAAAACCCACCATGATTGGAAAGGTGTGGAGACAATTCCCTTCAAACTAACAGAAGCACTGAAGAAAACAGACAGATGTAGAAGTTCTGGTAGACAGATAAGCAGGGAGTTCATATCTAGTGACTATGGACATCTCAAGATACCATAGGACAAATTAACATTCTGAAGGGAAAGTAAGGTATGGATTTGGAGATTTGAGAAAAATGAAGACTTTAAGATTAATTATTAAGAAAATAGGATCATGGACAGAACTAGAAATACATAATAGGGCAATATTCAGGCAAAATTAGCCATTTTATTACAGTTATAATAATCAAGATGTGTGATTTCTTCCTTAGAAGATATTTTAAAGATAATAATTAAAGTGGTTGACTATGGTGTCCATGGAGATGAGAATGAAATGTGAATAAGAAGAATGGGGAATATGGGTGCCATTTAAATATCCCCTTTTCAAATCCAAAGATCCTCATAAAGAAAAAAAAAAAAGGAGGGGCACTTGGGTGGCTCAGTCAGTAAAGCATCTGATTCTTGATTTCAGCTCAGGTTATGATCCCAGGGTCAAGGGATAAAGCCCCACACTGGGCTGCGTGTTGACCGTGGAGCCTGCTTAGGATTCTCTTTCTCTCTCTCTCTCTCCCTCTCTGTCTGTCTGTCTGTCTCTCTCTCTCTCTCTCTCCATCTCTGTCTGTCTGTCTGTCTGTCTCTCTCTCTGGCTCTCTTTCCAGCTCACATGCTCTCTCTCCCTAAAATTAAAAAAATCAAAAGAAAAGAAAAAAGGAAAATTTTATAACACAGGATTCATCACATATATCCATTACCAGTCAAAATAGGATGGGCTGTGCTTCAATGATAAAGGCAAGCAAACAAAATCATCTCCAAAATTTTAGCAGCTTAAGAAATTAAGTTTTAGTTCTTGCTTCTATCATAGTTTGATTGGTGTTTATTGAGTAGCCATCCCTACTGCCATTATAGAAGCAGGGACTCTCCAAATGGTGGCTTTCCTGCCCCAAATGGCCTATTCAAATTCCTCCACTGGAACCTGTGTTCAGTGATCATTTTTTATTTTTATTTTTTTAAAATTTTTTCATGTGTATTTATTCTTGAAGGAGGGAGGGAGAGAGAGAAGGAGAGAGAGAGAGATGAAGTGTGAGTGGAGGAGAGGCAGAGAGGGAGACACAGAATCTGAAGTAGGCACCAGGCTCTGAGCTGTCAGCCCAGAACCTGACATGTGGCTTGAACTCATTACCATGAGATTATGACCTGAGCCTAACTCTGAAGCTTAACAAACTCAGTCACCCAGGCGCCCCTCAGTGATCATTTTTATTTTTTATTTATTTTCTATTTTTAAAAAAATTAATGTTTTATTTATTTCCAATACAGGGCTCGAACCCATGAACCAGGAGATCGTGACCTGAGCCTAAGTCGGTTGCTTAACCGTCTGAGCCACCCAGATGCCCCTATATATATTTTTTCTTTCGTACACACATATATTTCGTTATTCCTTACTGTTAATGCTAATGTATTTTAAGTTCAAGTCTTCAAAGTTAGGACAACATAGATTTTATACCACACGACTCTAGTACAAGATAAATGGCGAATGCAAGGTCTTATTTTCTTCTGTGACATGATTTTAAAGTGATCAATTTTAAAGACAGAGTGAGCACCAGGTCTTATGGTAGAATCCAGGATGGAAAATAGTATATTTCAATTTTGATCATATTACATCCGCTAGAGCAAGTTCTCTAGCACCAACCCAACTGTAGTTCTCCTGGATACCAGGAAGAAAAGACGGCAGGATGAGCATGTAGCCAGTCCCCACTTGGTAGAGTAAGTTGAAACCGTATGTATCTTATCATTACCTTGATATTAGAAATTCATAACTGTATCTATTTATCTTTAAGGTGACCGTTATATCAGAAGTGAGGAGGAAGTGACTTTTCAATGGTGATAAATAGTCATGTGGCATAAAAATGTACACATTGCTAAAGTAACAAATAAAATAAGATGTAAGCCAACATATTCCACTTGCAATACACCTCAAATGAAACTGAGGACTGATGGATGTGGGGAGGGAGGGGTAGATGGGCGTGGAGGAATGGAGGAGTGCACTTGTGGGGATGAGCACTGGATGTTATATGGAAACCAACTTGACAATAAATATTTGTAAAAAAATAAAAAAATAAAAAAATAAAAAGCAAATAAATAAATAAATAAAAATAAGAATAAAAACACCCTAATTAAAAAAAAAAGAAAGAAAGGGGACTTTTGACAAAAAGTGACCTTGAAAACTAGGGAGTCTATTCAAGGAAAGACATACAGTTTTTTTTGTTTGGAGACTGGAACCTGTTAAAAAAATATATAGATGCATCTATAGCTCTATGCTCCTGAAAGGATAGTTTTAGGTCCCATTCATTTCCTTCAGGCATGCTGACTTTATGCACTATGATACAAAAATGCTAAATAATGTATAGGATAGAATCAGCACACACCACTTCATCCTTAGTCTTCAAAGTATTGCTCTGAGTTATGTTGCTTATTAGAGCATCAAGGGAAGACAATTTTCAAAAGTGCCCACATAAATGTGTATACAAATCCTAAACTGTGTTTGTAATAGGTCCCTGGGATCACAAAATGGATAATGGCACCACAGATGCCTATATACATATGTGGATGTTTGATTTAAAAACCGCTGTTGGCTATTATTTCTAAAATCTAGCTGTACAGTGTTATTGGCCAATTACACTTAGAATTGATTCAGTGTGTACACTATTTTAGACTAAATAAATTATAATAAATTCCTCACATCTTTTAATTTATTATCTTACATCTTTTTTTGATTGTTATTTGATGTAAAATGACATGGAGTATTATTAACATTATAAACTTACATATGGCTTACAGATTAGTATTTTTTTACTATGTTGCATTGAGGCAAGTTAGACATTAATTTTGATGAAATAGACTATAGTAGATTGTCATTGTGCAGATTATGAGAGTGAGGATGTGACAAAATTTTCCATGGAGACTTTTTTTTTTCTTGTCCTTTGCTCTGTTTTTAAAATCTTCTCTCATACTGTAATGTATTTAAAGCTATCAAACAACTGCAAAACTGACATATTATTTTATGTATCATGAAATGTTATGATTTCCAGCAAATTTAAGAACACAGTATATTTTGTAATCTATAAGAAAAAGCTACATTATTTCTATAAAAGCTACAGAGTTACTTCATAATAGTAATTTCAAGACATGCAATTTTTCTCAAATACTCAAGGGAGTAGAATTATCTTTGATGAAACTAAAATGCATTTATTTTCATGAAACATTGAATTCACTGTTCATATCTCACGATGTTTGCTCATGGATATACCAACAAAAACTATTCTATGAAGAGTAAGAAAACCGGTTATGTAACGTTGAGCTGTTATTCACAGCAGTTTCCTCAAAAATGCAAATTTTTGAGTAGAAAACATATGTATATCTCTCATGACTACATTTTAATTACATTTGAAAGATTACTAATTGACCATAGAAAAATAGATTAAATATATAATCGATATAAATAAATATGCGGAGGTTCCCATCATGGACCATTAGAGATAGTTTTCAAAAAAAAATGTACTCAACAAGGCTATCTGATATATGAACAATATTTCCAGCTTACTTCACAGGGCTACTGTTAAATTATGCTGAGTTAATAGATGCAGATCACTGAGAGATCTCCAAAAGAAACCAAATCATTTTAACTATTTCGGTCTCACGTTTCATACATACCTACATAAAATAAGACCCTATCTGCTTCGTAGTTGTGTACACATTATCTTACTTAAGTTTTTAAAACTCCTGTACATCTTTCCTCCAATTTCACAAATACAAAACTGGGGCTCAGGCTAAGATATCTACAGGATTTCCTCAGTACTGAAAAACAAGCCACAAGGCATACTGAGCATTCACATCAAAGCTCGGGATTTCCAAGGCCAGCACCATTTTTTCTTTCACCACAGTATCCTCGGATTCCTTTTACCAGTTCTGCATACTCATACCTCCAGTCTTAAATGCTTTACTTCCGGCAGGTTTATCCTGCATCCTTCTGTAGAGGGGCTACTCCTTCACTGCTGGAGCTGCCTCACCTCGAATTCACAGATAGGAGACAGTGCCCAGGCAGGAGGAAGGGTCACACCTTGTAAGAAAGCCTAGAGGAGTTCCTCAGAGTGTAATTCCTACTCAAATCCTGCCCACGGTCAGGTTAAGGCCGTGACTTCATAACAAGCTGGGATCTTGACTGTGTCTTCTTCTACTTGATTCTGTCCACCATGATTGATTTCTCCTGATGGAACGTCCTTTAAAAATCACTTGCACCTGGACCTTTATCCCAGGGTCTATTTTCAGAGAATAAGAATCACCTGGAGAGACTGTTCAACACAGCTCCCTGGGTCACAGGTTTCTGGCCCCAGATCCAGTAGGTCTGGAAGAGAGACCTGAGAATTTATACTTCTAACAAGATCTGAGGTGATGGTGATCTCAATGGTCTATCTCTCACACTGTGATAGCTCCTTTGTAGACAATCTAACCCAAGATACTTTCATAAAGAAGTGGTCTGTTACCTTCATTGCGAATCCCAATCCCATCCTGTAAAGGTCTTGTTAAAACACCATGTGAGGGCCCCTCCCTCACAGTTTTATATGTGTCGCTAAACACACTGTAGTTTCCAGAAAGGGTATCATGCTCTCAATTTTAGAGAAACTCAATTTCAATTATTGAGATGAAAAGAATTTCCTTTTTCAGGCTAATAGTAGAAAATGAAAAGTGGTTTTATAAAATTTAAAATATTTTCCCATTACATCTTCTGCAAGGTAATTATTTTTCTATTCCAATTTTTATTGCTCAATTATTCCAAGAAGAATACCTTACTTCTCACAAGGATGAGTCTATGTTATCATGAGCTGTCCAGGGGTGTTGGGCTGAAAGCGGGTTGTGAGTAGAGGAGTAAGGGCAGAAGGGACCTTGTGAATTCCACCCATTTATGGTTTGGATGAATGTCAGCATTTGACCAAAAATGTGTAGCCATCCACAGAATGATAGCATTCTTGGTTGCAATGTTTATCTTGTTATATTCATCCATGTTGCAATGAAAATTGATAATGCATATTTTTGTGTGTGTTACTCATTTGTGGTACCATTTTTTATTACTGAAATAGTAGTCTTTCAGATAGGCATGTTTTTAGAAAGACATATACCCACACGACAAAAACAAAAATCAGTGACTTGTGCTAATAGAAAACAGACTTCAATTTATATATTCAAGGTTAAAATGTCCAACTGAATTTTTGAAATAAAAGTATTTACTGAAATGCCTAAGACAAATGATTATTCATCATTTTAATAAATTAATACCAGACCCTACCATAAATGTATTTGCATATAAAGCTGTCAAATCCTCATGGTAATTTCTTCAAGGCACTTTTAAAACACAAGGTATTTCGTTGTAGTTTACTTTCAACTTCTCTGTCTTTATAGAAGCACTGCTATCAAAAAAATGTTAGGATCACATAATAGCTTTTTAAAAGGTAGTCAGTTGACTATGAAACTTCCATTAAGAAACATATTAGCTAGAAGATAGTCTAGTGTAGTCAGTGATATGAGCTTTATTTGAATAAATACAGAAATTTATGACCTAAGGATTCTAAATTTAACTTCAGGTATATACACTTGAAGCTGTCAATGTCAAGGTTCATATAAATGCCATCATTTGTTTAGGATAAGTAGAGTCAGTTAATTTATCAACATTCTTTTTATCCATATAGTATAATATCTCTACATATTATATATTGGTACAATCCATAGCAGGAATATACACACAAATGATTTATAAGAAATGAAGAAAAATTNTGACTCCTTTTCTGCTTCATTTAGACATTCAAATGTGACATTGACATTTTATATCCTAAGAAGCAATATTTCATTTTTAGTACAGGTCAAGGGATAGTAATGATAGATTTATGGCTGTGCCAAGATCATTATATGGATAAAAATAAAGGAGAATCTCAAGAAATACTTAGTCAGCTCTTCATATAGCCTGAACCTTAAATCTTTGGAGGTGACTTTGATCTTAATTCCTGTCCAGGGCATCTCACCTCACAGCTACATTTGTCTCATTTCTTATATAACATTTCAGCTTGTGGAAATTTTGCAAACCCTTTTTTGGAAAAAAAAATGCCTTGAACACCAGGGACAAATGAACCATTTGTTTCCATGTCCCATTTGGAGGCAAAGACTATGCCAAATATATCAAAGGAGACGTAGGCAGCCAGAATAGCACAGGTTAGGAAGTACAATGCTATGGAATGGTTGAAACACATTTTCCCCTGAAACAACTTATTATTAACCATCTTGCAATTATATACCAGTCTTGATGAATAATTCTGTTTTATTTGTAATATGCATAATTTTGAAATGATCCATAAATGTTAAATAATGATTTTGTATTTTCTAAATGTGCATTGTATGAGTGGGTATGTTTTCTGGAAAATAAAATATAACTATATTGATCTGTTAGAATGAAGTACAAAATTCAATAAATTATTCACACAAAATCACAAAGGAAAGCATTTCTGCTTATTTATAGGCTGCTTTTTTTTGCACCCCCTCAAAAAAATCCGATGTATGAAATTAATACATTATTAGGAAAATATTTATTCATTTTATATTTGCAAAAATGTGTGTATGCTTACCCATGCAGTGCGATACTGACAGGTATATGTGTCACATAAAAACAGGTTGAATATGGATTTGTTCTTGAGGGGCTTATCAGTTAGCATGTATAATACAGCATGTAAATAAAAAGCCATAATTAAATGGAAAAGTGATGATTGCCCTAAGATTTTCAAACATGAGCAGGTATAAACCTTATTCTGTTATTATCTAAAGTGCTGATTTTCCTTATTTCTCTCCAGGATCTTATCTGTGATAAATACTTTATACCAGTGGTAGTCAAATTATTTGTACAATATATGCTAGTTGGGATCCATTTGTTGTTTGCAAGAAAGTAAAATCATATACAGTTAACTTTGAAAAGGAGGTTATCAGACAAGAAAGGGTGTCAGCACCAGGAAGCTGGGGTTTCTTGTTCTGTAAACAAACTAGAGTTTGGGACTGAAATGCTGATAGCGCGGATTTAGCCCACACTCACCATTCTCCTCTCTATTTCTCCCCCGAATCTGCTTATATCTTTCTTTTCCCTCTTTTACTCTCTCCTTGCCTCCATAGTTTTCTGGCATAAATACAGTAGTTCCCCCTTATTCATGGAGAATACATTCTAAGACCCCCAAGGAATGCCTGAAACCAAAGATAGTATGATAGATGATAGATAGATAGATAGATAGATAGATAGATAGATAGATAGATAGATAGGTGATAGATAATACATAGACAATATAGCTTTGATATATTTTTATATAAGTATACATATACTTATATGTAAGTATATATATCATTTCTTTCCTAAACATACATACCTATGATAAACTTTAATTTAAAGTAGGCACAGTAAAAGATGAACAGCAAATACTAATAATAAAATGGAATATTCATAACAATAAGCTCTAATAAAAGTTTTGTGAATGTGCCATCTTATTATACTGCACTCCTCCTTCTTGTGATGATGTGAGACAATNAGGTGATAGATAAGACATAGACAATATAGCTTTGATATATTTTTATATAAGTATACATATACTTATATGTAAGTATATATATCATTTCTTTCCTAAACATACATACCTATGATAAACTTTAATTTAAAGTAGGCACAGTAAAAGATGAACAGCAAATACTAATAATAAAATGGAATATTCATAACAATAAGCTCTAATAAAAGTTTTGTGAATGTGCCATCTTATTATACTGCACTCCTCCTTCTTGTGATGATGTGAGACAATAAAATGCCTTCGGGATGAGATGAAGTGAGGTGACTGACATAGGCATTGTGACATAGAGTTAAGCTATTGCTGACCTTCTGACTATTTGTCTGAAGGAGGATCATCTGCTTCAGGACCTAGGCTGAAGACTGGTAACTGAAATCATTGAAGACATGTCATGGATAAGTGGTGCATCTGTATTGGAAAATATACCTATTGAAACATTTTGAGAAAACAAAAATCTGTGTCTACATGGTTTATCTGGGATTGGGTGCTCATATCAAGTCTGAACGCTTGTATCTGGGATGGCAAGGAATTTAGATATTTACATATTAGTATGATATTTTAGTTTAAATGGCTCCATTTATAAACTTCTAGAAGCTTGTCACTTTTTGACTTTGCTTTTAATTTAGGTCATTTTGAACTTCATTTATTATTATTGCTATTATTCTTCTTAGAATGACAATTAATATTTTATATAATAATGATATACATATTGCGCTTAATTACAGTTATACAGAAGAATATATAATGAGCCACACAATCTCCTCTCATGACCACTGCTAACCATTAAGTTCACTTGGCTGGAAGCAATACTATTAACATTTTTAAATATTTTTCAAATATGCTATAGATTATTATGGGCTGAATGTGTCCTCTTAAAATTCATATGTTGAAACTCTTACCCTCAACGCGATGATATTTGGAGATGGGGTCTTTGGGAGATACTTAGGTTTTGATGAGGTCATGGGGGTGGGGGGATGATGGAGTAAGCTCTCTCTTTGTGATTTTTGCATAAAGAGCCGTGAACCACTTACATTATCCTGATTCTTGACAGTTGTTAGCCAATTACAGTAAGGGTTGAAAAGTATACCTTATTGGGGTGTCTGACTAGCTCAGTCAGTTAAACATCTGACTCGATTTCAGCTCAGGTCATGATCTCACTCATAAGCTCAAGCCCTGTATTGGGCTTCGTGTTGACAGATGAAGCCTGCTTGGTATTATCTCTCTTCCTCTCTCTCTGCCTCTCCCCCTCTGTGCTCTCTCTCTGTCTCTCAGAAACAAATAAATCAATAAACTTAAAAAAAAAGCTTTGAAAAAAGAAACAAAAATAAACTCATGACTTATCTTTGTATAAGATGTGGACTTACTCTGTTTTAATGCCTTTTGTGTTATATTTTACAGGTAAATGACAATTAAGAAAAATCACCTGTCAACTTACTTTTCCGTTTTAACTAATATCATTATCACCAACAACATCAAAATTAATACTACACACTTAGGTGATTCTTCATATCTGAATACGCCTCCAGGAATTAAGGGTAAGTAATTAAATAGGTATATACTGTAAAATTGCCCTTGACAGAGGCTTTACTCTCATGAGAGATTATATTTCCCCAAACATCCATCAGGACTTTGTACTTTTGATCTTTAGCAATAAATGAAAAACTATTCATCACACATATTTTATTACAACCAAGTTTGAGAATCTTTTTTATTTTCTCATATAGTCTTTTTTTCCATCATGCATTACTTTATTGTTTTGTACTATTTCTAGTTTAAAGAAATTAGTTTTTTTTTTTCCTGTGACACATACACATATATCTTCTCCAAAGTTTGACATTTTTCTTTTGGATTTGTTAATAATTACTTTGAATTTTGCCAAGCAAATGTAGCTATACTTATTTTTAAGACTTCTGGAATTCTTTTTATTAAGTCCTTTACAACTCTAACAATATATACATTTTAAAATGCAATCACATTTCTTCCATTATTTGTAATTTTTTAAGATTATTTATTTTGAGAGAGAGCATGCTCACATGAGTTGAGGAAGGGCAGAGAGAGAGAGACGGAGAGAGAATCCCAAGCAGGCTTTGTACCATCAGTGAAGAGCTTGATGCGAGTCTCAAACCCACGAACCATGATATCATGACTTGCGCTGAAGTCAGGAGGCAGACACTTAAATGACTGAGCCACCAGGGCACCCTCATTTTTTCCCCATTCTTTCTAATTTTAGCATTCAATAATTTCATTTAGTTGTTTGTTAATCTGATGAAGCTTATTTGGTTTAAGAGATAAGCAAGGGTTCCATTTTATTTTTTTAATTAGTAAGCTTTGTTATAACACTGTCTTCTCTCTACTGATTTCAAATCATTTATTTCCATGTAGCTATTTCTATTTTTAGAGTTTTTATGTTCTATGAGTTTTATGTCAAGAATGTACATTTAAATATATAACTTGTATGATATCTTTTGAAGCTAGTGTCCCCCATGACATTCTTCTTCCTCTACTTCCTCCATTTCTTCTCCTCCACATAGTGATTATTACTTTTCCTCATTATTCTTAGTTTATTTATATTTTCACAGATCTTCAAAAACAGTTTGTTGTTTTTTTATCCCCAGATGTGTATTTATTAGGAAGAAATTAAATTCACATATTCGTACAAGACACTTTTTGAAGTGTAAAAATTCATTTCCTGCTCACAGCTTAATTTTGTTTTCTTTGTACTATTGTTGACTTATTGCTTAATTTATCCTTCAACATTTTGAAATTTATCTTCAATCATATTGTCCATATATTTTTGTTTTTATCATATGCATTAATTATTTGGTAGCTCAACTTTCTGGTCTGAGTTGTGGAAGCATTCATAAACATAAACGACAAGAGTAGTAAATTAACTGTGTCTATACTTTGTGGTAATCAGTTTATATGTGTTATTTCTGATCCTCACAACAGTCAGTAATGTGTGGCTTTCCTTGGTTTTGATTTCTGTTCATCTTTCTTGGGGAATTAATTGGAAGTGGCAATTGCTAGTGGATTAGTGTCTGGAATAATCTTATGCTTTGGTCCAATATATGTGCAAATGATTGTCTGACCCACCTTCCTAGAGGTCTTTATTTTCCAGCACCTATACAGCCTTAAGCCAGAGCTACAAAATCCCCCCTCCACTGAAAAAAACATGGATTCTACCTATTTCTATTCTATTTTGTACTCCCTATTTCATCAATGCCTTTTATACAAAACAAAACAAAACAAAACAAAACAATATATTCATACATAGGATGACAAAATATGATCTCACCCATCAGAAATGGAGAAAGTTTTATACCTGTTATCTGTTATCCAATGTGTATATTCAGATAGAAACATTACTCATCAGAATTCTATGATGATTTATATATATATATACATACATACATATACATATACATACATACATATATGTATTCAGCAAAAAGTCTTTTGCTAGTGAATTTACGCAATGAAAATGACCTTAAGTAGAATGACCTTTTGCTTGTATGACATTTGAGATTTTGATTTAATTTCCCATATTTTATTCATGGATTAAATAAGCTAACTAATAAAAGTATACATTTCCAAAATGACTCTGATTGTTGCTCATTCCCAAGATACCATGTTGAGAAATGTCTGTGCATTGGCTGATATGAACAATATGGTTGGGAAAATTTCAAGGACAAGAAATCACACAAAATCTACCTTTACTTGAGATATTTCTGATTTACCTCTGTATCTTGGCACAAATGAATAAACATAACTACCCTCTTATAATTTATATCTACTCCCTAATAAAGTCAAATTGTGGTCAAATAATAGACACTAGTGATTCAAAGCAGAATATTATGTTTTTACTTAAGGAATATAAGATTATAAGAATCTGTCTGATAGATGAGCATGCATCATATAGAAATAGAAACAATATCAATAGCCATATACAATTGTGGACATATTGGAAAAAAAACTTGTTTTACCCATTTTTATTCAGATTATTGCAAAAAACATAAAAAATATATTATATTTAATAAGAATAAAGCTTTGGAGATAATTTTAAATGAAAGTTTAATAAACTCATTTAAATTAAGCTTGTTACTATTGTTCTTAACATCAGTTATTTCACAAAATCTAGACTGATGAGCTGATGGCTAACAGAATAAGTTACATGTTGAATTTAACCTGATGGCCAAATATAACAGCAAGAGAGAGTCTATCATTTGGGGAGAACATGTGAATAAATTACATTTCTGACAAGCTTTCACAAGCATGAAAACACATGAAGCACACTCAAGAGAATAATGCATACGTAGAGTGGATAGCTACATTAGGAAAATGAATGCAGGTTTCCTATTATGGTCTATTTTCTTATTTTTTAAAATTAAAGTTGACATTGATTCAAAGCTTTAAAATATTTTGTTATATTGTAAGCCAACACAAGTTTTCAGAAAGAGTTTAGCTGTATCACTGCAAAATGTGCTCTGAAATCTCATTTAAATTTTTTAATGTTTTTATTTATTTTTGAGAGAGAGACAGCCCAATCAGGGGAGGGACAGAGAAAGAAAAAGAGACACAAAATCTGAAGCCGGCTCCAGGATCTGCTGTCATCACAGAGACCAATGAAGAGCAGCTCCAACTCACAAATCATGAGATCATGACCTGAGCTGAAGCTGAGCACTCAACCTACTGAGCCACCCAAGAACCCCTGAAATCTCATTTTAAATAAGAGAACACTCAATTCTGGGATAAAGTTGAACACCCTAGTATTTAACAAAATGAAGATAAAAATACAAAAATATATTTAAAATATTTTTAAAGTTTATTTATTTTGAGAGAGAGGGAAAAAGAGAGAGAGAGACCGCAAATTGGGGAATGTCAGTGAGAGATGGAGATAGAGAATCCCAAGCAGGTTCCACACTGATAGCAAGAGGCCCGACATGAGGATTGATTCTAAAAACCCTGAGATCATAACCTGAATTCAAATCAAGACAGAGAAGGTTAGCCAACTGAGCCACCTGGACGCCCCCANTTTTTAAAAAGGAAAAAAAAATCACTGAGAAAGCCAAACAAGAGAAACAGAAGAAACTCATTTTCAAAACAAAAGGAGGGATGTGAGAGAATTAGCATAATTTTTGAAGCATCTAACTTTACCACCTTTAACCAAGCTTGAAATTCATAATTTGGAAATTTTTGAGAATTCTCGCCAATATTCTCAAATATTACTGTCAGTGGGAAGAAGAAGTAAGGTAAAAGAAGAATGAGTTGAATAATTATGCTTGTCTTTTCCTCTGCTGGTAGTAATGTAGTAGAAATATTTTTTCTGGGGACAATTATGTGAAACAAGGTATATATATATACACAAAAATGAGTCAGAAATTTAATGTCCAATGCTATACCTATAGATTATAGACCATGAATATCCCTCTAAGTGAGTAAATGATTGGGTCTGTAGCGAAGATGGATTAATTTCAGTGAACTAGCGATATACCTCATCCTACCACCTTCAAGTCACGTGAAACAAACAAAAAAAGTCATCATGTCAAAGAAATATTACTTTCTCAGTGAAACACCCAGGTATCTGTACATCAAAGAATCACCAGCACAGCATCCAAACAAGAGGCAGTTTCCACCAACAGTGTCAGATGATGAGTGAGATTAAATACAAAAGGGGATAATGACTACACAAATAAAACTAGCAAAACACAAGGGCACCTGGGTGGCTCAGTCGGTTAAGTGTGCCACTCTCAATTTCGGCTCAGGTCATGATCTCAAGGTTTGGGGGTTTGAACCTATGTCAGGCTCCAGGCTGATAGGGTGGAGACTGCTTGAGATTATCTCTCTCTCTTTCTCTCTCTCTGCCCCCTCCCTCCCTCTCTCAAAATAGGTAAATAAGCTTTAAAAAAACCCTGAAAAGAACCAGCAAAACACAAAGCAAAAAACAAAATACATCTAGAAACAGGTCAAAGACAGCCCAAACCCTATCCTAGAAAAAAATGTACCTGAAGAACAGGGGAAAGTTTCCCAGAGCACCACCCACATATGAATCAAGTAAATAAAGTGTCAAATGAGAAAAGAGTGAGAGTTAATAATAAATAGAATGGCATAAATGGTATATAACAGACCTCAGAAAATAAGTTCAGTAAATAAGAAAATTCAGCAACCAAGAATTAATTGCAGAAATCACAAAAACTTAAGAACTTTAAAAAAAAAGAATACAGTGGAAAATCAAATCTCAGAGATAAAGCTTGATATGAAGATAATTAGTTGTTATATCAAAGAAAATATAAACATATATACAATTATGAAAAAAGATTATTGATAAAAATAATGACCCTAAATTGGAAGAGAAAAACATTAAATGAATAATACACACACACACTCACACACACACACACACACACAGAAATACACCCACACACACAAAACCAAACCAAACCAAACAAAACAAAAACCAAACAAAACAAAAAACCTAGAATATGCTGCATTGAAGAATCTTTGGTTAGAAATGTTTCTCTTCGTGGGATGTCTGGGTGATTCAGTTGGTTAAACATCCAACTCTTGATCTTGGTTTGGGTCATAATGTCATGGTTCATGGGATCAAGCCCCAAGTCGGGCTCTGTGCTGACAGCACAGAACCTGCTTGAGATGCTCTATCTCCCTCTCATTTTGTCCTTCCCCTGCTCATGTGCATGTTCCCTGTCTCTCAAGAGAAAGAAAGAAAGAAAGAAAGAAAGAAAGAAAGAAAGAAAGAAAGAAAGAAAGAAAGAAACGTTTTTCTTCTCTAATATACACTGGTAAAATATGAAAGCTCAAAGATAATTTTTTAAAAATTAGATAATTTTGTAGGTGCCTAGGTGCCTCAGTTCATTAAGCATCTGATTCTTGATTTCAGCCCAAGTCATGATCCCAGTGTTGTGGGATTGAGACCTATACGGGTCTCCATGCTCAGGGTGGAGCCTGCTTAAGATTCTCTCCTTCTGGTCCTCTCCCCTGCTTGCTTGCTCTCTCTCTCTCTCTCTCTCTCTCCCCTATCTCTATCTCTCTATCAAATTAAGAATAGGATTAAATTAAACATTAGATAAAATTTAAATTTTAAAGATTTATTGTATTTTGAATGAGAGAGAGACAGAGACAGAGAGAGAGAGAATCTCAAGTTGGGTCCATGCTCAGCATGGAGTCAGACTCAGGGCTTGAACCCAAATCCCTGAAATCATGACCTGAGCCAAAATCAAGAGTCAGATGTTCAAATGATTGAGCCACCCAGGTTATCTCAAAATTAGATAAATTTTAATAATACATTCAACTAGCCAAAAAAATCAAAAATATATCACACATAGTGGTGAAAAATCAGCCACATATCAGAATTTTCTCTATGGTATTAACACAGAAGAAAGTAGGGTAACGACTAACAACCTTTAAAGAAAAAAATTTGTTAAACATTTGGGTTGCAATGAAGAAACAAGATGCAACACCAACGGGTAATGATGTATACGGAATATTCCACTGAAACATGAAGTTCTTCTTTTAAGGCCTGGTGGTGAAATGAAAGACTGTATAAAAAAATAATATATTGAATCAGTTACTGCAACTATGTATTATCTTCTATTGATTATAAAATTATGTATAAAATAACAGTTCTTAGGACATTGCTCTGTTGTTGGGAAGACTGCTGTCAGACTTTCAACTCAGAAAGGGAGTTACATTTGATAGATGTGTGAAATACACACAAAAAGCATATTTTCCTGCAGTGCTTAAGTCAAGAAAAAAGATGTGTTAAAAAGGGCCATGTCCTCTAACTTGAACTCTTTCTTCCGTTGGCTGGCACTATGCTATAATTTTTTTTTCATATTTCTAGAAGCTATTTTTTTTTTTCAGTCTAGCTGCTAAAACACAGACTCCAGGTAACATTTTGGGTCAATTTTTTTTTTGTTTGTTTCAGCCTCTTTCTGAAGGAAACAGTTCTTAAGTGTGATTCTCTATAATTTAAAAATATTTTTTACATAATGATAGATAATCATACAGATGTTTTAACATTCACAACAAGACCTCTATTGATTATAATAAAAAAAATATTCTGAGTAAAAAACAAATTAAGATAGTGGGCAGAAAACATTGTATAAGCAATGCTTCCAAAATGTATCGCAAGGATACCATATGGATGAATGCTCCTACACCTATACATATAAAGTATATTGAGTGCATTTGCAAAGAAAATATTCTAAATCACTGGTAAAACCAGTATGAGGTAATAAACACAAATTAATCCCTATAATTAATCAAAGTTAAATTTAATTCCATGTCCATCAAGAAGCCAAAATAATCATATAAACAGTTACTCTTCCTGCAGTATGGAAAATTTAGGAATTGGGGTGGAGTTTGACCTAAGGGACACCTAGCAGCTCTATTCAGTAAACAGAAGAAGGGTTACTCTGTGTATCTTTCCATTCTCTATTTTCTTGAAAGAGATACATAAAATGAATATTAAAAGCTAATAAGAGGAGATATTACCTTACCATAAAAACCCCATAAGGTATCAAAGAGGGAATCATCATTTTTTTTTCATGTAAACCCTTATAAGAACTACAAAGGATAACTAATATCCCACTTCACAGGTGAAGAAATTAGAGCTAGAAATTACTATTCGCCTAGAGTTCCAAAGTTTAAATTGATAAAGCTCACAACAGAGTCAAGATTGGACTAATAGCAAGGCCTAATTCTTTTCCCTTCCTTCTTCCCTCAGAGGTAATCCATAAAGTCTAGGCATTTAAGGAGGATAGACAGATGCCATTCCAAAGAAACTAGATCAAATAACCTTTCCAGATCCCTTCCAAACTTAATATTCTATAGAAAAGTTACAGGTTATAAGAGTTGTTAAAGAAAGCCAAAAGACTGGCAACCAAAAGAAAGAAATATTGTAGATGGCAGAAATATTTTATTTAACAGACCTTAGATAGACGAATATAGCCAACTACTGATTTCTCTACTTACAGTCTGGTTTTTGGGTTAAAGCAGCTGGGTTAAAGCAGCTGTTCAACAATTCCATTATGACTCCGTAGTTACTACAGAAAATATGAGCAATGGCAGTACATTTTTTGCACATGGCCAGTACTTTGATCTTTTTCATGCCATGCACCATAAAATTCCAAAAGCCAATGTGTAACATGTACTTTGTTTTTTTTGTTGTTCTTATAATTAATGATGGTCATAAATATTGGCCGCTTGAACTGCTTCTGTATCCATTATCAGTGCTTCTACATTTCTGCCAACATACTTATTTTTGACACATTGGTTTGATTGGTGTCAGACTAATTCATTGGGTCTCCTTTTGACAACCATAAAATTCATGAGAGATCTGATAATCAATCATCATGATGCTACCTCTTTAAGCAGAGCCACCCAGCATGTGAATATGAAATTGATTTTTAGCTAGTCTACTCACACGTCAGGCAATCACTTCTAAGTCTGAAATTTACAATATATGCTATCTTTTCCCCCCACACATCTAATTATTTTTGTTTGCCTGTTTCTATTAAATTAAATGTCAATTTATACATGAATCTAGGGTGCTAACATACACTGTGATGTAATGTCATAAGACATAGTCTTGTATAGAGAAAAATAAGTGAACTTGTTGAGTGATTTGGCTTAGTGGTGAAGCTAAAAACCACACAAAACCAGTGTATTTGATCAAATCAGAAAGTAAAATCAGATAGTGAATTCCAAAACTACCTTAATGTTTCCAGCTGCATCTAATCTCATTCTGCTAGTCACAGAATAAGGACGCATTTAGTATGCACTATGATATTAGCACTCAATCTGACAGCAGAGAAGGAAAAACTGAATAAAAAGAATCAAGTAACTTAAAATAATAGCCAGACCAGGTTATTAACATGACTCAGCCATGTTAAATTTACATTGTTGAAGCTTGTGTTCATAATTTTTAAAAAATCAATGTTCAGGGGCGCCTGGGTGGCTTAGTCGGTTAAGCGTCCGACTTTCGCTTAGGTCATGATCTCGCGGTTCGTGGGTTCGAGCCCTGCATCGGGTTATGTGCTGACTGCCAGCTCAGACCCTCGAGCCTGTTTCAGAGTCTGTGACTCCCTCTCTCTCTGACCCTCCCCTGCTTACGCTGTCTCTCTCTCTCTTTCTCTCCTAGAAATTAAAAAAAAAAATCAATGTTCACAAATCTGTTTTGACCAGCGGTACAATTTGGACAAAAAGATAAATATAAAGGTAATTGAATGTGTTGAATGTTTTCATATTGCACTATGTTAAATTTTAAATATTTTACTATTTTTCAAACTATGAGCCTTGAAGCTGCTTCTTATAACAACTTTATTGATACTGACTGATAATATTTATGTCTATATCTATAATTTAAGTCTATTAACAACAAAATAAAACTAATTATTTTTATATTTGATGGCAGCTGAAAAAGCTCTTGGATAAAAGTCTATCCACACATTCTCTGATTAATGTGGATTCTAGCTATCTTCACTTCCTTTTTTTATTTTTGAAACCTTGTGCACTTGAAAGAGCCTTATTATTATGTTTTCCTGACAGCTGAGAGTAGACTATGTGACACCAGATTTTGAGCAAAAGTAAAATATTCTATCCTCTATCACTCACAGTATGAAATTGTATGTCATTAGAGCATTACTAAATATGATCTGAGTTTTCCGTCCAAGAACATGGAATGCTTTTCTAATCACTGCCTTCTTTTATGTCTTTCACTGAAGTTTTATAATTTTATGACGAAAGGATTGAACAATTTGTGCTATGCATTCCTACATACTGGGCATTTTCTATCTCCTGGTTTATACAATGAGCTTTTGTATATTCATCTTATTTACATTTGATAAATGTAATTGTTAATTTTCAACTATTTACTTTGACTTTAATAACTCTTTCATTAGTATTACCATTTGGACAATCACCAATTTAATAATTTTCAAGAAATGGAAGTTTATTATCATCTCTTTTAATCATTCTTTTTCTTATTTATTTTTTTAATTTTTGCACTGGCATATATTTCCTTCAGAATGTTGTACAGAAGTAAGGATAACAGATTGCCTTGACATGTTCTTCCATTTAAAAAATATGCTTTAAACATTTTAAATTCATAATTTATTTTGAACCTAGTACCAGTAAATATAATTTAACTAGTAAAGGATTTATTTTATCCTCTTCCAAGTTTGATAAGGGTTATTATCATAAATGATTATTGGATTTTACTTATTTTTGAATTTATGGAAATTATATGATATCATCTCATATTAAAATACTTTGAAAAATTTTCTCTTGTGATGAAAATTTTCATTCCTGAAATATCTAACGATTAGAATTAGTTAACTTCTTTATCTGTTTCAGATTATTGCATCTATGTTTATGATCTGGGAATTAAATAATTTCTGACTGAGATTAGAAACGCAAGTTATTAATCACTGCCTCATGGTGCCTCTCCATTAGCCAATGGTCACACTAGTGTGTGTGTACCAGAAGGTATTTGTCTGGTGTATAGGTGCATATGTATATATAATATAATATTATATTTTATATCATTAGATATTACATTGTAAACATTAAAT
>NW_027527624.1:1023615-1147391 GCF_008692635.1 Crocuta crocuta
AAGTCAAGAGGAAATAAATAAATCAAATGCCCATTAAAAATATATGTCATCATATTGCCAAACATTAAAAAACACATGCCTATGTGTTTACATCTATGGATCTATTTACCTTTACACCTGCACCTTCATGTATGTATGTACATATATATCTGTCTATTTATCTATCTATGTGTATATTAGCATGGGTATAACTTAAGCACATAATATGAAATTATACAGAAAAAAATAAATATATAGATAATCATAGCAATGTAAACTTAAGCATTCATGTATAGATACTATAGTATAAATATAAATATGTATTATTATACTGTATATATAAATGCATATTAAAAACAGAATCCTGGGCCCCTGAGAACCTAAGTTGGTTAAGCAACCAGCTCTGGATTTGGGCTGAGGTCATGATCTCACAGTTCATGCGATGGAGCCCTGGGCAGGCTCTGACTAATAGCCCAGAACTTACTTGTGAGTCTCTCTCTCTCTCTCTCTCTCTCTCTCTCTGTCTCTCTCCCCCTTGCTCTCTGTCCCTTTCCCTTTNGGGCGCCTGAGAAACTAAGTTGGTTAAGCAACCAGCTCTGGATTTGGGCTGAGGTCATGATCTCACAGTTCATGCGATGGAGCCCTGGGCAGGCTCTGACTAATAGCCCAGAACTTACTTGTGAGTCTCTCTCTCTCTCTCTCTCTCTCTCTCTGTCTCTCTCCCCCTTGCTCTCTGTCCCTTTCCCTTTGTACTCCTGATATCTCTCTCTCAAAATAAATAAATAAATATTAAATAAATAATATAAAAAAGAGAATCCTGCAGTCTGTCCCTGGAGAACAGAATAACGGAGTAAAACAGGTAAAGCTGATAAAAGAACAGTAATTTTAATTTTTAAAGTTTATTTATTTACTTCAAAAAGGAGACAGCATGAGTTGGGGGGGAGCACAGAGAGAGAGACAGAAACCCTAGCAGGCTCCATGCTGCCACCACAGAGCCTGATGTGGGGCTCGAACTCACGAAACTGTGAAATCATCAAGTGAGCCAAAACCAAGAGTTGGATGCTTAACCAACTGAGCCACCCAGGCTCCCCAAGAGCTGTAATAATGTAATAATACATATATTTTAATTTTATATGTGTATGTTTTTTACAAATATGCAAAGCAAAAAGATGATTAGACAATAATGGGTAAACAATGAATGTATGGATATATGCATTTAACTATCAAAAATATATATTTTAAATACAGCTATTAAACAAACAGAATATTAAACATGAACTTCTGCGATAACTGATGTAGTTTTATCTGTCTGCCATTCTTCAATAACCTCTGAACTGTGATTTTATCTTAATATCGGGAATAAAAAGATTAATAATTTAGACATCGTATAAATTAGCAACACAAATATTGAATTGTCTCAAGATAACTGTGTGTAAATTTACCATGTTTCAGTTTAGTGCATTTTATATTTCCTGGCTTTTTGTACAAAACTTGAAATGCTGAAAAGAAATGCTCTAAAATTAATGAGATCATAGTTTCTTCCCTGACTCTATCTATTCTCCTTCTTCACGGATACAATAGAGGTTTTTCCTGGCTTTAATTTAATGTAGACAAAATTTAAATTTAGATTAATTTAGACTCTTAATTTGGCTTTCCCAGTTTGAGGACTGAAAGAAAAAAGTAGAAGTCTTTTTTTTCTCTACACATGCAGCCATTTGTATTCTGTACATTAGTAGCTGACTCCTTTGGCAAGAAGTATCACAGCCTCCAAAAGCCGCCAGCTGGAAGGGGTCTTTCTATTTCTCTGTGTTCTGGCAAAGGAGAGCTGCGAGGAATTTAAAGGAAAAAGAAGAAAGGAGGGGGCACTGAAGGGGAGTCTCAGGATAAATGGCTGAGTCACTGAAACTGAAGTCCGTGATGAATTTTTTGCCTCACATCATTTCCATTTTAATCTGCCTGAATACAAATAAAACATTGAAATAGAACATGCTCTAGAGAATGTATATTTGGATATTTTATTTCTCGTCAGTTGAATTTAATTCTATTTACGGTTTAAAAATTCCAACTGAAACATGAAGAGGAGTTATAATAGCAAAGTGGTCACTAACTTGCTGATGAGCTACATTCTCATATTCTTCTGCTTCATTTGCAAACTCTGTAAAATGAATTCTATTCTCTGACAGGTCACTTGTCATTCTTTCCCATTTTATTAGAATACAGAACACTTCACCTCAGCACCAGGAATAATGCAGCTATCTTATTTTATGTTACTTCTTGGTAGTTTATATGTCAAAGATCTAATCTACAATAAATTTTAATATGTCACTCTTTTAATGAAAAAGGGCTACCTCAAGAGCATTAATATAGCTGCAGCTAGTAATTGTGGGGTGCTGGGTTTAAATGGGGAGCCAAGAAATGTGAACTGAAACCGTAATATCATACAGACCGGTAATCATAGATGGTATGCGCTGTTCATCTTCAAATTTAATTTAAATCAGCAAGAGTGGAGCTGCATAAAATCACACTTTAGAGATAGGTGAGCTCAGATACTAACATAATATAATCCTTTCATCTAACAAATAAGATTCTATAAAAGGTCATTAACCTTCTCAAGACCATTCACATAGCCATCTATGGTAATACATTATAATGCATAATATATTTATGTTATAATATCTATATTTACATAGCATTTATATACTAAACAATAAAGTAAATTTAATTGTATAATGCATCACTTTTCTTAGGCCTTGAAGAGACTCTTCCTTTTGGGGAGGCTTTCTGTCATTCTCAAAACCAATTTGGATACTAAAATTTCCAGTGAAAGCATAAGACATTCAGTTTAATTCAAATTTCAGCTAAGCAATGACTTATTTTAGAGTAAGTATACCCTATATAATATTTGTGAGATGCGTATGCAAAAAAATATTAACTATATATCTAAAATTCAAATGGACCTGAATCATTTTATTTTCTTTATTTGGGAACCCTTCCTCCAATCTCCAGCTACCTTTAGAACCAAAACAACCAGAATGAAAATCTCTTAATTCACAAGATAGGTTGTAGTTTCTTTTTTAAATTTTTTAATGTTTATTTATTTTTTGAGAAACAGAGAGACAGAACGCGAGTGGGGGAGAGGCAGAGAGAGAGAGGAGACACAAAATCTGAAGCAGGCTCCAGACTCTAAACTGTCAGCTCAGAGTCCGATGCGGGGCTTGAACCCACTAACCATGAGATCATGACCTGACTCGAAGTCAGACGCCCAACCGACTGAGCCACTCAGATGTCCCTGTAGGTTTTCATTAATTTGTAGTTTCTTATGCATTGCATGCACTAATCCTCTTTTGGCTTTTGTATCATGAATATAACCATCTATATAATAACTTTTCTTCCATTTACTTTAAGTTATACTTGAGGAACAGAGTTTTATATTTGAATGCAGTCAAATTTCGTTACTCATTTATTTTAGAGTTTATAATGTTTGTGTCTCATTCTTCTCTTCTCCAAAATCTAATACATATGCAGTATGTATACTTACATACATATACAGTAAAACCTTGGTTGATGAGTAACTTGTTCTGTGAGTGTTCCAAAGACAAGCAAATATTTCTAATACATTTTAACTTGATAAACAAGCAATATCTTGCAATACAAGTAGTGCATGACACCAAATGTCACATGATCACAACTGAGCCAATGGTTCTTGAAATTCGGTTTTATATACAGGTGCTTTGGATTAAAGCATGTTTCCAGAAACAATTATGCTTGCAAACCAAGGTTTTACTGTATTTTCTACCAAAACTTTGAAGGTTTAGTTTTTAAAATTAAAGTTATAATCCACATGGCACTGATTTCTGTAGACAGGGTAAGATAGAAACATATTTTTTATTGTACATAAAATAATTTTTCCTAGGTTGCCTCTTCATTGAAGTGACATACCACATCTGCTGTTGATCCCGGTTCACATAAGCACGAGGGTGATTGTAACCTCTGTGTTTCATGAGAGTTTAGTTCTCCTGTAGAGTACTTCTTGCTCCCAGACTTAAGCCACATCTGAGATTCAAACACTATGGAAATAAATACTTCCATCAAAAAAACTTCACATAAATAAACTTCTATCAAAGACAAATTTAGAGCAGTAGGTAGGAAATGTTTCCTTCTCTAAGGTATCAAATGCAGTCAGACCTGACTGAAGACATAAAAAGTATAGGAAATGTATGAGGTAAAATTGCTTTGTTGAAATATAATTATTTTGTCATATAAGTGTAAATAGCAGGTAGAGGACAAAATCATACCTTGCATGCAGTTTAATGTTGTCTGTAGCTACTGGGGTGTCCATCAGCACCATAACCATTTGATTTGGGGTGAGAAAGCAGCTCACCCCAAATGTGTCATTGATTGAATTTTGAGGGAGAAGTTGATCATAATNCTATAGCTACTGGGGTGTCCATCAGCACCATAACCATTTGAGAAAGCAGCTCACCCCAAATGTGTCATTGATTGAATTTTGAGGGAGAAGTTGATCATAATAGGCCAAACAATAATTATACAAACGGCCAAATTCTAAGGTTCAATATGAGAGTAGTTGTCTGAAGGTTGAACAGTGAAATGTATATGTCCGCAGGAAAAATAGCCATTGAAAAAAGTGCAGGAAAAGTTGAGCTTCCCATGATATAGTGAACATACTCCCAAATGTCTGTTGATGATGGGCATTGTGTTTGGAACAGTATTTCCTCATCTTTGTATCTTGCAATAACCCATGTCCAGTGATGTAGATTAAGCTGAGAACTCAGCAAAATCAGTCATGTTAGAAAACAAAATCCAAGCCTTGATCTTTCTTGTGAAGCAAGCTTCAGAAGGCAGTACTCATCGGGGCTCCTAGGTAGCTCAGTCGGGTGAGTGTCTGACTTCAGCTCAGGTCATGTCTCCTGGCTCATGAGTTTGAGTCCAGCATTAGGCTCTGTGCTATCAGTGATGAGCCTGCTTCTGATCCTCTGACTCCCTCTCTCTCTCTGCCCCTCAACCGCTCATGCTCTGTCTCCCTTAAAAAATAAACATTTTAAAAAAAGAAAGCAGTATTTTTTGCATGCCTTAAAAAATAAGAACTAAAATATGCTAAAATGTAAAATTTATAAATGTGGGGAGAAATTAGAAATCTAAAATAATGTAGCAGTGGCATGTGACACATTAAGCTCTCTCAATGGGTATTATGCTTAAGGAAGAAAATAACTGGTTACTTCTGGCATAAGAAGCCAAGGAATAATTCACAGATATCTTGCACTATTACCCTGTGCTAACAAGTTTTAAATTTGCCTTCAGGTGAAACTGATGCTCCCAAAGAAGATGTGCATATTCAGACTCTCAAATGCCTATGATTATATACCACAAATTTAGAAAAGCACAGTAAACGGCTACTGAACACTGAATTTAGCCTCTTATTTCTTTCAACCATTTCAGGATTGCTTTTAATTGGAAGTTAACACTGAGGCAAAAAAGGCAGAATGAAGCTTCTCAATCTTCATCAGGAATCACTATGCACAAGCAACATAAAGTAAAAAAAAAAAAAAAGATAATTGGGTTGATCCAAATTTAAACATTTGTGTCTCTAAAAATTGCCATAAACAAAGTGAAGAGACAGCCCACAGATCTGAAGAAAACATACGTAAATAATATATCTGATAAGGGACTTGTACCTAGAATATATTACAAAAACATAATTCAATAATAAAAAGACAATCCAATTAAAAATAGACAAAGAATTTGATTAGACATTTCCCCATATAAGATATACAAATACCCAGTAAGCACATGAAAAGACACTTAACATCATTAGTCATTAGACAAACACACACACAAAAAAACATAATGTGTTATCCCTTGACACTCACCAGGACAGCTGTAATCAAAAGCACAGATATAGGGATGCCTCGGTGGCTCAGTCAGTTGAGTGTGTAACTCTTGATTTTGACTCAGGTAATGATCTCATGGTTCACGAGTTGGAGGCTAGAGACTGGCTCCATGCTGGGTGTGGAGCCTGCCTAAGCTCTCTTTCTCCTTCTCTCTTTCTCTCCAATTTGTGCACATGGGAGCATACTTTGAGTCTCTCTCTCTCTCTCTCTTTCTCCCTCTCTCTCTCTCTCAAACAAAACAAAACACAAATATAAGCAATGCTGACGATGTTGAGAAATCAGAAACTTCATGCATTGTTAATGGGAATGTAAAGTGGTTAAGACACTTTGGTACAGCCTGGCAGTTTCTCAAAGTTTAAACAGAGAGTTACCACATAAATAAGAGAAATGAAAACCTATGTCTACACAAATAACATGTACACACATATTCATAGCAGTATTGTTTGAAATACTTTAAAAATTTTGAAAAAATCCAAATGCATACAGGTTGGTGAATGAATAAATAAAATGTGCATATCTATACACTGGAATGGTATTTAGCAATAAAAAAGAAGAGAGTATGAAGCATGCTACAACATGGATGTACTTGGAAAACATTATGCCAAGTTAAAGAAGCCATTATTAAAAAGGAAACTACAAATCCATTGTGAGATCACCTGCCCCTGGGACAGCAAACCAAGACTTAATTGTAATTTCAACCTCTCCAGGAGTGGCATTTTAAACCAATCGGTCTGGAATTTTCTGGTAACCACCTATGAGGTTATCTGGTACATGGGTCCTTATTATCACAAAGGAGAAATTAATTTGAGTGATAAGACCCCGTGCATTTCCTCCTATGGGAAGATAACCTAGCTGGAATCCATTTTTTTAAATACATTTTTGCTAGTAACTCTTGCAGTGCCCTCCTTCCTATAAAAACATTCCATTTTGTTCAACTCCTCAGAGCTCCACTCTACTTGCTGGATGAGCTGCTGTCTGATTTACATAATGTTTAATAAAGCCAATTATATCTTCAAATTTACTTGATTACATTTTGTTTTTTTAACACAATCACAGAAGGCCACATATTGTATAATTCCATTTAAATGAAAGATCCAGAATAGACAAATCTATGGAGACACAAAGTCGATGAGTGGTTGGCTGCAGGGTGGGGTTGAGAGAAACAGAAGTGATAATGGGCATAGGATAATTTTGGGAGGGGGTGGTGATGAAATGTTTTATAATTGATTGTGGTAATGCTTACACAACTCTATGAATATATGAAAAACTATCGAGTTTACCCCCCAAATGGGTACATTTTATGGTATGTGAATTGTTTGTAAATAAATGAGTTACAGTGAATGAGTTACAATAAATAAATAAGTCACCATAGGTCCATCAACAGTGCCCAGAGGTTCAATGGTGCCCAGAAGCAGAGCCTCTGGACCTGTCTCCATGAGCTGGGAAATAAGCATTCTCAGTAATACTCCATTCACTTGCAATAGGTAAGAGTGTAGGCTGGATTCATGATAAGAACTTGCCCCATTCATTTCAGGGAATACCCTGTGACACAAGAATAGCACATTAAAATTCTCTTGAAGGACAAGTTAGAGCAGTGGGAGCCTATCTTCATTGAGGGCAGTGCTGGGAGCCGCACGGGCCTCGCTGATGACAGTCAGAGCGAGGAAACGGCCACGTTTGCACAGCTCCTGCCATGAGAAATGAAAACTGGTATCTCCTTGGAAGATGTTGGAAATGAGGCTGCTGGTATTGACCAGGCCTCACAATATTCCAGATCAGACCCATATTCCCCACACAGATTGCTCATAAGGAAAAGCGTATTCCTGCCTTTTCAAAAGAGATTTCAGATGAAAGCTCTGTGGAGGATTGTCAAAAGGCTCTTCCTATGGGCCTTGCAGATCCAAAACTTACATAATAAAGGGGGGTAAGAACACAAGAGTTACAACTGAGCCTGGCCCTGAGACAAAGAGCCTAATTTAGAGTTAAGGGCAGATATCCACCCCCACACAATTGTTTCTGCTTGGAGCACCAGCTCCCCAAGGCATTTGTGATCAGTATTTGGAGTGACTTATTCTGGCCTTGAATATGCTGATTGCACCCTGTGAAGGAACCTATTGAGGAACTTCTTTTGTGATTATGGGAGCAAACATTGTGTTTCCTGAAAGACATGTTTATCTTAATACTTCTCCTTAAACAAACAAGCTACTGACCCCTGCTCACAAAGAAGTAACTTTACCCTTTTTATGCTAAAAACATTGTCTTGTATGCTAAAGATGTCTTCCTTCCCCATAGGATAAGCATCTAAATCCCCTACCACAATCACTATTGATATAGGTTATGCTGGAGTCTTCTACAAATCTATGTTCCGGGAAATTCTTACATATCAAAGAAGTTTGTCATCAGAAATGATTGTCTAAGGCAAATGCCACTTCTGTGCCGTCCCCCAAACACTTAATTATAAAATAACGTTGAGCTCCAGTCAGAGCAGATGTGCCTGCCTGGGGACCAGAAATTTTCTCGGGGCCTCTCTCAGCCCTTCCTCGCCAACACTGTCCATCCTTCAGGGACACCTGGGCCTGGCTGGAGCCGGCCTCTGGCGGGGCAGGAGATCTGTCAAGTCTGGTTTGGAATCAGTATGAGGTGATTCATCATTTTCCAAGGTTAAAAAAAAATCGCAATTAAAACAGCCTAAATAAAGACACTCTTAAATGTGTAATCAGGTAACAGTCACCAGATGTGGATACAGGAGAAGGAGTTCAGAAAGGGGATGACAAAGACAAAGTACCACCTGAGACAGGGGATTATAACCACAAGGATAATATATGGGGTGCGTGTGGCTTTGGCTTTGGATTGAGACAAAAGTGATTTAAAAAAAGGTGCTGAAAGTCAAAAGTCCATTTAAAACAGACACAAGAACACACAAACAGGAGATCCTCAGGAAACACAGAATTAGCATGAGAGTTTGTCCAAGGCTGAGACGAAGAGCTAACAGGAGCTGCAGAAAGAGACAAGGCAAGGTCAAAGGCAGCCTGAAAACCAGTGCACCTTACCAGCCACAAAACAGAGTCCTGGATTCTGGCAGGGGACTGTGCTGTCCCAGGCCGAGCTCAAACCCTGGAGACAGAACTGAGGAGGCCAGCCTGGGAGCCTGCAGGTGTCCATGACTGACAACAACCTGGGTCAAGGTGGAGACACAGCAACAGCTCTGTTATCAAGTAGAAACATTCCTTTGGCCACAGTCAATAAAAATGTCCATGGTTAATTCGGCTTTCAGGTGTTTCTTCGGCTCGATATGGTGCAGTAACAAAAAAAAATTCTTTACTGTAGCAAAACAAATAGGCAATCGAATGCTAACTTGGCTTCTCGAGTGACGATATGTCATGTGCTGAAGGCTTAACTACTTTAAATAGGTTCATCCAGCCAGCGTCATAGCGATTTTTTCAAGATCTGTAGGAACTCAAACTGGTTTTGTCTGAGTTTATTGGTTAATTCATTCAAAAAAAAAAAAAAGAGTTGGAGCAAAGTGTTTCATTTCTGATACATTCCACACTATGAAAAAAATACTTTTCATTTTAAATGTTTATTGAAGGATTAAATTATTCTGAGAATCGCTGTATAAGCTGAAATATTATATCATTAACTATTTTTAAATGAATTTATGAGGAGCGACAACAAAGGAACATAAGCTAGAATTTTAAATGAATAAGAATGAATATCTGTGCCTTTTTTATTTCCAAGTTTATGAGTATTTGTGAATCAGAAGTTGAGTAGTAAAATGTCTGCCTCTTTTCCCTTAATGGCTACAATATGATTTTCCTTGTGTTAGCTAAATGCCACTTTAGATATGGATGAGAAGGGATAGAGAAGGGAAAGAAGATAAAAGAAGGAAGGCAACAAGAAGTAAATGAAAGCTACCTTTCCCACTGCTTTAAAGAGACTCGTAAAGAAATTCTATGGTGCTTTTCTGCATTCCTTTCTCTCACATCCTTCTTTCCATTTCACCTGACACATAAGAAACCATACTGCAATGAAATTCAACTCGAATAGAAGCTTCTTCACTACTATCATTCTGTAAGCTTACAATTGTTGAAAATATGCAGACGAGCTTCTATTTTACTAAGGAAAATATTTTGATATTTTCTAAACATAATTACAAGCATTTTAGAGCCTGTGGAAGAATCAGGTCACCTATGCAGAGCTAGGCAATGTTATTTGTACTCAAAAAATGGATAAGCAGCAAATTCATAAGCCTCAATGAGAGGGATCCTCTAATATTTTAAGGAGTCTACTCAAATTAAACAAGTTTAGTAAACCACATTTATTAACAGGGACAGGGAAATATTTTTGTATTATCAAAACAAAATACCATTTCATTTAAGTTAGAATTTACAGTCAGTATCTGCAATATAGTTTTAAAAGAGGGATTTTCAGCTTTCCTTGTGAATCAGCAATTTATCATTATGTTTCCATGCCAGTCTTGTTGCATCTGTATCCCGAAACACAAATTTCAAGAGAAAAATATGGTAAAAAACAAAACATACTTCTCCTGAGGGAAAGAACTGCTTCTTTATTCAGAGAACAAAACAAACAAAAATAAAACAAAATAAAATCACAACACTTCAGTGAGGCTCCATTGAGTATAGCATAGTAACAGAGGTATGGACCAAAGAAGTTAAATTTTTTTTCCTAAACAAAGTGATAAAAAATATGTAGTTGCCTACCGACACCACCTGTAAGGTAGTAGGAAGATGCATCTAGAGAGGAAGGTGAAGAGAAAGATGACAGAAAAAAAATCATAGTTTGGAATATTATAATTACTTTAGGCAGGAAGTAGTAACTCATTGTGCTACATGGCCAGTGAATTTCTAGAACAGTGTGGTATAATCACATTCTGATAAATCAAAATCCTGTGTCAATAAATGAACATTATGCGCAAAATTTTGTGATGCAAGAGTTGAGGCAGAGAGCAGGATGACAACGTAGTGGCTACAGTTTGGACAGATCTTTAGAATAAATCCTTGATTCCTGCTCTTTCCTCATGTCTGCATTTCCAAGGTAGCTTCAAGCACACATCCAGTAAGATGGAGAAGTGATGACAAAGCAATCTTGGTCATCTGTGTAATTCCAGGAGCTTTCCTCCAAGTTTGGCTCTTTTTTATTGGAGAAGTCAGTATTTGAAATCATATAAAGATCGGATGTGTGATTAAGTTATCACATTTGTTTCCAGAAGCGGTTGTTCAAGATGTGCGTGTGTCTTTAATATGTTAGTACAGTGACATAAAAGACTACAATCAAACCCGGCTCTTAGTAACGGTCCATGAACGAAAGTAAAGATGAATTATAGTCGATTTAAGATAAATTTCTCTCGGGGGGCGCCTGGGTGGCTTAGTCGGTTAAGCGTCCGACTTTCGCTTGGGTCATGATCTCGCGGTTCGTGCGTTCGAGCCCCGCGTCGGGCTCTGTGCTGACTGCCAGCTCAGAGCCTGGAGCCTGTTTCAGAGTCTGTGACTCCCTCTCTCTCTGACCCTCCCCTGCTCACGCTGTCTGTCTGTCTCTCTCTCTCTCCTAGAAATAAATAAAACATTAAAAAAAAAAAGATAAATTTCTCTCTCTACAGAAACAATAACTGAATTCTTCAACCCATGGCCCTCCTTTCCAATAGCATAAGTTATCTACAGTTTATTGCCATCATGGAAGGCGGCTATGTCATGAGTGAACTGTGCTTCATTACTAGATGACAAATCAATTAAGTAGCAGCCAAGGGGAGTCAATGGTTTAGGTAAAAAGCAGGTAGAACCAGGGGGTGGGTTGTCACAGCTTTTTGTGACATCATTTCAGGCCTTAGGGGCAGAACTTTGCACTTGGTTACACAACCTATTTCAATTTTATGATGAAATTTTCTGGGTTTTGCCACAACTTGGAAAACAATGATTCCATTGCAGGATAAACATTTCACGTTGAATAAGCGAGCATATCTTTCATTGAGATTGTCTGTGCCAGCGTCCAGGAATGGTCTAGACATGACTGCTGACTCTATGTGTGTATTTAGTGCCTGCAGAAAGTCTTTGTCCAAAGCCCAGAGACCAGAAATGACTAGCAGAATCTTATTGCCAAAGTTTCACACTTGATATTAAAGCACCTGTTATTTCAGAACACCTGGGGAGAAAAGCAGCCTAAATTTAAAGATTTCTTTCTGGCTGCTTAAATTGTATTTAAACTTTCTTATTATAGAAAACCTCATTTAAGTTTACTATAAGTTAGAAAATTTTGTATAGGTACTTTAATAGAGCTCCCTGCTGTGTTATACTCTTCTTGCATATATCCAAGGGGCCTGATTTTCTAATGGGCCTCCTTATTTATAATTAGCAGTGATTGAGCCAACCTTTTATCCTTTAAGATTGTTGAATGTCATTGGGGCTGCTAACATGGATCTCACAAGAAAGTCACTAAAGTACCAGGAACCTGAATTCTGTCCTCATTCAATGCCTTTTAACCTTTGGAGAGGAAAAATTTAAAAGCCATCAAAATGGAAAAAAATTCTAAAAGTATCATGGAAGACATAATCCAAAGATATAATTGCCCCTCTTCATGTTTTCTTCTCCTATGAAATTCATTCAGTTAGCATGACACTCCTGGCCTTTAGTTCCTCTTTCACATTCTTTCCCTGGAAAGCTGAGTGACTTACTTCATTGGAAAATCTTAGAAAAAAAAAATTGAGTATTCCTGACTCATTAATTTCAAAAAAACAAGAGGCCTATTAGAACATTTTACGTGGGAGAGAATCCTCATCATCTTTTAAAAATAATTATTTAAAATTGAATAATAACCATTATGATTATCATCTCTTTTTAATGTAGTCATAATCAGGAAAATTTTAAAAGAAGCATTTGGGAGAAATCAAATAGGTATAATCAACCAAAAATCCATTCATAATTATGGCTATGATTTGAAATATAACGAACTCTTCATTCAAGAAATATTTATCTGTGAGCTATTGTATGCTACCTTTTATTCACAAGTACAGACGAAATGGAGCTTATATTCTAGTATTAAGGGACGGTAAAGAAAAGGAACATACATGTTATAATATAATAGGTACTAATAAGCACTATTGATAAGTATACAATTGTAAAGAGATAAACTACAGGATTAAGACATTAGAGCAAAGACCAAATGTGTAGTGAAGATGAAGCCATACATTGGGAGTGGGGAACGTTGCTGAGACAAGGAACATTACAGAAAACATGTTTTCCTGTGTAAGGAATGGCCTGGAGGCCCATGTAGCCACAACACAGGGAACAGAGGAAGGTGACGGGAGCTACATACATCAGGACGGTGACCGGTGCGACACTAAAATACCATTTTGTGGAGCTAAATCACCATTTAATAAATCACTTACAATTACTTTCGAAAATTTTGTAACATGTTGCTGAGCGTTGGTTGAAACTGGAGTATCTCATTCTAAACCAAAGGTATTTTGTTTTGCTTTGTTTTGTTTTGAAGTTCACTAAAGGAATTCTTTCTGCAATATTCTTCTCACTTAATTCATTTTATTTATTTTTTATGTTTTCATTTATTTTTGAGAGAGAGAGAGAGAGACAGCATGAGTGAGGAAGGAACAGAGAGAGAGAGGGAGACACAGAATCTGAAGCAGACTCCAGGCCCCGAACTGTCAGTACAGAGCCCGACGCGGGGCTCGAACTCAAACCACGAGATCATGACCTGAGCCGAAGTCGGACACTTAACCGACTGAGCCACTCAGGTGCCCCCTCTTAATTCATTTTAAAACTGTAGAAATAACATGTGTGCAGATACTGCATGGAACAAAGTCCTTGTTGGGCTAAACTGTGCAATGGTAATGATGGCACTAAAGAGCATATTTTAAAGAATTTGGTAAAAGATCTCATAGACTGTCTCTCAGCCAACTGGGATTACCTAGTCTCTTCCATTCTCTCTTTAAAAACACTGATCTGGTAGTGCAACTATCTCTTTAAGACCCTGATTTCATTTGCAGCATTCCCACGATAACCGAGAGGTGGAAACAACATAAGAGTCCATCAGTGGATGAATGGATAAAGAAAATGTGGCACAGGTACACAATGTATTTAACCTTAAAAATAATGAGAAACTTGCCACATGCATCAACATGGATGAAACCGGAAGACATTATGCTAAGTGAAATAAGCAGTCACGGAAGGACAAATACTTCATGATTCCATTTATATGAAGTATCTAAAATGGTCAAACTCATAAAAACAGAGAGTAGAATGGTGGTTGCGGGCACGATGGGAGGAGAGCTACTCTTCAATGTGTATAAAGTTATAGTTGTGCAGAATGAGTTGGCTATAGAGACCTGTGGTACAACATGGTGCCTAGAGTTAACGATACAGTATTGTGCACTGAAAAATTTGTTAGTAAGTAGCTTTCATAATAATTATATTTTGCTATAATAAAAAATTGTAATAAAATGAAAAAAATCAAAACAAAAAAAAGAGATAATGCTCAAAAATGCCTATGGCTCACTGAACACTTGTGGCTGCTAACCTACTATGTTATAACCATCTGCATACCTTTATTTTTACCAACTGAGTTGTTTGCTTACCAAAAATCGGTTGTGTTATTCTCACACTTGTTCACGTTAGTTGTGTTTTTTATCGTCATTATTTCATGTTTTATTTATAGTCTATTCCAAAGGAAAGGCTTTGACTCCATGGAAATTTGTTACTGAATAAATGTACAATTATAACTTTCAAGTTTAAATGGAATGTTTAAAGTATCTATGTATTATTTTAATTTTCCTCTTTATTTAACTTTTGGAATTAAATTAGTTTTACTGGTCCCAAATAAAAGGGCTTCTACTACGCAATGTCACTGTTTGTCATTTTCCCTGATTATTTATCATTTATGATTTTTTTCTTTTTAAAAAATTTTTAGTGTATATTTAATTTTGAAGGAGAGAAAGGCACACAGCACAAATTGGAGAGGGGGAGAAAGGAAGAGAGAGAGACAGGATCTGAAGATGACTCCAGGCTCTGAGCTATCAACAGAAAGCCTGATGTGGCACTTGAACTCACGAACTGTGAGTTCATGACTTGAGCCAAAGTCAGGCGCTTAAGCAACTGAGCCACCCAGGTGCCCCAATGATTTGTTTCTTTTGGATCTTCAGAACTCTGTTTATTTCTAGTGTTCTATTTAATCAGGACAATTTATGTGTTTATGAATATCTTAAGTAGTACCAACTAATATCATAGAAGTGGCAAACCTCCCCGAACTTACCTCCAGCTATACAGCTAGAAACTGATAAGGTGGGCCATACTGCAGGTGCCCGGAATAGAAATGGGAAAGAAAAATATTGTAACATCACCATTTTTCCTAAGGCCTGGTGTTTAAAAAGCAAAAATATGCATGTTTAGGAAAAATAAATAAGGGATCTTAGTGGAACGTTAAGAGGGAAGCTTTGGTTTTAACTTTAGTTAAGTATATGTCAAGTTTGAATTAAAAAAATGAGAAGAAAAAAAAAAAGCTGGAAGAGAATGAGGCAAATGAGCCAAGAAGAGTCAAGTCCAATTAAATTATGTAACCTAACAGCTAACTTTGTGTGTGTCAGCTCATTGCTTGAGGACACTGAGTTCACTCAGATGTTCCTTCCTGCTCAGGAGAAGGCATTGGCAAAAAGCAATTCCAGTGAGGTTACAGTTTGAAAATATTTGAATAGCTGAAGATCATTTATTGGCCAGAAAAAATTATTTCCTATTGGATTCCTAGAAAAGGAATTTCTAAATTAAAAATATGCATCTCAGGCTTTTATATTATAGCCATTAAAGTTTTGACATAAAACTTTTCTGAACTCTAATTAACATGTATGACTTTGTCACGTCATCTGCCCCCAAAATTAATTGTAGGATTCTCTCTGTATATCACCTTATTCGAGTGTTATCATTCAGGATATTAATTTTCAAAAGTCTTCTTTCTGGTACCAAACCAAATATGTAAAACAAACATAGTTTTTTGAAATATAGCATTTGAAAAATATCACATTATTTGTAGAAGTGAATCAAATTATTCAAGTAGTTACATGATATGTCTTCAAGGACATAGAAGACCTAAATAAATTATAAATGTAATGAATTTATATTGTCAAAGTATATATTAATGTCAACTGCACTCTTCGATGGGAGCAAAGTTTTCATTTAGTAGCATTACAAATATCTTAAGAATAAAACTCTATTTATTGGTGGGCAGATAACCAGAAAAGGAATTAAAGAAAGAAATGTAGGTTTTAAATATCTGTGTGAATTCTGATGCAGTATTAGGGAAATAGAAAATGTTTAAGTAGAATTCTATGATGCTGGGTTTACACAACGATCAGTATTTTGAAGGATTTATGATCGCAGTGTGATAGTTCCTTTGTCAGCAACCTAAATGTGAGGCAAGAACAACAACAGTGATAGCAGAATTCCCGATATAAGAAAAAATTACAATTTATTGAACCCCCAAACTTTTGCGAAGAATGGGATAGTTGGGACTCATGTTCATATATATGTGACTATTGCATTTTCAGCTTGCCTGTGGAGCCGGTAAAAGACCTATATTTTTAGCCAAGAAGATATGCATCTTTAGAGATATCACAGAGAAGGAAGAGAGTATGAATGATAGAAAAAATAAAGAAAGTAAAGATAATAGCAGAGATCACTCTCACAGGGAAAGCAATAGCCAGGGCTTCAGGCTGTGATTGTGGAAATAACCAGAAAACAAAGCTCAGAGTGTTAGAAAGCTGTTTTAGCTAAAGATGAGCCCATGACTCAGTTCAAAATGTTAGATAACATACATCTCCTTTATCTCTGGTTCTAGGTCCATAAAGTCAATAGTCTTGGGTGTAACTTAGGATTACAATTTCCTCACAAAAATATTACTATACTGAAAAAAGAATCTGTAAAAAAGAAACCCTATTATCTGGGTTTCTTGATTTCCTCCCTCCTAGAAATATCTGATGTTTGGGGTAGAGTTGGATATATAGAATATGCATGGCTCAGTTGAAAATTTCATTCACAGTGAAATAGAGTATTTTTTTCAGTATTCAACTCAATAGTAACAAATTTAATTACTCATTTAGAATCACCTTTTACCTACTGAATATAGATTAGAAAATATGTACATGTACATATGTACACATATGTGCATAACACATTTAAATATTCATACATGTATATAAATATATACATATATGTATATAAAAATAGAGTTGTCTGCAGAAGCATGGTGTCAGTTATTCAGGTATTACTGTGCATATACTTAATATTTTTTAACCTGATACAAATAGGTCTTTGGATTTATGATATTAATACCTACTACTATTTGTACATACAGCAATTATGTGGGGAAAAATTTTTGTATATAATTATTATATATCACCATATGTCTAGGAAAAATGTTAGCTTATCTTTTTATTTGTATTCTTATTTTTATATACTTCTGTACTTTCTCTTTCTTAACCCAATATACAACTGCCCTTTCTTGGCTCTTTATATTTGTTCTTTAGAACACCCATTTATTTTATTCAGAAAGATTATCTTCAAATCATTCTTCATGTTCTATAGAATAAAGTAAAGAAACTTTTTTTTTTCACAGACAATTTCTTTCGAAAAAATGAAGAGGGGATTTATTGATAAGTATATTCATATTGGAAATATTCAATGATTTTTCCTGGATATCTCTCATTTCTATATGTCTTCCACATAGATTTCCTGACTGCTCTCTGTCTTTCATTCTTTTCAAAAATATCTGTAGAGATAATGGGGACTTTTGAAGCAAAGGGTAAGCATGCTTAGCATCAGGTTAAAAAAAATAAAGTTTTCCTCTAGAGCAAAAGCAGGAAAGTTCACTGCATAATATAAAATGTTTTGGCCTCCTAAACTCACTATTTCTTTCCTTTAATTCAACTCAGTACCTGGGCAGGTATTTTGGGGACTTCTTCATATAGACGTGGGAGAATTCAATCTCAGAGAATCAGCACTGAAATTCTGAAAATTCTAATGACTCTCATTGCCGTGAATGTTAAAGACTCATCATGTCTGTCCCAGAAATCTTGTGTTCTCTTCTAGAGGCATCCATGAAACTTGACAGTTTGCAAGTAAGCTAAAATATCACTTGATATTGTCATTGCTTAGAGTACCTTGTTGTAACAAGGCTTACAAAGCCTTTCCTAATGTAGCCATTGCTTGCTTATCCAGTCTGATCCTTTCTTCTTCTTACACTCTCCCAACTGCCTTGCCATAATTAGATCTATATGCTTACTATTCTGACTTACTTTTATTTTGTCTCATCTTATATACTATTGCTTTTATCCTTATACACATTTCCAGATTTTCCACTTATATATGGCTAAAAATGTCACACGATACATTTATCTTTTAGGTACTTCCTAATGCTGATGAGATTTTCAACACATTGGCCATTCAATATGGTCTTTCTTCAATGAACTTTTTTTTTTTAATTAATGTTTATTTGTTTTTGAGCGAGAGAGTGTGAGCGGGAGAGGGGCAGAGAGAGGGAGACAGAGAATCCCAAGCAGACCTCTGTGTTGACAGCAGCAAGCCCAATGTGGGGCTCAAACTCACAAACCATGAGGTCATGACCTACACACAAACTCATATGGCTGAGCCACCCAGATGCCCTTGGTCAATGAACATTTTTTAACACATCTCCCACATTTGGGAAAATTTCAAATTACAAGTGCATAATTTTGCAACCCTGAGATGTATAATTTATTTTTCCAGTCTCTTTTATATCAATTAGATATGCCTAATTCTGAAGTTGGTGAACCTACAAAATTAGCCCATGTAGAATTTCCATCATGATAAACAGCAGGAATATCCCTCTTTAAAATTCAACAGAGACAACAATATTAGTGGCTGAGTCCAGAGTTTAGTTTCAGTAATGGAGGGTTTTGCTTCGTTTTGTTTTATTTTTAAGTTTATTTCTTTATTTTGAGAGAGGGAGAGAGAGCAAGAGCATGAGCAAGGGAGGGGCAGAGGGAGAGGGAGAGAGAGAGAGAGAGAGAGAGGGAGAGAATCCCAAGGTGCATCGGCAGTGCGAGGAGCCCGGCATGGGGCCTGAACTCACAAGCTGTGAGTTCATGACCTGAGCCAAAATCGAGTTGACCATCCAACCAACTGAGCCACCCAGGCAACCCAGTAATGGAATTTTAATGTCCATACTTCCTGACAATAGAAATGTGTCACCAGTATAATAGCCTGTGTATATTTTGGCATATATATATTTTATTTATTTTATATATAATTATATTATATATAATCATTTATATTAAATATATATAAATAACTCTCTANAGAACTTCAGTAAATAAAAACATATTTAAATAAATTAGTGTTTCATTTTCTGTCGTTTTCAGTCAAGAACGGTGACAGAAAGTATAGTTAGTACCAAGAGTGCTACAGGTAAAAGACTTTCATAGAAAAAGAGAATGAAGTATTGGTTATTGGACCTGGTTGGGGTGTGATGATGAGGAAGAAGCATGCTTTTATCACAAAAGGGAACAGTGTGACTCCACCTCATACAGAGTTAAGCGGTGAATTGGTCACATGTGCCATTTAGAAAGATGTGCAAAATGAAGACAAAACAAGGCACCATACATATCAACTGATAAGGAATATTATCAGGGACATGAAGATTAAAAAAAAAACAACTAAAGAAATGTTCTGGTTGTTTCTAACTCTACAGAGAAGTTAAATAAAAAGATGGAAAGACTTAAATTCTGAGCTCAAAACAAAGTCTAAGGCATAGAAACTACCACTCTCCTGAGAAAATCTTGTCTCTCAGATATGATGTTCATGTACTCAAAATCCACACTTAGGAATTTGTTCACTTGGGCTGCCAAGTTAGATCTGTTAAATCCCTAGCCTTGTTGGATTTACTACATGAAATTTCAGTCATTTACCAGGAAAGATGAGACTAAAATGTTGTAACGGGTCATCAGAAAAGATTCATGGGACTCATACCCAAAAATCCCACTGATCATATTTTACCAGCCAAAGCAGTTCTTTGATGCAACCATTTCTGCATTACTTTAGAATGCTGAACTAACTCATTACACCCGCGGCAGGTAACTTGCAAGGAGAATCCAAATATCTACATTTTACCTCCCCCAAGGTCTCATTTTTTTCTGGACCTGCAAGAAAATTACAATCAGAACTTACCCCTGGAGTCCAATTGCAAAGTCAAACCCATGAAAAGACAGTTTATTTACAGAAAAGAAGAATTGGAAGATTTCTTTTTCTATATATATGTGTGTGTGTGTGTTTGTTTGTGTGTGTGTGTGTGTGTGTACTAATAAACAAAGCATGAACTCTGTGTGTGAGATTAATAAATTCCAAATAAGCTTAACCAGGAAGAAAACCATAATTTTCTATTAGACTAAATATTGATTTTAGTGCTTTAGGAAACAGTCTATGTTGATGGCAAAAATCTTCAAAATTCTCTGAAAGATTGCCCTTGAATAGTACAAGCCTTGCTGCTCAATCCTCCTGTAAGTTTAATACGACACCCCCAGACCTTAGCCAGTGACATCCTATGGACTGGGAAGAAAGTTCTGGCCCCTTGTGTCTAGTTGGAACAAAAGACGATGCCATTTTCCCTCCAACGCTTGCTGCGTAAGTAAGCTGAAGGTATGTCTCACACCCCATCCTCTCTTATCCCTTCCCTCCTTCCTAGTTTACTTTTCTCACTTGGGAATTCTGTCAACAAATTACGTGGACAGAAATCCCAACTCAGGTTCTGTCTCTAAAGAACCTAACCTGAATCAGCATATATCCAGTGAGGTCCTAAGAAACAGACACATTTTGGGTTTCTGTAACTCAGTCTCTGTCAAGTATCAGGTAATAAGAATGCCATCACTGATGGTCAAGAACATATTGATAATTCTAAGTATGTAATCACAATACAATTGCTAGCATCTTTAACTATGATAAGGAAGGAGAAATGAGTGCACAAAATACCTACAATGGCTCATGTAATGTTACAGCATTTGAATGATACAGTGGAGATAGCTGTTATGAAGTTTGGGTAATCGTGTGGCTGCTGCAGATTACTATTGATACATTGAAGAGAGAAACTGACAGGCTCCATTCAATTCATAATGAATTTAAGGCAAAGTATTAAAGTCAGAGTCCCTCATTTGCAATATTTAAAATGACCCTCCCTAACTCTTTCAGACAGAGGGCTGATGATGCTGAAAACTCAAGCTCAGGATGTAATAATAATGGAGAAGTCTGGGTTTTTAATCTAGATGAAGTTTCTATGCCAAAGTCAGGGTCTTAAGAACAAAAGAATGGGATGGGTATGGGGAAATCTGTGTAGAAAAACCTGAGGGGCCTTGGGGGGGGGGGGTTCAGTCAGTTAAGCATCCGACTGACTCAGGTCATGCTCTCACTGCTCATGAGTTGGAGCTCCGTATCAAGCTCTGTGCTGGGAGCCTGGTGCCTGCTTCAGATTCTGGCTCCATCTTTCTGCCCTTCTCCTGCTCTCTCTCTCTCTCTCTCTCTCAAATATAAAGTAAAAAGATAAAGAAAAATAAAAGAAAAATCTGAGAGTTCTGAACCTTGCAACCATCGGACATGCAGAAATGAACTAGGCTCACACAAACACACTTACTTTATTTGAGGATCAAACCCTTCTCCTTTGCTTAGACTTTATGCAGAGGCTTTAAATGAGGCAAATGAATCACATGGCAGTGCTTGTCATACCATTTCTTCTGCCAATTACACTACTCATTGAGGTTTTTCTTTTCCAGCTTTTCTCAGATGTAGTTGACATACAACATAACATCATGTAAGTTTACAATCTAATGGTGTGATACATGTTTATGCTGCAAAATGATGACCTAAATCAGGTCAGTTAACATCTCCATCACTTCACATAATTACCACTTTTACTTTTTGAGGTGAGAATGTTTAAGATGTACTATTTTAACAACTTTCACATATGTAATATAGTATTATTAACTATAATCACCAAGTGGCACATTACATCCCCAGAACTGCTTCATCTTATTACTGGAAGTTTGTACTCTTTGACAACATCTCCCCATTTCCTCTACTTCCCAAGCACTGATAACCACCATTCTATCTGTTTCTGTGAGTTTGGTTTCTATAGATATCATATATAAGTGAGATCATACAATATGTGTCTGTCTTATTTCACTTACCGTAAAGCCCTCAAGGTCTATCTCTATTTTCAGAAATGGCAGGGTTCTATTCATTTTATAATCATTTTATGGTTGGATAATCTTCTGTTTTATGGCTGAAGATATAAAGATGAAATGATGGATTAGATAATTAGATAGATGATAGGTAGATAGATAGATAGATGATAATCTCAGATTTTCTTCACTCATATGTTGATTAACACTTAAGTTGCTTTCATGTCTTGACGATTGTGAATAATGCTCCGTTAACCATGGGAATGTAGAAATCTCTTTGAGATATTCATTTATTTCCTTCCCTTGGATATATAGTCAGGAGTGGGATTAAGGGGTCATATGGTAGTCTTATTATTATATTTTTGAGAAAGCTCCATGATCTTTTCCATAGTAGATGTTCTAATTTTTATTCCCACCGAAAGTACACAGGAGTCCCTTTCTCCACTTCCCCACTACTGCTGGTTATGTACTGACATTGTTGACAATAGCTATTATAACAAGCACGTAGGGTTACCTCATCATGGTTTCAATTTACATTTCCCTGATGATGAACGATGTTGAGTGCATTTTCATGAATGTCTTCTTTGCATGTGTTCTTTGGAAAAATGTCTTTGCAGGTACTCTGGCCATTTTTTACCTGTATTACTACTACTACTACTACTACTACTACTACTACTACTACTACTATTGCTGTTGAGTTGCATGTGTTACTTACATATTTTGGATATTAACCTCTTACCAGATATATGGTTTACATCTCTGGGTTGCCTTTTCATTGTGCTGTTTATTTTGCTAAACAGAAACTTTTTAGTGCAGTCCCATTTATTGATTTTTGCCTTTGTTGCCATTGCTTTTGGTGTCATATCAAAAAAAGAAAAAAAACTGCCAATGTCATCAATGTCAAGAAGCTTCTTCCCTATATTTATTTCTAGGAGTTTTATATTTTACCAATAAGTTAAGTATTTTTTTCCTACAGAAATCTGACTGAAGAAAAGCTGGGCTTAACAAGTGAAGAGTGATATTATGTACACGGGTACTGAACCTGGTAAGTAGGTATTAGCAGAAACAAAGAGAACATGCCTAAGTGGATCCTGAGGAAGATGGATAAGGAAGATGAAATATAAAGCTGGAAAAGAAAAACTTTGTTAAAATAAAGCAGTCTCCAAAGATACAACATTTGATGTTCTGCCAAGTCCTTTGGGGGCAGTGTTGATAAAGCGTTGGAGTGGTTCTTGGGAGTTTGACAAACATGAAATACATGCATAATGAAGCTACAGGAGATTATGGGGGAAGAAATGCAAAGTTCAGCTTACTGCGAATACTATAAAAGATTCCATATGTGAGGCCTGCAAACTCACTGGCTGATAATGGCCCTGAAGAATCTGAGAGCACAGCCTGTTTACCAAGTGATTAAGAAAGGCTCAGAAGTTTGTTACTTGTGAGCCTGAGCTGACAGAGTCCCTAAGAAACTATTGACAAATCCCAGATGAAATGCCAGGAAAAAAGGCCATCCTCAATGACCTTAGGGACAGTGTTTCCCCTCGTATACCAGTCTGGCTCTTGGAAAACCCGGATGCACATGGCCAGTGACAGTGGACCTCCACAACTTAAGATAATAATAGCTCCACTGCAGCTATTATGCCAGATGTGGCATTTTTCCTGAAACAAATTGGCAGAGTGTTTGATACATGGTGTCCAGCTTTCGATTCAGCCTGTGCATTCTTTTCCATTTCTGAGAAGAAAGAGGACAGAAAGTACTTGACCATCATTTGATTTGGATGGTGGTATATATTTACATGCTGCCCTGGGACTCTGCTGTTTACCTAGCTCTCTGTGACAATCTAGTTGAAAGAAAGCTGAAATCTGGAAATTCTACAAAATAACTCACCATTGGTCTATCCTAGTGATTCTGGGTGTTAACAAGACCTCATGTTCTGGATACCTCTGGGAGACATGTGCATTGTAGAAAGTTAGGGATAATTCTTACAAGGTTTCAAAGACTTGCCATATTGGTGAACATTTTAGTATTCTAGTATTCCTGTGCATACTACAGACATCACCTGCAAGATAAAATGCCAGTTATTAAACTTACCACTAAAAAATAAGTACAAACATACCAGTCCTATAGTTTAGAGGGCAGCGTATTGTACACTTGGAAACACTCTTAAGTCCTTTCATCAAGCGACATGAATGTCGGTTTTGAGTAGAGTCCAATGCAAGTGCAAGCAGAATGTCACTTTGGCCGTATGACCCATAAGATACTGTAGTAACAGACACATATCCAAAGTAGAAAATCATTCTGTGTAGTTCTCTCAGCAAGGCACAGAAGAAGAGATTTAGTGCAAAGCCATAGAATTCTGTTACCATCTGCATCAGAAAAATATACACCATTCAAAATCCAGCCCCTAGCATGTTAACAAGAGTTGGTAGAGACTGAGCATCTGCCCATGGTTTGCAAATGGCCTTGTAACTTAAGCTTTCTATCATGAGCTATTTGCTTTCAGATTCACTGCATTTTTGATTTGTTGAGTAGGCAGGACACCATTCACCATAAGATGATAGTTGTATATTTGGTATTGGGTATAAGTAATGTGTATAAACAGGTGGTCCAAATACTCATATCAACCATCACTGTCATACCAAAACTGTGGCCATAACTATGAACTCATGGAACATTCCTTATGTAAGTTAAGGGTAGAAAACAAATGCTAGATTTGGTTCCTGGATGAATTAGCCTCTATGTTGATGTGACCTAAAAATGATCTGCTGCTATGCTCCAGATATACAGAGATATGGTGTTAGAGCCACTGGGACGTTGAATATTTTTCAGAGGATGGGGCTTTTAGCACCAAATGTCCTCACTTAAGGCTACACGTGGATTCATGGGCCAGATGTTTGGAAAAGAATTATATAGACAGACCTGTGGGACAATATACCAATGGCAAATGTCTTTGCTTAACATATGCTGGAAAGCATACACAGTAGAAAATTTCCTGAAGAAAAAAAAGTGGGCAGAATTATTTGGCTAAGATACATGAGATTCAAGATTCATGAGTCTCTTTCCTTAGATACCTCACAGATTGTGTAGTAGAGTACACAGGTGGCAGAGATCAAGTCTATGCCAACACTCATGAGTGTGGACTTCCTCTCACCAGGGCTCATCCATCTATTTCTGCTCTAAAATGTCTGACTTGAAAAAAGAAAAAAAGAGAGAGAGAGAAAGAAACGGACCTCCCAATAATATGTACATTTCCAGAGACCTACAAGGCACATATCAGCAAGATGATTACAAGAGAAATTGTTCTAAATTTTACTCAAAACTACATTTTTATAGCTTTTTTCACTTTATTATCTTGCTTACCTCACTCCACTTTTCCTAAAATTACTTTTTAATAAATCAAATATTCGTAAGTTCCCATCTCAGACTCTGCTTCTAGGGCATCTAACCTAAGACAAGCACACTTACTGAGACTGAGATTACAGTCTGGAAGTTTAATACACAGGCAGATGTTTGAATTGTTTTGCTTGGTTGGCTATTTGAAATCTCTACTCAACCGTGGCCTTCTATAAATGAAGTTGAAAGACAGAAATTAGTTGCTGAGAGGAAAAGGAGGAATCTAAAGATTAGAAAAATTGTAATGTTCTGAAGTCCCTGAATATATCTCTTGAACAGATCCAGTAAATCCTATTTTAACTTTAAAATTGATATATTTATTGCTGAGAGGAGTGATGCCATCTTTATAATTGGCCACCATGGTTGTTTTCTGTAAGTGAAATGTGTTACAGTTGAAACAATATTCCTTATTTCAGTAAACAAAATTTTGAGCTGTTGAGTCAAGGTGATTGCAGTTAACCTTCAAAGGCAAGATGAACATGGTGTTCATAATCAGGGTAACCACTGCTGGCATCTTTGGTGGTGAATAATAAATCTTAGGTTCTTAATTTATAAATGTGTTAGTAACCCACAAAATAATACTTTATCTATTTAGCAAGGAAAATAACTCTGTCCCAGCTTTGAGTTGCCTTAAGAATGACAATAATCTTTCACTTATTTTCCAGACTCAATTCATTCTCAAAGGCAGAGTCATTTGAAGAATGGGAGAACTGGGAACCTTTGGAGAAATATACTTCAACATCAAAACTATGCACTGAGTATCTACTCAATAGATCATATGCTATCAGGATATTCCTAAGGGAAACAATTCATTGAGAACAAAAACATGCAGATACTATGGAGTTTACAAAGATCATGGCTCAAGTTAATCTGTGAAAATACAAAACACCACAACAGTTGAATAACTAGAATGAGGATTTAGGGACCTTAAGTGAAAAACGGAGTTTTGAACTAAATATGCAACAACTTATGAGTTTTGTAAACAAAACTCATCTCAAGATGATGTCCGCATTAATCCTCTGCACTGACAGTTCAGCTATTGTAAAGGGATTAACCCAACGTCTTGGATAATGGGGAACCAAAGAGTGGATGATTATGAATAACCCCTTGTGGGGTCAGGATAAGTGAAAAGACATTTAGCTTTATCTGTAACAATCTGAGACAGTCCTTTCTGCCTTCCAAGTTCTGGCTCACAAGGCACTGACACCCCCTCAAAATCTGGAAGCTGATGTCCTATCTTGGGTGCAGACCCAAGCAATTTATTCTTCTGGGGATACAGTGTATTGAGTGCATAGGAAGAGTGGCCTCCATAGCACCTAGATGGGATGGAGTATTACCAAGGATTCAGGATTGCTCTTAAAATACAATGGCTTGGCTAATACAGTAATAACATGTCCTGTGTGTTCTAAACAATGCCCAAGGCAACTGACAAAGAAGTCTGGGGCCACCCACCAGAATTCCCAACCAGCGAGGAATTGGCCTTTTTCTTCCACATGAGTGTTCTAAATATGCTTTGGTTTGTGCAGACACTGCCACTGGCCTAACCCAAGCATTTCCCTGTCATTATACAAACCATGCTGCCACCGTTAGGGGATTGGAGAAGTGAGTACCCTGTATGGATACACTAATTGAATAGATAGTCATTGGAGGTCACTTTTCAAAGACCATTATGTGCAAGACTGGGATAAAGAACATGCCATTGAATGGAGGTTTCATCTCCCCTGTCACCCATAAGCAGTAGGGTTAGTAGAAAGAAAGAATGAAATAATAAAGCAGCAAGTTAAATTGCTAATTAGTAAAATCACCTTGGCTAGATTACATGAATACTATCCCAGATTTAAATACATTCAAATGATGTATGCTATTTACATCATATGCCAGACTGGGGACACCTGCTGAAACACTCATACTGTAAAGATGTGGAAATAGTGGGAAGTAGCCATTGCATCAACTCTCACAGTGGATCAATGTGCTATGAGATTACGAACACCAAGTGCTATCACCCCTGGGATAGTCACTCTCTACTGGAATTTGCAATGGGATCTCCTCTGGGGTGGTTGGATTACTTCCTACCCCTGGGTGAAGAAGAACTACTCAATCTCTTTGTGGGGCAAAGCCAGTTACCTGAAGGCAAAATTAAGTCACATGAGCATGTGGTTCATGTTCTCATGCACTTATTCCTACCAGGAGTAAGTGTGCCAAAGCTCTCAGCTTTAGCTTCATGGGAATTTTCTATGATCATTTAACTGAGAAGGAACATTTTTAAAAACATAGTTACAAATATAAGATGTTTTTGCATTAATGGTGACATGGTTGGAAGTGAATATTGGGACATAATAATAACAGTAGAGGTAGTTACACTTGAGAGGTGAAGACAGAGGAGATGACTGATATCATTTTGCATCAGATAAAACCTACCTGTCCTCTTTGCCTTGAAGAAAAGACAATCTGGGGTAAAGATTTATGGAAGTTCATGGAGGAAGGTTAATGGTTTTGTCAATAGTTAGGAATTTTTAACAAAAGCTATTATGGGATTACTTAAAGGACATTTTAGAAAAAAATGGCATCTGTCCAAAGCTTTCTTTCACACAAGAAGCTTTCAAAAGCTAGATCAGTAAGAAAATCTACTCTGTAAAAAGTCAATCTTTTTCCCCATCCTTATTGCTTTTGAAATGGATGTGCGGACAGAATAACCTTGGTGTCATGTGTTCATCAATATAATTTCCTATCAGCAATTACTGATCTGGCTCCCAGTCCTGTTGAGTGTTCAATATTGCCAACAGCTGAAGTGAAAGTAGCCACTATCATAGTAGCAAGAACTAACGGAGCCAGCTGATTTCGTTGGATACCGTCCTTCATGAAAGCTACAGCAGGTATTTCTTGTATTTTAATTTGATTTTGTCTTCCTTGATCATGATGCATTTGTTTAAAATGTCATTCATTAAGCTACCAAAATGTCATTCACTAGACATTTCATGCATAACTTTAGTATTTCTAAAATATTTATTTTGTGGTAGAGAATGATGGAAATAGGTAATTTCCTAGGGATTTGCTGATCTTAGCATACACTGTATCACCTATATGAAGCTGGTTTATAAAATAGAAAGATATTTTTGAAACTTTATAAGTAGGTCATGTCCTGCATGATATGATACATGTTCTGAACCAGAAAGTAATATGTTTCACTGTTCGTCTGATAGCCAGAATATATGGATGCTCCCCAAAATATTAAAACTAATGAAAGCCATGTTTATTAACTTCACATTTGCCTCATTATGGTCTCTACTGAATTAGAAATGTTAAGTTTCCTTAAAAGAAATTATTCTACAAAAAGAACAGCAAAGCATCTTATTGAATAAGAAGTTGAGACTGACATTTGGGCATCTTGCCCACTAAAGAAAAAATAAGCTATCTATATCTATCATCTATCTATCTATCTATCTATCTATCTATCTATCTATCTATCATCTATCTTTCAGTCTGTTCAAGCTGCTATAGCAAAATATGACAGACTGGGTAGCTTATAAGCAACAAAAATGTATTTTTCATAGTTCTGGAGCTTGGGAATTCCTAGAATAAGTCCAGAATCATTTTCCTGGTTCATAGTTGTCATCTCACTGTATCCTCACATGGTAGAAGGGACTAGAAAGCTCTGTGGAGTCTCTTTTTTTAAGGTACTAACTCTACTCATGAAGTCTCCACCATTATGACCTAAGTATCTCCCAAAGGCTCCATCACATAGAGGCATTAGGATGTCAACATCTGAATTTTGGGAGACACAAACATTGAGGCCATAGCATACTCTGTGCATATAGGTAGATATCAAATGATTGTCATGCATGTGGGTTCTGTAGGGTGTATATGAACCTAGGATCCCAAGAGGCTTCACACACTCATATTCACTGAGAGGTAGAATTTAGGGGTTTGTACTGCAGCGCTGTGGAGGTAGGCAAAACTAAACAAAGGTAGGAATGTGTGTTACAGTCTGAGGTAAGGATACTGAGATGTTTACTGAAGGTGTTATTCCTTTGTCTGTGTACTATGTATATTTATATATTTAAACTGATTTCCCCGTTTCCTGTGTTTTTAAACCAGTACAAGCATTCTTTTATTTATTTATTTATTTATTTATTTATTTATTTATTTATTTAATAATTAGCAAGNTGAGCATTAATGCGAAAGGGCACATGTACCCCAGTGTTTATAACAACGCTTTCAACAATAGCCAAATCATGGAGAGAGCCTAAGTGTACATTAAATAATGAACGGATAAAGAAGATGTGGTTTATATACACAACGGAATACTACTTGGCAATGAGAAAGAATGAAATCATGCTATTTCTAGCAATGTGGATGGAACTTTAAGGTTTTATTCTGAGTGAAATAAGTCAGTCAGAGGACAGATATCATGATTTCACTCATATGTGGATCTTGAGAAACTTAACAGAAGACCATGGGGGAAAGAAGGGAGAAAAATAATAGATACAAAAGAGACGGAGGGAGGCAAACCACAAGAGACTCTTAAGTATGGAGAGCAATCTGAGGGTAGATGGTGGAAGGTGGGGAGGAAAAATGGATGATGGGCATTGAGGAAGGATCTTATTGGGATGAGCGCTGGGTGTTGTATGTAAGCCAATTCGACAATAAAGTATATTAAAAAATAATTAGTTAAGTCTCAATATACAAGAACATTCTAACATTTTGTTCTCATGGCTCCACTGCCGTTGAGATGAGTTATATTGGCAAGCTAAAAAATGTGCAGTTTAGCTAATGTCCATATAATTTGTTGACCAGCATTGCATACATTTTTTCTCTGAGAAAAATTTAACATGAGATTCCATGAGTCTCAAAAGTAGACACCATAGTCATACTTTGTGAATATTTAGCTGTGTCTCCGGCATGTAATGTAAAATACTTCAGTTAGACACTTCATAGAACTTCTATTCACACAAACTACTGTCATGTAGAAACAAGCCTCTCACTAAGTTTATTTGGATATAAATATAGTAGCAGTGGTATCATACTCTGTACCCACATTGAGGGAGGAAAGCAATGGCATTTAGGCTTAGAAGAAGCAGCAAACATTCGTCACAGTAATAGCCCTGTGATGCAATTTAGACAGTATTCCTGGCTGAGCCCCTGCCAAACCTAATTCTTTGGGATTTTCTTAAAAATTTGTAAGTGACTTAGTACTATTTAATATGTCTCTTTCCTGATAAAACTAGCTAGTGTGGGTTTGCTATATTCAATTCAGAAATCATAATAGTGTTACTCTCTTATTCCATCAAATACATTACACCACTCTTAAGATCCCTTATTGTATTGTACTGTAATTTCCTATCTCTATCTCTGTCTTGCCAGCTAGAGTATAAATTTCACAAAGGTAGTGGATAAATCTAACCTCTTACAAAAGAATTTTAATCTTAGCACCTAATACAGAAACTGACACAAATGAGGCTTGAAAAATATTAAGTGAAGTAGATTGATTGCAAAGTTGCTAACTTGCATATATAAATGTTAAATATTCACATATTTGATTTCTATTTTCTCCATCATAATGTCATGTTGTTTTCTCCGGGATAATTATCTTTCCACTATACCACCGGACACTAAATAAAAACACCACCAGTAAATGTTTCTGTAAATGTTGCATTCAGCAAAATTTATTCTAAAAATTCTAAAATTCTTCTAAAAAGAAGAGGGTTTATGGGGGAAATCTGGCTTAGGGAAAGGCCACTAAAGAATAAATGCAAATTTGTAATAAGAGCACTAAGGAAAGCAAAGGAATCCTAATCATTTAGTAGAAAAACATGTGAATTTCATAATAAATATGTAAACACTATAATACATAAAGGGTGTAACCTTTAAACAGGTGAAACTACTTGAGATTTCTGAGTCATGGGGAACAAAAGCACAAAATGCACAAAGATGCTACAGAATCATGCAATAAGCACTTGTAAGATAAAATTTGAGGTCAATGTGGGCACAGGAGAAGGAATACAAGGTGAAAGGACATGTAAGGGACTGTATTCTATTGCTGTTACTTACATTTAGTTGTTTGATGTACTCTGAGTCTACGTGATGTTAGTTAATAATGTGAAACATTAATGGATTGCGAAAAATAACCAATGAATCAATGCAAATTTTGTATTATGTTGACATCTTCTCTATGTTTACCAGTTACATTCAAGTGTCAATATAATTTTCAATGACTTCTCCATACTACAAAATACTGCGTAAATTATATGACAAATGAAATAAATATCTTAAAAGTCTTAAATATCCTATAATGGATACAATTTTAAATTACTAAAATGACTTTCACTTATGGAGTTCCTACTATGTTCCGGGTATTGTGCTAGATCCATTTTGTATATGGTTGTTAACCCCCAAAACAAACATGTGTATTTACTCTTATCAATAGAAGCTGCTCTCAGACTTGAGGTTATGTCCCATCCTACAAATTACTCAGCATCTTATATTCAAGCATTAGTAACTAAAAGGTAGGACATATTTGGCAAGCCACTCCAGAATTTCATTTCAAACTCCAATAACTCCAGGCTACAACAGTCTTCTTATGTACCCTTTATTTTGAGGCAGCAATATTTAAAAATATGACTATTTTGAGACAGTTAAGAGATATACCCAAATCTAAGTATGACCTAAGTTAAGGGCAAGATAGGGTATCTACATATGCAAAGTAATTACCAACCCCACACACACATACCACTGAGATACTGTTTCATTCAGTTTGTGTGGAATTTGAATTTATAAGTTCTGCAGTAATATCTCCCTAATCTTAAATATCAACCTGTCCGTGAGTTTACAGCTATGTTCATTTCCTGGTTATACATTCTGAAATATAAAATGCTATATTTCCTCAAACATAAAATGTAGTATTTTCTGAAAATATAAAATGTTACATTTTCTGAAATATTAAAACTTTATATCTTCTGCTTTCATTCATGGACTCAGACTGTTTTAAATGCACACTCCAAAGACATCATTTCATTAATACTATAAAGTCTACAGCAGAAGAGCAAAATTAGTTCTTTTCCCCATAAAATTGCACCTAGTGATAGAAACAGCCATAAAATACAAATTGTACCTGAGTGTTGTGCAAAACTAGAAAGGACTTCCCCATATAATATAATGTTAATGAAAGGCTTAGTTGAGCATCAGTGACCTACTGGCTTTGCAATAGGAAAGACTAATTTAAATACCCCTCTACCCTTTACTGGTCACAAGATCAGAACAATATATTTAACTTCTCAAAATTTTATTGTTCTCATCTGTTAAACTAGCAATTAATAATTTAAATATTTTGATTTTACCCTCTGATGCTATGTGTTCAATATAATAATTTGCACACACACACATACACTGAAATAATTTTCTCTGCCTCTTTCTCTTATTATCTTCCAATTATCTATTCTATTGGCTTGTACTACATGTCAATACCTTCCATAAATTAAACAACATTTCTTAACAATTTATCCTAAAAACACATAATTCATTTTTAATGCATATTTATTTATTCAGAAAGAGAGAGAGAGAGAGAGAGGAATATGGGGCAGAGAGATAGAGATAGAGAATTCCAAGCAGGCTCTGCATTGTCAGTACAGAGTCCAGTGCAATGCTTGATCTAATGAACTCTGAAATCATGACCTGAACCAAAATTAAGAGTCAGATGTCTGAGCTACCTAGGTTCCCCAATAATTCGTTCTTAAAATATACCAGGCTTCCTACTAATTTTCTATCAAAATGAAGAATTTGTCTCAGATAAAGTTGTGAATTCTAGATAGGTAGAAGCTTAAATATGATTTCACTCATATGTGGAATTTAAGAAAAAAAACAGATGTACATAGTGGGGGAGAAAGAGGCCCAAGCTGTAAAACAGACTTTTAACTATAGAGAAAAACTGAGAGTTGCTGGATGGGAGGTGACCAAAAGAATGGGTTGAATGCCTGATGGATATTAAGGAAGGCATTTGTAATGAGCCCTGAGTGTTATATGTAAGCGATGAATCACTAAATTCTACTCATGAAACTAATATTGCATTATATATTAACTAACTGGAATTTAAATAAAAACTTAAAAAGAGAAAAAGGAAAAAATAAAGATTTTTTAAAGGCAAACCTAAGACTCATGGGAACATGTAAACTATATTAACATAGATCATCATGTTTTTTTGTATTGAAGGAAGTAGCTTTTGACCCTGGTTGCATATTAGCATCTCCTGACAAATATGAAAAATATTGTCTGGCTACATTATCAGAAAGTCTACTTTAATTAGCTGGAATGGAACTTAATGATTCCTGTATTTTAAAGCTTAACATTTGTTCAAATAAATGCTAGGCTTGAGAATTACTAAGGCCATTAATAGACTTTTAATACATTTATTTTTTTAATTTATTTATTCATTTTGAGAGAGAGAGAGAAAGAGAGGGAGAGAGCATGCATGCACAAGAAGGGAGTGGGCAGGGAGAGAGAGAGAGAGAGAGAATCCCAACCAGGTGCTTCACTGTCACTGCAGAGCCCGACGGAACTGGACCTCACAAATCCGGAGATCATGACCTGAGAGGAAATCAAGAGTCAGACAGATGCTTAACTCACTGAGTCACCCAGGTTTCCCAACACAGTTCTTAATTACTGAAATATTGTTGCCATTCAGGAATGTTTATTGGATTCTGTTGTGCAAATTTCCAAGGGGACTCCTAAGGTTCTCTGTGCTCTGATATACACGCCCTATATATTCCCCTCCCCCTGAGTGTGGGCTCAACTTGTGAATCTTAGGGAATCTTCACTCTCCTGACTAGATTACATCATATAAGAGTCCAATTTAGTAGATTAGATGGAGTGATTTGGAGCAAGTGGGAATCTCCTTTTAGGTTTAAAAACTCAAGCTGTCACGTTTTGAAACGATTTATGACTAGGATTGAAAGTAACTTCGAGATGGTGAGAACAAACCCTGGCTAGCAGCTCACAAAACAACAGGACCTCAGTCCGACAGCTTCAAAGAACTGAATTCAGCCAACAACTTGAATGAGTTTTGAAGAAGAACTTCAGGTTCAAAGGAGATCATAGGTCTGACTAATAAATTCACTTCTTCATTGTGAGCCTCTGAGAAGAAGATGCAGTTAATCTCTGCCTAGGCACCTTACTCAAGGCAATTCTCAGATAATACATTTGTGCTGTTTAAGCTGCTAAGTGTGTAGAAATTTGTTAGGCTTTAATAGAAAATTCGTGGGTCAAAAAATACCTATTGTTTTTATTGTGATGACATCTAAATGGCTCTACTGTCAGCACTTTTATTCAGACTGAGATCATTCTCCTATAAGTCCTTTATTTTATTTTTTGTTCAACTCCTAATCTCCAAGTAGTTATTAGTCAAGAAACAGTGATGAAAGAGAATGTGATGACAGAAGTTATTATGAATAAAATGAGTGGGTAGTTTTCAATTCAATTATAATGAAGACATCCAGAAGATGTAGACATTTCCTAATCTGGTGTAGATACAAAAGACTTTGAATTTTAAAAGGGGGGAAAAGTGCTTATTAAAACTTTAGTCATACAAAGACAGTTTTCTTCCCAGTAATCTCTACTTGCACTAGAATATTGCAAGATGATTACATGGGAACAAACCCAAGCAAGCATTGCTTAGTAACTGCTATCACTAGACTTGAGTTTTGACATATGATTAACGTGTTGTATTGAAACAACCAGTAATTGTTCTGTTTTCCAATATGCTTTGGAGATGTGAATACATGTGTATCTTGCTATTCCATTAAACATAAATTTACTGCATTCCATTATGAATATACTCTTCACCTTCCACTATTATGGATTAATGTTTGTAATGACTGCAGTGAGTCACTTCAGGGCTCTTCTCTACCCAATGTATATCAGAAGCATGCACAATTTTACTAATGTTCCTTATGGCATTGATGCTAGAAATGTTTTAACACTTTTTGTAATTTTTCTTCCAAGAGTTTAAATATAATAACCCTTGATGTCTTAAAGGTCAGGAAGTCATTGGTTAACAAAATAAACACTTTCACTCACCACTCTTTCTCTGTTTTCCCTTTATGATTTGCTTGCATTATTCCAATGTTTCCAGAGTGAACCAAGGCATTATTAAAGCCCAAGATAAGTTAATGAGATTATTTTAGATTCTAGTATTGTTCATTTCACTTACATTCCACCCCCCCTATTTTGCGAGACTAAAATAAACAGGATTGTGGTAAATTAATTTGACTAATGTGCTCATATTAGAACTGTCCTCTGCTCTCTAGTAATGAGAGCACATTTAATACATGATAAGTTTAAACACAACCCTTATTCTTTAGACATGTTTCTTCTGGAAAAATTTTATACTTTGTCATCTAAAACATATAATTTTTTTTCTTGATAATATCCTTAGTATTAGGATCAAAATTACTTAACGCTATAAGGTGACTTCCTCTTCACTCAGTCTTCCAGCTCAGTTTGCCTTCATCCTGCTGTGATGTGAGCTGGCTACCATATTCATTAAGGGGCTGTAATGTGAGCTGGCTACCGTATTCACTAAGGGCAGTGTCTGGGAGGCACAGTAGACCCTCCCTCGACTGCTTTCGCACTCTGACTCCACTTATTCCAAACACCTCTCCTTCAGTTACTCTCGTTTTGCTGGAGCATATTCAGTCCTTGTGAAGGGAAAGCTGGGATAGACATTGAGGCCCTTCATGGAAACAATTTTTTTCTGATGCTCTTATATTCAGTTACTATTCTAGGATACTTATTCTACATCACAAATATTCTTCAAGGACACCTGGGTGGCTCAGTTGGTTAAGCCTCTGACTCTTGGTTTGGTTCAGGTCATGTTCTCATGGTCCATGGGTTCAAGCCTCACATCAGGCTCTGCACTTACAGTGCAAGGCCTGTTTGGGATTCGGTTTCCCTCTCTCTCTGCACCTCTTCTGCTCTCTCTCTCTCTCTATTTCTCTCATAAGCAAACAAACAAATATATATATATATGTAAACATTACAAAATTCTTCAAAAATGTGGAGGAATTGTTTTGTTGTTTTCTAGTATCTAGTGTCCCTATTAAATAATCTGCTACCATTTTGATTCTTTTTTAAAAAAAAACTGTTTATTTTTTTAAAATATTTTTTTAATTTTGAGAGAGAGAGAGACAAAATGCGAGCAGGGGAGGGGCATAGAGAGAGAGAGAGAGAGACAGACAGAATTTCAAGGTAGGCTCCAGGCTCTGAGCTGTCAGCACAGAGCCTGATGTGGGGCTCAAACTCACGAACTGTGAGATCATGACCTAAGCCAAAGTCGGATGCTTAACCAACTGAGCCATCTAGGTACCCCTGTTTATTTTTGAAAGAGAGAGAGCAGGCGTGAGCTGGGGAAGGGCAGAGAGAGGAGGACAGAATCCAAAGCAGGTTCCCTGGGGTTCTAACCTAAGAGCCATGAGATCATGACTTGAGCTGCAGTCAGATGCTCAACTGACTGGGCCACCCATGCTCGCCATGATTCTTATTAGTTTCTTTGCTGGTGGTAATAGAGGTGTTCTTAGCACTCTTGATAATTACCTTGATGTTATATTATGATTCTTAAAACAAATTTTCAATTTCCAAGATCTTCCTAATTTTTCTCAGATTATTCTTGTACCAAAAAATCCAATTCTAATATATGTATGAATATTTTCATATACACTAAATGTAATTGAAGTTTTGTTTCTTTTATTTCTCCAAAGTATTGATTACTTTTTCCTAAATCAGTCAGTTTCAAGTTTATTTACCTTGTTCATTTGCTCAAGAAATGGTACTAAACAGAAAGATGCTAGCTGGGAGTACAGGTTTAGTGCTTTTTGACCAGCAATCTTTTCTTTAAGTCGACAATAAAGCAGGAAGAAAATGCTATGCTAGAGCCAAATGGAAAATGTAGCTGCTATTTCTCCCTCCTTATCTTTTCAATGCCACTACATTAATCCCTTGTTTGCATTGAATACTCCATAAGTACACTAACGTCCTGCTTAATCAAATCCTCGGCTTCAGGTACAGGCTCCTTCTCAGATTTCTGTTCACAATTTTGGATTTTTTCCCTTTTTTGCAACTCTTTCATTTATTCATTGGAATCTCCATTTTCTTTGTGATTGTGGCGTTTTCAATCTGCTGTCTTTAATTAAAAGCATAAGATAGAAGACTTTTTTTTTCCATAGTAGGTGATATATTGAAAAGCCCCCATTAATATTTTAACTATGTTTTCTGTTTTTCCATTTAAAATTCTGTATTTTTAAATCGGCTTTTAAATAAGTTGCCATTTATTAATTGCAACTCTACTTTTGTGAAATATTGCTTTTTACTCTTAATACATGTTACTTCTATTTTTTTTATTAAGCTTTATTCTCTTTCTGTGGAGTCATATAATGGTACATTGATTTTTATATGATTCAATTTGAAAAAAATGACAGTGTTACATTTTTGTTCCTGTTTAAAACAATGAGTCCATGAAGTGAGGCATTAAATATTAATGGAGAGAAGATCAGGTTGATATAACAATTATTGGAATGTTACTTGATTTTATGCCTCAATATTGAATAGATTATATAAAACTCTAGAATATAATCTTTTTAAAAGCATAGATCATGTCTTTATTCATCATTCATCTATTCCTGGTGTTGGATACGGTATCATAAATATATAAATATCCACCAAATGAATAACTTTGCCAATGTTTTAGGTTTAAAAATCTCTCTCCTATTTCTCTCTCTTTCTCTGTCTTTCTGTCTCTCTCTCACAGGCACAAAGATAAATTAAGTCCCACTCCTAAAACAGAAAAATAGTCAGGTCTTCCACCCCTAAATGTATGAAAAATTTTACTATAAATGGGATAATTAGAGATGAAGTTCTAATTCAAGAAAAAGGATAAGCAGAGGAGATTAAAAAAATGTAATCCCACAAAATTATATGGGGGGCACAATGGGAAAACTTCAGTTTCTTAAGTAGTCACATGAAATAAAATGGGAAATTTTATTTTTTTAATAAATACGTATATAATAATGCCTACTGTGAGTCATTGATCTAAGTTTATTGCAAATATTACTTCATTTAGAACTCATAACACACTATGAGATTGTTAACTGAATGTTATATATGAAAAAATTGAAGCACAGAACATTTAAGTAAATACCTAACCATAAGAATATTAAAGCGAAAAAATCCAATAGTGTAGACACCACTTGACTGCCTATATATCCTGGTCATCAGTAAAATTTAACAAACTAAGTTTCCAATCCATTACCTGGTAAAGTGGCATCATGTCTGAATAAACCTGTCATGAGGAAAGTAGTGAAGTGAAATACGAATATATTTTATTGTGCATTGTTTCAGAAGGCCATCTCCTTGGTCTTTGTAGACTAATCAAATTAAAGGTACTTCAAGCAGTGCGAATAAATCATATATATATACACATACATACATTTCTATGCAGATATTACAAACATGGGTATATATCACTATATCAACATGATATAAAAATAAAACCTAAGCAAATTTAGAAAAAATAAATAAATAATGGACAGATATTTAGCATAATACTTTAATCAAAAAGTCTTAAATGCATACATTTGCCCCTCTTTTTATTTATGTACACAATCAATACACTTATTCAGAGCAAGAGTCTTTTGTTTTAACACACACAGTTGCATCTGACCATTTATAATTTTCCATAGAACTATGAAAATGATTAGAGAAGATATAGTTTTTTCTATATTCTATATATCTTCATTCACTTTGAAATACTCCTACAGTTCTTCTCTCAAATTATGCTTCATCATATATAGGTTCTTTAGTTTCAAAATAACTGGTAGATTTGTTTCCATTCAAACTATCACATTAATTATATGATATATGTTATCAGTTAAGAGTTTCTTGACACCAGGAGTAATAGTTTGAGGACTCAGTACAGTATTTTGAGCGCATTCTGGAATTCATGAATCCACAATGCATATGTGGATGCTTAAATATCGTCACTCATCCTCCACTCTTATCTACAAAATTTTCATGTATGTGACTTTTTTGTAGACATTAGTGTGTATAATAGAGAAAAGAGGTTCATTAGACTTCATCTTTTTAAACTGTAGAGGAATTTTTGGTAACAGATTCTGCAGCAACATAACATTACCTAGATTTTAGGATTTAGACTTAAACTATTAAATGTCACATATATTCTTTGCATGACTTACCTAATTTTCAATCTCCTTTCAATTTTTACAAAATTTCTGAAGCAATCATCACCACAGAGATTTTTTTAAATTTACTATTAAAATGTTCATTAATTACTTTCAATCCATTAAGTAATGGCATTTATAATACTGTAATTATTTTTTGTTACAATAATGTTTTACCAAACCAAATCTCTGGCTTATAAGAAATGCTTACTAATATCAACTTTAATCTAAAAATAATTTATAATAGCTAACTAAAATAGCTATTATTTATTAATATTGTTTATTAATATTATTTAGTAGTTATTATTTACTTATTTCTTAATTCAAAAGCATCTCAAAACTGGAAATTTGATATTGTCTACTCTCCTTCCTGGTTAGTAGAAGGAAACTAATACTTCACATTACAAGTGTGTCAGGGTCTTCCAAGCAAAGACAAAATTAGTTTGGGTTCATTCGACAAATAGCACAAAATACAGTATAATGAGAACATAAGGATATATAGGGATGAAATGGAGAGATAAAACAAAGAACACTGTTTTTGTTTGTTTGTTTGTTTGTTTTAGAACCATCTTGCAGAAGTTTTTAAGTGGCAGGATAAGAAATCTGGTTTAGTTAGGTCAGTGGTGTGAGACTATCAAGAAAAATTTAGCAGGGCAATAATAGGATTAGAACTATGTGTTAAAAAGATAAAACTGGGGCGCCTGGGTGGCTCAGTCGGTTAAGCATCCGACTTCGGCTCAGGCCAGATCTCACAGTTGGTGGGTTTGAGCCCCGCATCGGGCTCTGTGCTGACAACTCAGACCCTGGAGCCTGTTTCAGATTTTGTGTCTCCCCTTCTCTCTGCCCTTCCCCCACTCATGCTCTGTCTCTGTCTCAAAAATAAATAAACTATAAAAGTTAAAAAAAAAAAAACATAAAACTAAAAGCTAAGCAAGGGATNCAAAAATAAATAAACTATAAAAGTTAAAAAAAAAAAAACCATAAAACTAAGAGCTAGGCAAGGGATGAATTTGGAGCACAGGAAGATCAGAAGATTTAACCAGTCAGAAAACTTTCAGCAGAGCAAGGGACAGCTTGAACAGTGACAGAGAAAATGATGCTTTGTGATTGCACAGTGATTCCTAATTTGACTTATGTCTCGTTGTATTGTTGCAGGATTCTCGCTCAGAGAGTCTTGACACCGAGACTTTTCTTTCCAGGAAGCAACTTTATTTTGCCGGCACTGCTCAGTTGGGTTCGTACCCAAAAGAACTGAGTGGCCCACATCATATGGCATAGGTTTTTTAATACATTTTCTATTTCTTTGTCTCCCATATATGGCAATACACATAAACATGCAGTCTGATTAAGTTGTTTCAGTTTACAGGAACATGGGGGATGTAGGCAGCTGGACTCATATCTAGGTCACCTTGAAGTCTTCTCTTCTCTCTTCTTCATTTTTTTTCTTTCTCCTTAGGGAGAGGTTCCTACCACAGTATCATTTAATTTGCTAGGCAATCTCACTAAGCAGGAAACCACAGATTCCAAAGAAAATATTGTCATCTTATTTCCATACTCTGAGGGGGGAAAAAAGTGAATTATTTGTCTGTGAGGAATTGATCAGTAGAAACCTATTTTTTGAAATCTAGATACGGTTTTTCTCAAAAGAAATGATGTATAAGCAAATATTTAATGAAAGGCATAATATTGGTCATCAGAGAGACAGGCATCAATGTTGATCAAAAGAAAAATAAAAGAAAAAAAGCTTCCGTGACCTAAGGAGAATGCTTATATTGAAACAGAAAATCATAGTGAGCTGTTGATCTATGGGGGTGGGGGGGGGTGAGAAGGAGTAGAGGAGATCACTTAGAAATGATAGATGATAGATAGATAAATAATTAGATAGATAGGTGATAGATAGATAATAGATAGATAATAGAGAGATAGATGATAGAGAGAAAAAACATATTTAAAAATTCTATTTGTCATACTTACATTTTCACTTCAAATATTTTAGTCATGGATTGCTGAATCACATAATAAAGGGCTGTGTACAAGTAAGCCCTGTGCAAAATGATCAACTGCTCATGACAAAAAAGCAAATGTCACCACAATAGAAAAATGCTTGTAATGTGCTAATATTTTTGTCTCCTCACACATTCTCTCTCTCTCTCTCTGTGTCTCTCTCTCTCCACACACACATACATACACACACACCACTTCTTTTTCAATAAAATTACAGAATTCTGAATCCACTTAGAATGCAGAAGTCCAAAAAAAAACCAGGCTTCAACTATAATTTACATACTATCTGATTCCATTTATATGACATACTGAAAAAAAAAACTATGAGAACTATTTTCAGGTTAGTGGCTACAGGTTAAGTGTGGAATGAGGAAATTGAACAAAAAGGACACAAAGAAACTTTGGGGTGATAGAAATATGCCATATCTTTATTATGATGGGAGTTCAACCAATTTTATAGATTTGTCAAAACTATACATCTAAAAAGTTTTATTTTACTGTGTGTGAATTATACCTTCTATGAACCCAATTTTAAAGAAAAACATATAATTTATCATACACTTTCCCCCCTTGGAGGGAAACCAAATTCAACTCAGGTAAAAACAATCATTTTTAGAAATTCAACCAAAAGTAAATTACCTGCACATCCAGCTTCTTCTCGTCATGAAAATATAATTGGCATAGTGGCAATCCACCACTTAAAAAGAAGACAAAATTATAATCACTAAGAGTTAAACAACCTGAAGCATTGTCAGAAATTCTCAAATCAAGGACATTTTTAAAGGTGAATCTTTACTGGGAGTTTGTATCCATAAAAGGCTGAGAAGTAGAAAGATTAATTTACTCACAGATCCGTGAACGTAAAAATGCATTTTAACATATATATGTCAGATAGTATTCTATATACTAGATCCTGGGTACACAGAAGAAAAGAGATAAAATTTCTGCCTCATGGAGCTTATATTCTAGTCTGGGAGACATGATAAACTAATAAAGTAATCCACATATTGCAAAATCAAACTACTGAAAAAATCAAATCAGAGCATTAACTCAACTACTACTGATGGGCTAGGAGCTGGCTTTCATCTCTCCAAAAAACTTTCAGGGAATCTCTGGGATGTTTTCAACTTTTATTGGAGATTAACAATGAACTATTACCAGTCCAATACCTCAAAGTACAGCAGCAATAGTTCCCTATGGTGACGTTGAAGAGAGAGTGAGAGAAGCCTTCCGTTTACCTTATTTCTGGATGAAGAGTGTCTTATTTTACATATTCGTTGGCCATTCCCAAATACCTAAAAGGGACATTTAATACTATTATATGCCAGGCACTGTTCTCAGTGCTTTTACATGTATTAGATCATTTATTGGTTATTAGACCATTAACAATAGGCTTTGAGGAAGACTTCATTCTCAACATCAGCTGCCGTTGCCAGTTACCAAAGCCAGAGATTGGTAAAGTGACTTGTCACAGGTCTCCTAACTTGCAATAGTGGTAATAGTTGTGACCCTAACTTGATCCCAGATAGCCAGGATGTAGAGTTGATGTTTGCCTACTATATATCTTCTATACACTATTCGATACATTAGATTTTGGGCATACCCTTCATCCTTTTACTCATAAGAAGAATCTCATAGAATTAGTTTGAGATGGCGCTTCCATATCAAAAAAATCCAAACTTTTTTTTTCTTCTGATATTAAATAACCAACATTAACAGGTGATCTATAATGTGAGAACCACCTGTGCTGGGATGACAGTCACAGCGAGGAGATGGCAGCGTTTGTACAGCTCCTGCCATGAGAAACCAAAACTGGTATCTCCTTCTGCTACTACTGGCTCATGTTGGAAATGACCCTCCTGGTATTGACCAGGCCTCACAATATTCCAGATCAGACCGTTATTCCCCACACAGATTGCTTATAAGGAAAAACATATCCCTGCCTTTTCAAAAGAGACTTCAGATGAAAGCATTGTGGATGATTGTCCAAAGGATCTCTCTATGGGCCTTGCAGATCCAAGACTTGGATAATAAAGGGGGCTAAGAACACAAGAGTTACAATTGAGTCTGGCCCTGAGACAAAGAGCCTAATTTAGAGTTAAGGACAGATATCCACCCCCACCCAGTTGTTTCTGCTTGGAGTACTGCCCTCCTCCAAGGCATTTGTTACCAGTATTTGGAGTGTCTTATTCTGGCCTTGAATATGCTGATTGCTCCCTGTGAAGGAACCTATTGAGGAACTTCTTCCTTTGTGATTATGGGAGCAGAGGCATTTCCTGAAAGACCTGTTTGACCCCTGCTTACAAAGAAGTAACTTCACCCCTTTTATGCTAAAAACATTGTCTTGTATGCTAAAGATAACTTCCTTTCTTGTAGGATAAGCATCTAAATCACTTACCTCAATCACAATTGATAAAGGTTATGCAGAAGTCTTCTACAAATCTATGTTCCAGGAAATTCTTACANACATTTGTTACACATTTGTGATGTTCTCAAGGCACTTCACACACAGAATGAACATTGTGTGTTGGGTCTACCTCTTCTTGAAGCCAGGCGAGGGCTCCTAACCCTCTCTCTAAGTCTATTGGCCCAGTGCCTAGCAATGAGTGGTCACTGCACAGGATGTTTGTGAGGCTCCAGATAGCCTCACTGCATGGAAGAATCAAGATTTTGATGCCCTCCTTGAGATGATGGGTGAGCTGGTCAGAGTCAGGGCACAAGTCTCGGACTACTCCTTAAGGACCTACTCTCAGATACAGGCACCATGTCCAGTACTGCTGGTGGAAGCCAATGGGTATGTGCAGCTGGGCTTGGTGCAGCTGTGAATCAGTGCCTAAAGTGGAAGTCCCGTGCTTTGGAGTTGAGTGCGAGATCTTACATACAAAAGAGGAAGCCTGTTGGCTCAGAAGTATAGGGCTATAAAGAGGAGGGATGGGAAGAGGAAGAAGACTACCACAAACACCACCAAGAGAGGATGCATGCAGCTCCTGTGAGAGAAACAGCCCCATCAAAGCCCTGACACAGCGAACTGTTCCTTAGAACCTTGGCCGTATCCTGCTCATGGATGCTAAACAGCTATTTTCTGTGGACAGGCTCAGAATGTTTAATTACTGTAAGCTTTATGAGCTATTCTCTGTATGAGTATAGTGACTCAGATCCTCAGGGCAGGCTGGGGGACCATGACACTGCTGGTCAAAAGGGAGATGTCATGGTCAAGGCTGTGTGACCTCACCTGACCCTTCAGCATCTTCCTGTTGAGGGAAATGGGGTGTGAGTGGCTCCCATTGGCAGACTTTGTGCCAGAAGTGCCTTGGGTCATCTTGTTCAGTTGGCGATGAGGAGTGGGGCCCCAGTATGGGGTCAGTGTTGGCTCCTTGATTAGACACGCGGCCGACCTTGGCTGATGCTGCTGCCTTTGGTGGTTGGGGAGTCGTGTGGGCGCCAGGCTCTCTTTAACATAATGAACTTTATGCTCCCCCCCTTTTTTAGGGCCACAAATGATGATTCCACCAGGGGAGTGCATGTATGCTGGAAGGAAAAGAAGGAAGCCCATTCAGAAACAGTAAAGTATCACATCTTCTGGTTTTGCTGATTGTTCCTGATGAAGGGGGGAGGTATTTGCGTTTTCATTGAAAGGAGTGACTTTTAGGAATAAAGTGGATGAGGGAGAGGTTTTGCTGCGTCTTTCTGAGGGGTGGAGGGGCTGCAGAAAAGCATGAGACCCAGTGCCTGGGGCTGGCGGGTGTGTCGCGGGTTCCCTGTGCACCTGGAAACCCTTGGTTGCCTTTCTTAGCGACTTTGGGCTGCTTTCCTAACTTTGACTGCACGGCGGCAGCTGAGTGACTCCTTTTGGCTAGAAGCCAGCACAGGGGTCTGAGATGTCACCATAGGTTTTGGTGGGGACCAGATCTCCTCTCTGCCCTGGTGAAACCTCTCCTCACGAGGACACACCCACAGCCCCTATGCGAGTGTTGCCACACATGAAGGACACCACGCGGGGCTTATCTGCCTGCCTGTGGGCTTCCAGGAGGTTCCAGAGGAGAGAGAGGGACCTGTGGCCCTACCTGTGGCTGGCCCAGTGGCACTCAGGCCTGCGAGGTGTGGATCCTGCCGTGGCGGCGGGGTAGCGGGCGTGGAGCTGCCTGCTGGGAGGCCAGCAGCGTGCAGTTCCCAGAGCCCAGGGGCCACCTCTGGCTCCTCCAAGGGGGTCCTGCAGCACATGCACTGTTGGCTGGGTTTCTGGTGTGTATGTATGTGTCTGTGTGTGTAATATGGTTCTGTTCGAGTGTGAGCATGTGTGTATAAGGCTCTGTGTTGGGGCCCGTGTTCCTGTGACCCAGACTGCCCGCCTGGGCCCTGGCGGCCGCAGGGTTCTGTGAGAGGTCCGCAGGAGCGCAGCCACCACCGCCCGAGGGCAGGCAGCAAAGGCTTAAGAGGCTGGACTTTGGAAAGTGAGTTTATCATCTGAGTTGGTTGTGTGGCCACGTGGGCCTCCCTGGCTCTGCAGGTAAAGGGTGAGGCAGGAGGCAGCTGAGTGTCCCCATGACTGGGTCCAGGGCGGGGCGGTGGTGGGGCTGAGTCCTGCTTGTGTGTGCTGGTCAGGGCTCATTCTGGTGAATACACTGCCGTGTTGAGTAAGGAATGGCCCTGTGAGCTCCTGGGGTGTTTGTCACTTGCATTTTTGGGGCTGTAACTGAAGGATATGGAACTGCACGTGTTTAAAGGTGCAGCCTGGTCGGCTTTGACATGTGTATGCACCATGGAACATCACCAAAATCAAGGTTACTGACACTCAAATCATACCCAGAGTGTCCTGTGTGCTTGCCATCCCTGCCTTCACCTGCATTCAAGCAGCCCTGACATGCTCTGTCCTGTAGCCTGCTTAGCGTTTCTGGAATTTTCTGTAAATGGAATCACACCATTTTGTTGGGCTTCTTTCCTTCAGCCTGATCCACAGTTTGTGTGCACCTAGAGTGCTGCTGTTTGCTACTGAGTAGTGCTCCCGGGTCTGGACGCACCTGTTTGTTTATTCACCTGCAGATGGACTTTCAGGTGGTTCCCAGGTTTGGGCCATTGCAGGTAAAGCTGCCATGAATGTTTACACACAAGTCATTTCTCTTGGGTAAATACCTAGGAGTGGGATTTTTGACTCATACGGCAGACTTGTGTTAACTTTTAGAAACCCACCAACTGGGGCGCCTGGGTGGCTCAGTCGGGTAAGCATCCGACTTCGGCTCAGGCCAGATCTCACAGTTGGTGGGTTTGAGCCCCGCATCGGGCTCTGTGCTGACAACTCAGACCCTGGAGCCTGTTTCAGATTTTGTGTCTCCCCTTCTCTCTGCCCTTCCCCCACTCATGCTCTGTCTCTGTCTCAAAAATAAATAAACTATAAAAGTTAAAAAAAAAAAAACCATAAAACTAAGAGCTAGGCAAGGGATGAATTTGGAGCACAGGAAGATCAGAAGATTTAACCAGTCAGAAAACTTTCAGCAGAGCAAGGGACAGCTTGAACAGTGACAGAGAAAATGATGCTTTGTGATTGCACAGTGATTCCTAATTTGACTTATGTCTCGTTGTATTGTTGCAGGATTCTCGCTCAGAGAGTCTTGACACCGAGACTTTTCTTTCCAGGAAGCAACTTTATTTTGCCGGCACTGCTCAGTTGGGTTCGTACCCAAAAGAACTGAGTGGCCCACATCATATGGCATAGGTTTTTTAATACATTTTCTATTTCTTTGTCTCCCATATATGGCAATACACATAAACATGCAGTCTGATTAAGTTGTTTCAGTTTACAGGAACATGGGGGATGTAGGCAGCTGGACTCATATCTAGGTCACCTTGAAGTCTTCTCTTCTCTCTTCTTCATTTTTTTTCTTTCTCCTTAGGGAGAGGTTCCTACCACAGTATCATTTAATTTGCTAGGCAATCTCACTAAGCAGGAAACCACAGATTCCAAAGAAAATATTGTCATCTTATTTCCATACTCTGAGGGGGGAAAAAAGTGAATTATTTGTCTGTGAGGAATTGATCAGTAGAAACCTATTTTTTGAAATCTAGATACGGTTTTTCTCAAAAGAAATGATGTATAAGCAAATATTTAATGAAAGGCATAATATTGGTCATCAGAGAGACAGGCATCAATGTTGATCAAAAGAAAAATAAAAGAAAAAAAGCTTCCGTGACCTAAGGAGAATGCTTATATTGAAACAGAAAATCATAGTGAGCTGTTGATCTATGGGGGTGGGGGGGGGTGAGAAGGAGTAGAGGAGATCACTTAGAAATGATAGATGATAGATAGATAAATAATTAGATAGATAGGTGATAGATAGATAATAGATAGATAATAGAGAGATAGATGATAGAGAGAAAAAACATATTTAAAAATTCTATTTGTCATACTTACATTTTCACTTCAAATATTTTAGTCATGGATTGCTGAATCACATAATAAAGGGCTGTGTACAAGTAAGCCCTGTGCAAAATGATCAACTGCTCATGACAAAAAAGCAAATGTCACCACAATAGAAAAATGCTTGTAATGTGCTAATATTTTTGTCTCCTCACACATTCTCTCTCTCTCTCTCTGTGTCTCTCTCTCTCCACACACACATACATACACACACACCACTTCTTTTTCAATAAAATTACAGAATTCTGAATCCACTTAGAATGCAGAAGTCCAAAAAAAAACCAGGCTTCAACTATAATTTACATACTATCTGATTCCATTTATATGACATACTGAAAAAAAAAACTATGAGAACTATTTTCAGGTTAGTGGCTACAGGTTAAGTGTGGAATGAGGAAATTGAACAAAAAGGACACAAAGAAACTTTGGGGTGATAGAAATATGCCATATCTTTATTATGATGGGAGTTCAACCAATTTTATAGATTTGTCAAAACTATACATCTAAAAAGTTTTATTTTACTGTGTGTGAATTATACCTTCTATGAACCCAATTTTAAAGAAAAACATATAATTTATCATACACTTTCCCCCCTTGGAGGGAAACCAAATTCAACTCAGGTAAAAACAATCATTTTTAGAAATTCAACCAAAAGTAAATTACCTGCACATCCAGCTTCTTCTCGTCATGAAAATATAATTGGCATAGTGGCAATCCACCACTTAAAAAGAAGACAAAATTATAATCACTAAGAGTTAAACAACCTGAAGCATTGTCAGAAATTCTCAAATCAAGGACATTTTTAAAGGTGAATCTTTACTGGGAGTTTGTATCCATAAAAGGCTGAGAAGTAGAAAGATTAATTTACTCACAGATCCGTGAACGTAAAAATGCATTTTAACATATATATGTCAGATAGTATTCTATATACTAGATCCTGGGTACACAGAAGAAAAGAGATAAAATTTCTGCCTCATGGAGCTTATATTCTAGTCTGGGAGACATGATAAACTAATAAAGTAATCCACATATTGCAAAATCAAACTACTGAAAAAATCAAATCAGAGCATTAACTCAACTACTACTGATGGGCTAGGAGCTGGCTTTCATCTCTCCAAAAAACTTTCAGGGAATCTCTGGGATGTTTTCAACTTTTATTGGAGATTAACAATGAACTATTACCAGTCCAATACCTCAAAGTACAGCAGCAATAGTTCCCTATGGTGACGTTGAAGAGAGAGTGAGAGAAGCCTTCCGTTTACCTTATTTCTGGATGAAGAGTGTCTTATTTTACATATTCGTTGGCCATTCCCAAATACCTAAAAGGGACATTTAATACTATTATATGCCAGGCACTGTTCTCAGTGCTTTTACATGTATTAGATCATTTATTGGTTATTAGACCATTAACAATAGGCTTTGAGGAAGACTTCATTCTCAACATCAGCTGCCGTTGCCAGTTACCAAAGCCAGAGATTGGTAAAGTGACTTGTCACAGGTCTCCTAACTTGCAATAGTGGTAATAGTTGTGACCCTAACTTGATCCCAGATAGCCAGGATGTAGAGTTGATGTTTGCCTACTATATATCTTCTATACACTATTCGATACATTAGATTTTGGGCATACCCTTCATCCTTTTACTCATAAGAAGAATCTCATAGAATTAGTTTGAGATGGCGCTTCCATATCAAAAAAATCCAAACTTTTTTTTTCTTCTGATATTAAATAACCAACATTAACAGGTGATCTATAATGTGAGAACCACCTGTGCTGGGATGACAGTCACAGCGAGGAGATGGCAGCGTTTGTACAGCTCCTGCCATGAGAAACCAAAACTGGTATCTCCTTCTGCTACTACTGGCTCATGTTGGAAATGACCCTCCTGGTATTGACCAGGCCTCACAATATTCCAGATCAGACCGTTATTCCCCACACAGATTGCTTATAAGGAAAAGCATATCCCTGCCTTTTCAAAAGAGACTTCAGATGAAAGCATTGTGGATGATTGTCCAAAGGCTCTCTCTATGGGCCTTGCAGATCCAAGACTTGGATAATAAAGGGGGCTAAGAACACAAGAGTTACAATTGAGTCTGGCCCTGAGACAAAGAGCCTAATTTAGAGTTAAGGACAGATATCCACCCCCACCCAGTTGTTTCTGCTTGGAGTACTGCCCTCCTCCAAGGCATTTGTTACCAGTATTTGGAGTGTCTTATTCTGGCCTTGAATATGCTGATTGCTCCCTGTGAAGGAACCTATTGAGGAACTTCTTCCTTTGTGATTATGGGAGCAGAGGCATTTCCTGAAAGACCTGTTTGACCCCTGCTTACAAAGAAGTAACTTCACCCCTTTTATGCTAAAAACATTGTCTTGTATGCTAAAGATAACTTCCTTTCTTGTAGGATAAGCATCTAAATCACTTACCTCAATCACAATTGATAAAGGTTATGCAGAAGTCTTCTACAAATCTATGTTCCAGGAAATTCTTACAATCAAAGAAGTTTGTCATCAGAAATCATTGTCTAAAACAAATGTCACTTCTGTGCTGTCCCCCAAACACTTAATGATAAAATAAAGTTGAGCCCCAGTCAGAGCAGAGATGCCTGCCTGGTGACCAGAAAGAATCTAGGGGCTCTTTCATCCCTCCCTCGCCGACAACATCCATGCTTCAGGGAGCCCTGGACCCCGGCCGGAGCTGGTCTCCGACACACCTGGGCTTTGTGTCTGCTTTATTCACTACCGTCTACAGGCCACCATAAGACAATGTCTGACACATATTACTTTTTCCATAAATATTTTTAATGGGGCTCTTTGAGTTTAAGTGTCAGATGTTAGTTTCTCAGTTTGCTATTTGTGCATCCTGTATGTTAAGGTACTGATTAAGCTCAAGATGGAGTCGCTCATGCTAAGCCCCATCTCAGCAAACCAAACCATAATTGTTTCTGTGCTTGGATGTCAGAGGAGGAAGTCAAAGTCAACTAGTCTGCACTTACTTGCTCAGCACAAGTTATTTGATTGGGTTCCAACACTTCACTTTGCTCCATATAAGGAAAGTAACTCTGCTCCATATAAGGAAAGTAACTCTGCTCCAACCAATCAACAAATGCCCAAATATAACTTTCACGTTCGTGCTCATTTTGGTCTATAAAAATCTTTCATTTTGTACGGCTCATCTAGAGCTCCTTTCCATATGCTAGATTGGATGCTGGCCAATTCATGAATCACTGGATTAATGCCTACCAGGTCAGTAAATTGTCTGTGGGTATATTTATTTTAACAATTACTGCCTGGTATGTTTTCATCATGTGAGTGTACTTAACCGTGGTCAGATCTCCCCATGGATTGAAATGAATTGGGAAAATATCAGTGCATTTCACACATTTCATAAAGTTGCTATTGTTACATCCTAATAAAGCCCACTGCATTATTTCCACCTTAATATTTTTCTATTTTACACTTAAGATTTGATTAGTGAAAAATCATATTCCAAATGGTAGGTCCTTTATTCATATGCTTGAAAATAATTATGAAAGCATTATATAAATATTCTTGCTCTCTCTCAGGATTATGATTAAATTGTGCTTTCTGGGGTGCCTGGGTGGCTTAGTCAGTTAAACATCTGACTTTGACTTTGGCTCAGGTCACGATCTCGTAGTTCATGAATTTGAGTGCTGCATCAGGCTCTGTGCTGATAGCTCAGAGACTGAAGCCTCGTTCAGATTCAGTGTCTCCCTTGCTCGTAAATTAAATAAAAACAAAAATAAAGTTAAATAAAATTTAAAAAAATTTTTTTCATTGTACTTTCTGATGCTCTTTGAACTTGGATATGCTCCTGGTGACATGAGGGCCCATACAATGAGATTGGGAGTAATATGAGTAATTTTAAGGTGGAGATTTTAAAATCCAGAAAACAAGTCACCATATTCTTATCATCATTCTTCAAATGACCCTTGAGTCGTGTTGAGTCTCAAGTTACAACTAGCTGGGTCCCTGAAGTCCCCTAGTGACCTCTATGAACAGAAACTATCTTGTAATCCACACTGGACTTGTAACATTAAAAAAAATGACCTTTATTTTGCCATGTATCTGAGATTTGGGTGTTGTTACTATAGCCTGTCATGACATAATGATAATATTCTATCCCATAGCAGATAAAATAAGAGCTACTGTTTGTTATTTTTTTTTAAGTTTTCCTCATCTAATTTGCCTACTCCCTACACCTGAATGAAGGTGATCGAAGGTACAAACTTACAGTTGTAAGATTGTAAATATTGGGAATATACTGCACAACATGAATACTGCTATGTTGTATATTTGAAAATTGTTAAAAGAATAAATCCTAAGAGTTCTCATCACAAGGGTGCTACATGTCATAAAAACTGTGTAGTTTTGCTAATTTATATGGACAGAAAACTCTTTTTTTCCTTCTTTAAAATTTTTTTCCTATCTATATGAAATGATGGATATTAACTAAACTTATTATTGTCACCATTTTACAATACATACGTTATTGTGCTGCATACCTTAAACATATACAATGCCATATATCAGTCATATCTCAATAACACTAGAAATAAGTGAATGAAATAAAATAAAATGAAAAACAAAAACAAAACCCTCATGCTGGCCTTGAGCTCACAGCTCACCTGAGCTCAGTAATGTTAAATAACCAACATTAACCATATATGTGGAATGTGATCACCTTTATAGAAATCACGTGCACTGACTAGACAATGCCACTAATTATACAGTTGTGGAAAGTACAGCTCATGAGAGTTCTATATATGCCCAAGGGTCTACAGCTAATGGTCTGTCTAACTTCAAAGCCTGTGCTCTTTCACTCTGCCATATTGCCCCTGGCTCACCTCACACTTTTAAGGCATGCTTCCTCCCTTTGCCTTCAACTTGTGACAAGTTTTTTGGCTTCTTTTAGAATGAACATTTCAAAGAAAAATAAATTGCTTGCACTGTGCCTCTGGGAAGCTACAAAATATTACATTGAGAAGAGGATCAGATATGCGGAAGAAGCGAGCAGTTCATTCAAACAGGAGCGATACCTTGATACCTTGGTAAGTAGTAAAAAATTAGTGCTGATGGTGGAAAAAAGAAAGAAAGAAAGAAAGAAAGAAAGAAAGAAAGAAAGAAAGAAAGAAAGAAAGAAAGAAAGAAAGAAAGAAAGAAAGAAAGAAAGAAGAGAAGAAAAAAGAAAAAAAGAAAAGACTGTGAATATTTTCAGTTCCTAAAAAAGCACAGAGGAAAATCACTGGATTTCATAATGCAGTCAGCGATTAAATAATTTTTCCCCAAACCAATAATGAAATGTTAATGTTGGCATCACTTCAATTAATCAAAATTCAACACCTAACTGCATTTTATAACTATAGATTCAATGTTAAAAGCTAATTTGCAGAAGAATGAGGAAAAAATGTGTAAAAATGCATAGGATTATAGATTCACTGCAAAATGCTAATTGTATTCATTCGGTTTTATTTACTATTGTGAGAATATCTATTATGGTGGGCTGAACTGCACCCCAAAGATACTTTAGCATCCTAATCCTCAAAACTGGTGAATATTGTATGATACCGAATAAGAGTAAATATTATTTTACGTGGGGGAAAAATGTGACTAAGTTAAAAGACCTTGAGAAGAGGCGTCTCCCTTGAATAACCAAGATGGGTCCCAAATGCACATTCTGGGATACTGTCGCTTACAGAGGAGAAAGCTTTGTAAAAGTAGAGGCAGAGATTTGAATGATATGGCCACAAGGCCAGGAATTCCAGCAGCCACCAAAACCTGGAAGGAGCAGGCAAGGAGTGGAATCTCCCCTAGATCTTCCCGAAGGAGTGCATCCTTGCAACATCTTGGTTTAGGATCTAGTCTCCAGAAATGCAAAATAATAAAGTTCTGTTGTTTTTAAACCAAATCTGTAGTAAGTTTTTTGTTTGTTTGTTTTTGTTTGTTTGTTTGTTTTTACAGTATCTATAGGCAACTAATACAGATTTTGGTAATTGGAAATAGGGTGCTGATATGGCACTTAAAATATGGAAGTGGTGGTAGAGTTGGTAATGAGTAGAGACTGGAAGGATTTTGAGGTGCATGATAGTCATAGAAGTCAAAACCTATACTTAGATGTTAGTAAGCAACTAATTTATACATGTTCCCATCAACAGGCACCACATTTACTACTGCACCATAATAGACTTTGCTGAGAATATTAGAACTTGAACAATAACTACAGAAATAAGCACCTAGAAGAAATTGGGGGGGGGGCAGAAAAAACAGCAAAAGACCTACATGAAAGGTAATTAATCAGTCAAATCATTCAACATCAACTACTCTCCTTTTTATAAACATTTTTTTAAATGTTTATTTGTTTTTGAGAGAGAGAGAGGCAGAGTGAGAGAGGGACAGAAAGAGAAAGGGAGACACAGGATACAAAGCAGACTTGGGGCTCTGAACTGTCAGCACAGAGCCTGATGCACGTGAAATCAAGTCCTGAGCCAAAGTCAGGTGCTTAACCTTGACTGAGCCACCCAGATGCCCCTCAACTACTCTCCTAAATGACCACTTTCAAATACTGTGTAATATACAACCTTGCACAACCAATATGCTTCTTACATGCATATATATATTTTTAAGATTTCCTAATAGCTTATTTTTATTTTTCTGCTTTTTCCCCAGATGTGTTAACGTATAACTGACAAATAAAAATTGTATACATTTAAGGTATATAATGCAATCCAGCATCATATCCTTAAGGTATATACCCAAAGGAAATAAAATCACAGTCTCCAAGAGATATCTGTGTTCCCATATTCATTGTGGCATTCTTTACTGCAGCCAAAATATGGAAAGATCCAAGTATCTAGTGACAGCTGAATAAATTTTAAAAAGTGGTATATATAAATATACATGTATATATACATATACATAATATAAAGGTATGCTTGTCTTAAATTCAACTTCCAAGTTGATTATCTGGTTTAAATATATTATCTATTTGTTTAATTGGAATGTGGAATTTAAAGAGTATTTTATATATTCTGGATGTATTAGCTTTATTCAGCGAATAAAGTGGTGTGATTAGAAAATAATTTTTCCTCATCATGTATGTTGTATTTCACTCCGTTGATAGTGTATTCCTCAGAATAAAAGTTTTCACTTTTGAAAAAGTCCAATTTATCACTTTTTTTCATAGAACATACAGATTTTCTCCTATATATAATCTTTTCATGATTTTACATTTTATGTTTAATTATGTGGTTCATTTTCCATTAAATCAGGTATGAAACGTACTTCAAAGTTTTTATTTTTATATATCACATCGAATTGTCCCAGTATCCTGGAGCCTATAGATTTTTACATGTAGATTTTGCATAGATATCTTCTATAAGATTGAAAAATCTCTCTCTCTCTCTTTTTTTTTTTTTTTACCTAGGTTGCTGGTGGGTATGATCATGAGTAGATGTTGAATTTTGTGGCATTTTCTGCATCTATTAATATGATTTATATGTTTTCTAATTTGATAAACTAATATGAATTGTATTCCCTGATATTCAAATATTGAACCAGCCCTTCATTTCTGTGATGAATCACCCTTAGTCACTATATTACCTTTTTATATATACTTCATTTTCATAAAATATACTACCCTAACCCCTTTTTTTAATGTTTTATTTATTTCTGATAGAGAGAGAGACAGTGTGAGCAGGGGAGGGTCAGAGAGAGAGGGAGACACAGAATCTGAATCAGCCTCCAGGCTCTGAGTTAGCTGTCTGCACAGAGCCCAATGCGGGCTTGAACCCAAGAACCATGAGATCATGACCTGAGCCTAAGTCAGACGCTTAGCCGGCTGAGCCACCCAGGCGCCCCTACTCTAACCACATTTAAGGGTAAAGTTCAGAGGCAATAAGTATACACATTCATACTATTGTATAACTATCATTACATTCCATTTATAGAACTCTACCCTGCAACCCTCAAACACTGTAGCCATTCAACAATAACTCCCCATGATTTCTTAGCCCCCATCCCTGGCAACCACTATTTTTCTTTCCCTTCCTCCCTCCCTCTCTCCCTCTTTCTTCCTACCTTTCTCTCCTTCTTCCTTTTTTCCTTTTCTTTTAATTTTGTTTCTTTCCTTCCTTATTTCTTTCTCTCTCTCTTTCTTTCTCTCTTTCTTTCTTTCTTTCTTTCTTTCTTTCCTTCTTTCTCTCTCTCTTTCTTTCTTTCTCTCTCTTCTCTCTCTTCTTTCTTTCATTCTTCTTCCTCTTCCTCTTTTTTTTCTTAATTTTTCCTTTACATATATTGNCTCTCTTCTCTCTCTTCTTTCTTTTCTTTCATTCTTCTTCCTCTTCCTCTTTTTTTTCTTAATTTTTCCTTTACATATATTGCTAGGTCCAAATACCTAATATTTTTAAAAATTGATGTCTATGTTCATTCGAATTTTTAGTCTGAAGCTTTATTTCTTTGTCATTCTCTGCTTTTTGTATTAGGATAATGCTTCTATAAAATGACTAAAGCAGTATTGCCTCATCTTTTATTACCCGGAGGTGATTGTGTAGAATTGGTGTCATTTCATCTTTAAATGTTTGTTAGACTTGACCAGAGAAAGCCTTATGCTTAGTGTTTTGTTTTGCTTTGTTTTGTATTCTTTCTGGAAAGAAAACTTAAAAGTGGCCCAGTGAGGCTTCAAACCTAGGCTGTCTGGTTTCAAAGTCCATGTTTTCAGTCATTTTACATTGCCTTATTGTTAAATATAAATTCATATTTACATTGAACATAATCAGAGAACAATTACTGAAAGGTTTCAATTACTCTTTAAAATCCTCAAGCACAACTATAGGAATGTTAGCTGACATTTATTTATTTATTTATTTATTTAGAAAGAGACAGAGACAGCATGAATGACAGAGAGAGGGACAGAGAGAGAGAATCCCAAGCTGGCTCTGAGCTGTCAGTGCAGAGCCCTATGTGGGACTCAAAACCCATGAAGCCCTAGATCATGACCTGAGCCCAAACCAGGAGTTGGATGCTTAACTGACTGAGCCACCCAGGAACCCCTGATTTTTTTTAAAGGAAATAAATAAAGTTTTCCCAATCAATTTTATATAAATGTGGTTTTGGAAGAGGCTATACTGCAGAAGATTACCCTTCTAGCCATAACAGAATGTGGATAGGGCCATGTGACTAATCGTCACCAATGGAATGTGGGCTAAAGGAATGGCTTTCACTTAAAGGCTGAGCTGTTAAAAGCCTTTGTGCCTTTTCAATTTTGTCTTGGAAAATTTATCTTCCTTTTCTTGGAAGCTGTATATGAAAGCCAAGTTATCTTGAAAGTCATGTACTGAGATGGAACAATATCCCTCAGATGGGTCCCTTCCTGAATTTGTAAAGCAGAAGTTATTCAGTTATTCAAATTGACCCCAAACTTTCATCTTGAATGTTTAAGAGCAGAAGAACTAAACTTCTACATATGAATCCCCTGAAAGTTTGGAGTTTGTTATAGTTCCTTGTGTTATCTTTCCTAACATAGACATTTGCTACAAGAACTGCTTACCAATTCACACAGCTCGTGGCAAAGAAATATTTATCAAAAGCATAGGAGAAGGATACTCCTGTACAGTTGGTAAAACTGTTCCTTGAGATAATGCAGAAGACAGATCTACCCTTCATAGTGTGCAGCCAGGGGAAACCATGAAAGTGCAGTGTTATTAGATGCTGATAGTTACTTGCTGGATTCTGAAAGCTTTCGCATTCTGTTCTGTTAAAACATGCACCGCTGTTATGCAAATTCTTTCACATATAATGATGAATTAGGGGAGTGATGTCAATATAATGCAAAGGATATGTTGGATAATGATTTTTATTTTCTAGCATGTTAATATTTTGAACCACCTAGTCATAGCAACTGACTGCACATACATTAACATTTCTGAGGAAAGCAGAGGCGTGTAGTGATTCATCGTGCTGTTTCAGCCTGCTTTCTTCCTCTAAACTCAGGTCATCCACGTGATCCATATAGAAAGTGCTTAGCACATCCACTATAGGATCTTTGTGCATTTGTCACATTCAGTTTATTCAACCTTTCCTTGCATGCATTTTCATCAAGCTACCTTTACCAAAAGTTTGAAGATGAACTTAATATACTTACCAAAGTATATGCCTTCATTAGTACTTTACATCGCTTTAGACTTTTCTGTTGTTGGGGTGCTGGGGTGGCTGTTGGTTAAGCGTCCAACTTTGGCTCAGGTCATGAATCATGGTTCATAGGTTCAAGCCCGCATCAGGCTCTGTGCTGACAGCTAACTCAGAGCCTGGAACCTGTTTCAGATTCTGTGTCTCCCACTCCCACTCTCTCTGCCCCTCCCCTGCTCACACTGTCTCTCTCTCTCTCAGAAATAAATAAAACACTATTTTTTTTTAAAAATAGACTTCATTGTTTTCTTTTTAAAAATTATTTTATTTATTTATTTTGAGAGAGAGACGGAGAAAGCTGAGGAGGGACAGAGAGAGAGAGAGAGAGGGAGAGAGAATCCCAAGCAGCCTCCATGGTGCCCACGCAGAGACTGATGCAGGGTTCAGACTCACAAAACTGTGTGATCACAACCAAGAGCCAGATGCTTAACCAACTGAGGTATCCAGACACCCCTTCACTGCTATTTTCTTAAGGAATTTAAAAAATTATTATTATAACTGCTTTATTTACAAATGATGTGGAAATAGTGTGGTTTAGAGTGAATGGTCAAGAAGGAATTCTTAAGGTGTCTTTGGTGCAAAAAGGTGGTTTTATTAAAGCATAGGGATAGGATGTTTGGGAAGAAGGAGCTGCCCTGAGGTAATGAAGAGTAACTGATTATATACTTTCAAGTTGGGAAGGAGTTAGGATGGGCATAAGTCTCTAAGGAATTTGAAAATAAGGTTTCCAGGACCTTGAGGGGTCTAGCCATTGTTAGGAAAAGGTCATTTATTACTGGGTAATAAAATCTTAGTGATGAAACCCTTCAGATGTGTATCAGTGGGCCATATGCTTTGAGGATGAATGCTAACATATATCTTAAGGGGTTAGAGATAAAGGAAGTTTCCAAAAGTGTTTTTGTATGTTAAAGGAGACTTACAGGATCCCGGAGGTCAGAGTAATTTTAAGCCAAGATTGCCTTTTGCCTTTGGTAAAGTATTAACATCAAGGCAGTGGAGTTCCGAGGGGAAGGTCACTCTGCATGTTTCAAGGTCCTGCCATGGTCTGTAAAATAGCAAGGAAAATTAATTTTTCTTTTGTCCTTGTTTTCCACATCACAAAGCCACCAAGATTTTGATTGGCCTCTCTTTTCTGTCAGAGTTCATTCATCTCTCACTCTTTTAGAAAATATAGTTTTTCAGAAATATGTTGCATTATAGCATAAATATCTGTATAAGAAAAAGCTCAGAAAATAATTGTATTATTCAAGAGCAGAATTGAAATACAATAGAAAAATGCTCAAACTTAAGAAAAAAGTTTGAAAAAGAAAATTCTTGTAGATCCTGAGCAGTCTGATACAAACTTTAACAAAATCCTTTGAAGAATAAAGGTCTACTCACACTTCTCAGTAAAATATAAAAATTGAAATCTAAATCACAAGTCCATATATTTATGTATATTATATATTTTAAACATATATTTTTAAAATGGAGATTCCATAATTTTACATTAATCCAGCACTACATTAGTTAAAACACACATTTTCCCCCCAAAGAACAAAAAATGATAGTCCATTGTCCGTGGCTGACACAACTAACTACCACAGATTGGGTAGCTTAAACAATAGAAATTTATTTCTCACGGTTACACAGTCTAGAAGTTCAAGACCAAGGTGTCAGCAAGGTTGGTTTTTCCTCATGCCTCTTTGTATAGATGGTAGGTGGTTGTCTTTTGCCATATCTTCAAATGAATTTTTCTCTATATGCATGGATCCCTGATATCTCTTGCTCTTCATATAATGATCCTGGTCATTCGGGATATGGGTTTACCCACATGACCCCATTCATTCCTAATTATTTCTTTCAAGACTCTATCTGTAAGTGAAATCACATTCTGAGATTCTAGTGGTTAGCATCTCAACATATGATTTAGGGGGTGGTCATGGGAAGATGCAGTTCAGTCCATAATAGATGGATGTGTACATTTGTGTTTTCAATAATAAAGTACAAAGAAAATAAGAATTGTTCAGAGACCAAGAACTAAGGGGGATCCATAACACAATAAAGCAAGAAGAACACTAAATAAAGTCAATTTTCACCTTACGATAACTTGAGTTTGTGTTTTCAAGGCTTTTCAAAAAGCAGAGAACATGAAATAAAGTGTAAAGTACATACAACTTGTGGAATCTAATAGAAATCACTTCCCACAGAAATATGATTACCAAATTCTAAATTCTCAATATAAAATCGCCAGAGTCCTGCTCCAGTGGTCCAGGGGTCTCTGAAGGATGGATGATGTCAATGAGAGAGTGAGAGAGCTCTGAGATTCTTTCTGGGCAGGCATCTCTGCAATGACTGAGTCTCAGCTTTATTTATGGTTAAGTGTATGGGGAATAGCACAGAAGTGGCATTTGCCTTAGACAATGAGTTTTTGCTGGAGGCCTGCTCCAGCTGGTCTAGGGGGGTCTCTGAAATATGGACGGTATTGGGGCACATGAGAGAGAGAGCCAAGAGAATCTTTCTGATCACCAGGCAGGCATCTCCGTCCTGTCGATTTTGGTGTCTTTATATATAGATTAAATAATAACATGACATCAGAAAAAGGAATTTTTACAATGGATAATTCTTTGTGGTAAGATACTTTGGAAAGTATACAGAAAAGTATTCTTGCAACACTACTCCAATCATAGTGAGGTTGAGTAAATCTTACAACGAAGGAAATAACAGGGTATTGTTAGTGAAAAACACAATAACATACATATTTGTCCTAAATTAATAACGCTAAGATTAGGTCATAGGTTAAGTATATAGATAGGCTAGGAGTCCTTCTGTCTGACTCACAAGAGGATGAATGTATTTGAGCTGGTTAATAAGTTGTGCAAACTTTTTTGATTTGATGCTGAATGGGTAAACACCATGGAGGCCCTAAATGTGTCAGCCTTTGTACTTGGGTTTATGTTTTAGCTCCTGCCAGCTGCCAGTGTAAGGGCGGGTGTTTGTGGAAAGTAGGCCTTAGGGAAGGGACTGCTATACATCACCAGTTAGCAAAGGTATATGTAGTAAGTTACGTCTTCCTTTATTTATTCCTTCTCTCTAAATTAAGCTCTTTGTCTCTGGGCCAGGCTTAATTGTCTGGGTATATTCTTTATGGCACCAGAGAGCCAACTGTACCTTTAAAGAGTTTAGCTCATTTCCTACATAGAATAGCCTCTTTGAGTGCATTTACCTTTGTGTTTCGTTTTATGATTTCTTAAATAGCTACGGCATGAGAAACATATTTGGTTAGCTGATATACATGTTGAGCTGTATGAACCTCTTGGACTAAGGCAACAGTAGAAACCGAATTGTACACGTAAAGGTCAATCTTTTATGAGTAAGGGTCGTTAGCCTGTTTATAGCTCAAGGGAAGTATCAAGGAAAACAGGACTGCCAGAGACATGACGTTTGTTCTCATAACTACAAAAGAGGAAGTTTCTACAATACGTTCCTTCACAAGGTGCAATCATCATACCAGGACCAGAAAAAGGGGACAAGTTACTTCTGATACCAATCAACAAGGTACCTTGGAGGTCGGTGCTTAGGCAGAAATAATTGAGTGGGAGTGGATATTGGTCATCATCTGACAGCAAGCTGCCGTGCAAACCTGCCTTAACCTCACAAAGAGTTTTTCTCAACCAGTGAGTTCAGAAAATGTCTCCCGACAATTTTTGATAATAAATTTCTTCAATACGTAAAAATTTCCCAGAACATAGATTTGTAGAAGACTCATCTACACTATACGCTTTTTCAATAGTGATTGATGTAGGTGATTTAGATGCTTATAATATGGGGAAGGAAGGTGTCTTTAGCATTCAAATACAAGACAATGTTTTTAGCATAGCAAAGACAAAAGTTAGTTCTTTGTGAATAGGGGTCAATAGCCTGTTTGCTTAAAGGGAAGTATAAGAAAAACAGGATCCTTAGGAAACACAATCTTTGCTCCTATAATCACAAAAGAAGAAGTTCCTACAATGAGTTTCTTTACAAGATGCAATCAGCATATCAGGGCCAGAATAAGTCACTCCTGATACCAACCAACAAGGTGCCTCGGGGGTCAATACTCAAGCAGAAACAATTGAGTGGGGGTAGATATCAGTCATTGTCTTACAGCAGGAGGCCTTGCAAACCTGCTTTAGCCTCACAAGGAGTATTCTCATCTAGTGAGTTCAGAATATCTCCCAACATCAAAGCATAATAAAAATATTAGTTTGTTTCCTCAAGGGAGACATGAAAATTTTGATTAACTTATTTGGAGATAAAGAATGGGTAATTGAAAATAAGAAAAAGATATGAAGATATTAGGCACATTTTGAAAACCTATTATTTTTTAAATAACCAGATTCTTAACTGGGGATTTGTTTTTTACAATTATACACAGTATAATGTACAGATAGTGTAGTTTGATGAAGTTTTACATAGTTATACAACCAACAACCAGTACTCACAATAATTATATTGCACCCAAAGGCTCCCTGAAAGTTCTTCCTAATCAATCCCACCTTCCCAAAAGGTAACCAGTATTCTGACCTTTATTATTATTGATTTATTTTGTCTGATTCTGTATTTTAAATTAGGGCTAGGACTTGGGTGAGGTAAATAAGAGGCACTTCGGGGATCCAAAAACTTCAGTGACCAAGGTAAATAATATTTTAAAGCAATATTTTTAAGAAACAAAACTAATGAAAAACTCCATTGTGAAGAAGTGTTAAAATATGGAAGTCCCAGATTGTTTATTGTCAAATACCTAAATTTTAGCCAAATTAGTAGCTATAGAAAGATGGGACTTGTATACAATGTTATCTCAACATGGAATTGCAATTCCCTGATGTCTAATAATATTGAGTAGTTTTTATTTGCTTATTTCCGATTTAAAAAATATTCTTTTATGGGAGCGCCTTGTGGCTCAGTTAAGCATCTGACTTTGGTTTAGGTCATGATCTTTTGGTTTGTGGGTTCAAGTCTCACATCAGCTTTGGATCTTCTATCCCCCTCTCTGTCTGCCTCTCCCCTGTTCACTTTCTCTCTCTCTCTCGCTCACTTTCAAAATAAATAAATAAACTTTAAAAATATTCTTTATGAAAGATTTGTCCTTGACCATTTTTTAGATATTATTTCCTTATTAACTTGTAAGAGTTCTTTATGTACAGTGATTATGAGTCCTTTACTGGTGTATGTTCACCCTGTCTTTCTGTCTTTTTTCATTTACTTTATGATGTAGTTGATTAATAAAAATTCTTTATTTAATGAATTTCAAAGTATCTGTCCTTTCTAGCTCATAATTATTTTAATAATTAGACTATGTTGTGGGTAGTACCATGACCTCTCCACTAAGCAAACAAACAAATAAACACAATTACATCCTAATCCCTGTAACCTATCAATATATCACAAATTTACCAAAAGGGACTTTGCAGCTTCTTTGAAAAGCCTTGAGATGTGAAGATTAATTTGGGTTATCTGGATGGGTCCAATGCAATCACAACATCCTTATAAGAGGGAAGCATAATATGAGTCAGGACAGATGAGTCAACAGAAGTGACAGTCATGAAGAAGTGATGTTACTGATTTCAAAGATGCAGGAAAGAACCATAAGTCAAAGTTACAGGAAGCCTATAGAAACTGGAAAATGCTAAGTTACTGGTTCACTTGTGCCTCTAGAAGGAATGTGACCTTGCCGACAGCCTGACTATAGCACTTCTGACTTAATAATACATTTGTGTATTTTAAACTATTGCATTTGAAGTCATATGTGAATCAGGAGTAGGAAACTAATACAGATTTTGGTACCAAGAAGTGGGTTCTCTGGTAACAAACACCTACAAATTCACAGTTTGGTTTAGGGTTTGAAGGAACATGCTAGAGTAAAATCTATCATGTCTTAGAGAACACTTACATCATCATAAACTGGCATTTGATAGAAATATGGATATTGAAAGAAAAACTGAAGGAGACTCAGAAGAAAATGAAGAGCATGCTTTTAGAGACTGGAAGAGAGGGAAAGTCGTTTTATACCATGGAAGATATCTTACTTAGCTGTATTACATCCTGTAGCTGTTAAAAGGTGGAACTTGGAAGTGATGAACTTGGATATCTAGCTGAGATTTCCAGAGTGTTAAAAGTGTGACCTAGTTTCTTCTTGCTGCTTATAGTGAAATGTTGCTTACATAGAATAGGAGGGAAGAACAGTATAGCAAAAAAATAGCCAGGAATTCAAGATTATGAAAGTTCTCAGTTTATCCAAATCACATTAAAAAATGCTACAATTAGGCAACTCACTGTAAGGAAACATGCTCTGTAGAGAAACCTGAGCTACAGCTGGAAAACCTTTGGCTGGTGCCCTCGAAGGATCAGACTATTCAATCATAAAATGTCTCTTTCGATAGATTGAACATACAACTTATGGATCTCCTTAGCCATATTAGCAAAGAAACCGGAAATAGAGATAGGATTATCTGGGAAAGATTAATAGGAGAGCCTTTTGTCTAAACGAATAAATTCCTCTAAAATACACAGGAAACCCGGAAAGTTATTGTAAATGTTTCACCAGCAGACATACTGCCAACATGGATTACAAGGGACAGAAGGCTATAAAATAAAAGAAGGCTGTTAAGAATCCCAAAATTCTATGGGAAGGAAATATGTACATAACATTTATCAGATATAAACACATAATACTCTTCATGAGGGAGGAAGGATGATTCCAAAGGTAGAACTATAAATTAGATGACGGTGCTATGAGCCACAGAGAATTATTATTAGACCTTAACGCCTAATGCTGTTCGCCTGCCTAATTTCAAAACGGATATGTGACTCCTTTTGCCCTTCTATTATTTTCACTTTTCACAGGGTATCCTTTATAACTATTATACTATGCCCATCCCAGCATTGTATTTTGAGAGCCAGATGACATAGTGTCTAGTTTCCACAAATGGAGTAGAATTTTGTTCCAAGAAAATCATACCAGTCTAATTTAGATATAAGATTTGAGGCTTTTGGGCTGCTAAAGATTAAGTGAAATCTTGGACTATCAGTTGATGAGTAAAGACTTTTCAGAATGTAGGAATAGATGAATGCTTATATGGGGATAGACATAAATCTCCCAGGACCAGAAGTTATCCCCCACAATGGCCACATCCCAATTTCCTGAATCTGTGAATATGTCCTCATATGGGGTAAAGAAACGAATTTGCATGTGTGATTAAATTAAGTTAGGAATCTTGAGATACAGAGGTTATTTTGGATTGTGCAATGGGCTCTACGTATTCATAAATGCCCTTGTAAGAGGGAATCGAGGACAAAGAAGGAGGGAGAGATTTAACAATCTACAGTGCTTGCTTTGGAGATGGAGAAAGCTTCCTTTACCCAAGTAATGCATGTGACCTCTAGAATTTGGAAAATCCAAGAAAACAAATTCTTCTCTAGTGTATCCAGAAAGAATGCAGGCTTGCCTATATCCTGATTTTAGGACTTCTGTCCTCAGATTTGTGAGATAATGTATTTGTGTGGTTTTGAGCCTTTATGCTTATGGTAATTTTTGCAGCAGCACTGGGAAACTATCATGTTTTAGAGACAGTTATTGAACTCAAATCCATAAATATATTCCCTTTAATTTTGTCTGGAAAAATATATTATTTTACTTTTAACATTTAAGTATATAATTGATTTCAAGTTACATGGATAATCAAATAACCCAGAACTATGTATTATGACCTACTCAATTGCAATGGTATCTTTATTAAAAACTGGTTATTATACAATGCTCAATGCTAATCTGTTTCTGGACTCCCTATTTTGTTTTATTGATTCATATCTTTTTTAAAGTGCATTATTTATTGCTATCCTATCTCTGTAGGAACTGCTTTTTAGCTTCTATTTTATATTCAATTTTTTCCTCATTTATTCTAAGTCCTTTGCATTTTCATATAAATTATATATAAATGGAATGGGAAAAACATGGACACTTTTCTCAAAAGAGAGCCTAATGAAAAACATTTTAAAACACTGCTACTCATACATAAAATTCTGAGCTATAGCAGAAGTAAGGAACAAAGAAGTGGCAAATATGCTGCTAATTCTAAGCAAACATTGAGTGTATTAAACAACAATATATAATGACAAAATACATATAAATGCATCAATACAATACAATAGCATACATATAATTAAAAAATAATGAATTTAAGTATTCCAAGATGGATGATGTGTTCTACATATGTTAGAAGTAAAGACTCCTTTTCATTTGATATGCTAAGTATGCCTATTAAAATTTATGGGATAAATAAATTATTAATAACAACTATAACTTTTTAGCAAGTAGAGGTAAACATTTAATGTAAATAATAATCTAAATACAGAGAATAAAAGAACATAAGATAAAGATAAAGATGAAATAAGACAAAAGGAAAGCTAAAAAATAAATGAGATATTTTAAAACAACCCACTAAGATGGGTGACCTAAATCAATGAGTGGCTGACTGATACATGAGGAACACTGATCTTGGCTCCACAAAATAACTTACTTCTTAACCTTTACATATTTTCAATGATGTGGCCTCTGACCACCATACTGTTCATTCTCTAAACCTTAGTGACTATTAATTAAGCTCTTTAAATGTTTAACCTTTTCAATTTATGGATTCATTTTTAATATATATTCATATTTCACTTTGACCAAAAAAACACAGAAGTGGGAAGAATAGAAAGTACATATCTGTAGGTATGTCCATATATGCTTTTCAAAAACCAACCAACTATCCAGCCAACCAATACTACCCTTCTTGAGGTTAAGAAAAAATGGTTGAGCAATATTAACATCCATTTAGTATTCATTTAGTTTAAAAATATCTACCATTATTTTAATCAAATGTTTTGTATAAATTTGGGGAGAATAACCAAAACAAGGTTGATGTAAAACTCTTGATTGTAAGAGACTGTGAGTTTCGATTTATGTCCCTCTTGATACCCACATTTTGTTCTACCATCAAGGGAAATGTTCTGTACTTGCATGTGTGAAACACCCACAAATGTTAATGCCTATAAAATTAATTTCAGCCTCCATCATCAGAATGTCCCATTTGGTGTTTTCTACAGAGAAAACAACATATGCTGTAGCACTGCTTTCCTTGATTAGTCTGGCATCTACCATGCATTAGTTTCCTTTCTTAACACACTTGTGGCTTCTTCTGAAATATTCTGTTGAGTTATTCCAAACCCCAGTAGAACAAAGTGTATGTATTTTAAATTTGTTTCCACAGAACGACTTACTATGGAAACAGTCTAGTTTTCCCTAAGGTTTGATCATCAAGATTTTTTTTCCAATAGAATTTGTAAGAATGTGGTTTTAACAGTCACTTAATGATGTTTCTATATTACTCTGAGAATGAATTATATTCAGTTAAATTCTTCACTGTCATTAACCCTTGAATTATCACTATCTAAATGTCATATAAAATTAATAACACTTATATTGCAAATATGAGATAGGTTCAAACTAATGTCACAGTGACATAAAATACTTGCTTACACATAATTTTTAATAGACAATGATAAAAAATAACAACAACATAAAAACAAAATACACATCAGTCTTCATTACCAAACAGACTAGAGGGAAAATAGTTGCCCATCTGGGATAAACCTGTTGATTATGAAAGACATTTTTCAAAGCTACTTGCTACGAGGGTCTTGGTTTGTTGTTCACAGGATATATTGGGAGTATTGAAAACATCAGAGTATGGAATGCCATGAAAGGCATTGGCTTTAAAAACTACACAAAGATTATATACAAATTATCTTTTTTAAACTTATGTACACAAATTCTGTAGCTGTTTTGGCTATGTATCTCTGGTGTGACATGTAGTGAATAAGAAAAGAGATGATAAAATATGCCTTATTTGACATTGACATATATCTAAATTCAATTTATCTACCAGGAGCAAATTTAGGGATTAGCTGTAAAAATAAGGTTTCTTTGTTCCATTTAGTTGTTCTAAGCTCCTGTGTAAGTACTGCTAAACACTTAGGATTTTTATTACTCTTCTCCCATTAGATTTAAAATATTTTTTGAATGCTCAGGAAAATCAGCCTTGAAAGACCAGCAACAATACCTATTTAATCTATGCATTTCCAAAGCAAGGAGTATAGATATATAATATTTACTGGGTGATGGAATAAATAAATGAACAGATAAAAGTCTGTGCTAAGGAGCCAAACAACATTTTTCAAAATTAAAGGGAAATGAGGGTCAGCACACTGTCATTTTAAAGAATTTACAACTTTTTGCCAAACGTGCAGAAGACATGAATATCCATTTTTCCAAAGAAGACTTACAGATGGCTAACAGACACATGAAAACATCCTCACCATCACTGATCGTCAAATAAAATACAAATAAAAGTTACATTGAGGTATCACTTTACACCTGCCAGAATGACTGAAACCTGAACAAAACAAGAAACAACAGGTGTTGGTGAGGATGTGGGGAAAGCAGAACCACCTTACACTGTTGGTGGGAATGTGAACTGGGGCAGGCACTCTGGACAAACTACGAAAGTTTCTCAAAAAGTAAAGAGTATAACTAGCCTATGCTCCAGCAATTGCACTATTGGATGTTTACCCAAAGAATACAAAAATGCTAATACAAAGCTTTTCATGCACCCCAATGTTTATAGCAGCATTATCAACAGTAGCCAAATTATGGAAACAGCTCAAGTGCCCATCAATTGATGAATGATTAAGAAGATGTGGTGCATATATCTATTTATCTACTTCTCTATCTACCTACCTACCTAGTTATTTATCTATCTTGGAATATTACTCAGCCATAAAAAGAATAAAATCCTGTCATTTGCAATAACATGGATAGAGCTAGAGAATATTATGCAAGGGAAAGAAGTCAGAGAAAGACAAATACTGTATGATTTCACTCACATGTAGAATTTAAAAAAATAAGCAAAGGTGAAAAAGAGAGTGAGAGAGGCAAACCAAGAAACAGACTCTTAACTATAGAGAACAAACTGAAGGTTATCAGGGGGTGGAGGGGGGCATGGGCTAAATAGGTGATGGGGAATAAGGATCTCACACGTTGTGATGAGCACTGAGTGTTGTACAGAAGTGTTGAATTAGTAAATTGTACATCTGAAACTAATATTACACTGTATGTTAACTAACTAGAATTTAAATTTAGAAAAAAACATTAAAAAAAGAAATACGGGTAATATTAAGGCATCAAGGAATAAGAATGGGTAAATTGAAATGTTGTGCTTCAGAATTAAATGGTGGATATTAATCATACACTACAGCATGTTCCATTAAGTAAACATAAATGGGAAAAGTTGTGTGTACATTGTAGAAATGAAGCTTTGGCACATGTATACGTCAGTGGGACCCTCCACCCCTAAAATTACCTGAGGGCAAATATATTTTTTAAATACATTTAAATAAGCTGAAGCTGGAATTGACTTAAGTTCCTAACCTCAGAAAAAGTTAGCTCTCTATATGACATCAGTGGAATATGCCTGAATTTAGAGCTGTCAGAGTAAACTCTTTCATCTAACTTATTTAACATAATTCTATAAAATAAGTAAACTGCTCCTAGACCTCAAGCCATATAAGTGACATCAGTAACTTCCTACTAAAATGTGCATGGCAATGCTGAATAGGTAAAAAGAATGTAAGAGTTCTAAAAGAAAAAAAAAAAGCTGAAATGATAAACAAGAACACAAAAGGGTAATGGCTTGGCAATGTTTGACTTCCGGTAAGCCTTTTTACTAGGAATTTGGAGACAATAGATACATCAGCAAGAAAAACAGAAGAACATCTTACAAAACTCAGTCCATTCACTCATAAATAAATAAAAGTAATTAGCTTAAGATGGGAAAAGTGGAATAAATAAAAACTGGTGTGAATCAAAATTAATGGGCAATGGACAATGTTAAGTGTAAAGGAATGGCACAAATATGCAGAAAAAACAACTTACCTGCCCTGAGGTGTGAGTTACTGCTAACATACTTAGGTAGAGTGGCTCAATCCACCCAAGTAAATTAATTTATACTAGAATAGTAAAAAAAAAAAAAAAAAAAAAATTTTTGGACAATAAAGGGAAATAGCAAAAAGTACATCAGATCCCACATTACATAAAAAATCATAGGACTTTGCTTTTCTATATAACACTGAGAGAAATATAAAAATGATGAAAACCTTCAGCATTTTAAAAGTAGAGATAAATTTAAACAAAAAAAGGCTTTTTGTTAAAAATATGAAACTAAAACATGAAAATAGCTACTGAACCATAAGATAAACGGAAATAAAATGGAAATATGGTAAATAAAACAGAAACAGTAATAATATATGTGATAAATTATGCGGTCTTACTAAAAAGAAAGACAAAAATAGAGCTTAATTTAATCTATATGGTGCTTAGATGAGGCACACAAAAATATATTGCCAAAAATATTTGAAAGTAAAGATATAAAATCAAATGAATTGAAATATATCAAAGTAATATAAAGAGCATTAAATCTGAGGGCCAAAATTAATAGCAAAATCACATCCAATTAAGTATGAGACTGACTAAATAATTCATATTATTTTATGAACTATATTTGAGTAATCCACCATGAATTTTAGAAGCTTTATACACACAATGGCATAGCATTAGAATGTATAATACAATATCTGTGTTTAATACAAATAATGGACAGGTATAAAAATGGGACAAGCTTATAGCATTTTAATATAGAAGACTAATAATACTATGTTCCAGATGAAGTAGAAAAAGTAAATGATATGGGATTTCAATAAAACCAAATATTTGATAAATTGAACTTTTACCTCTAAATGTGAGACTATTCCCCTTTTCACATATTCTGGTGACATTGATGGGACTTAATCACTATCATGGCTGAAAGAAAACCTCAATGAGTCCCACAATGTATAAATGCTAACAGCAAGTGTTATTAAGACATTTTAAGAAAACCAGCTATATACTAATAAAGAATGTTGGAACAAAACCTAAAAGAAGTACAGATTAAATTTTTTCTCCTAAACAACTTTATTGTCATACCTAAATAGTGTTGGAACCTATTTAGAAGATATTAGTGTGTTTCACTAACACCTGATTTTCTTTAGTTCTGGACACTCAGGTAGACTGATTACATATCCCTTTAACCCTGGCACCAGAATGTAGCTGTGTAATTGAGTTCTGACCACTGAAATGTAGACCTAAATGATTTAACTACTTCTGGGTTTCACCCACAAAAACCTAAGTGCTGTCCTTTCTTTTCCTACCCATCATCTGAGATATACATGGAATTAGAGCCACAAGAAAAATGATTCCTGGGTCTCCAAAAGTAAGTTCTTCAACTGTTTTTAACAATAATACTTAATCTATCTTTTGTGATATTCATTCTTTTAGTTATCTTTTCCCAACGTAAATCAATTTCATTCATACTAAATGTTTGGTGAACCAAATGATTCTTTCCCCCAAAAAATAGCTTCTTTGATAATGCTGTTGAAACACCTTAATGATCATGATATTTGCCTTTATCATCACAACAGGGAAGTTGTGTGGGTTACAATAAGTTTTATAGCTATGGAGCCATCTGGAATAAGTTTGCAATGTTATTCTTCCTTTTGCTTCTTTGCTTTAATGAGTAACTAAAATATTCTTTTGCTTTGATAAAATTTAGGGCTCATGTCTACTTATGTAGTGCTCTTTATTCTTTTCTTATTTTATCTCTCTTTTCTTAAAATCATAAATGTGTCTTGATAATCATTGTCAGTGTCATACTCATAGAACTTTCCACATTTGGTATCATTTATTTCTTGTCCTTTAGAATCCTTCCTACTGTTTAATTTGCTTCATTCACATAGATACATTTAATCATTTTTTCATCACTTTAGTTTATTTTCAATACGTTTATAGTCCTAGGTGCCTTTTTTCTTGTTTATTTATTTATTTTGGGGGGGGAAGTCAACAGGGGAGAGGCAGAGAGAGAAAGAGAGAGAATCCCAAGAAGGCTTTGCTGTGTTAGTGCAGAGCCTGACACAGGGCTTGAACTCAAAAAACATGATCATGACCTGAACCAAAATCAAGAGTCAGATGCTTAACCTACTAAGCCACTTAAGCGCCCCTACAATCATAGTCCTAGGCTTCCTATTAGTACTTTAATCTTTGCCATAACATCTGCACTTTTTAGAAAAGATGGGGTAAGTAATTTTTGTAAAATTTCTCAAAACTACGCAAAATATATCAAGCACTCCAAGGAATAATAGGACTAAGTGGCTGAGAAAAAAAGTGACAATAAAACATCACTAATAATTGTCAGTAGTAGTAGATGGAACTGACAAGATTTTGTTCTGGAATTTAGCTTGGTTTGAATGTAGAAGAGTCAGTGAACTAGATGTTTAGAAAACATGGGAAATACCTGGCCTGTTATTAATGTTTATATCTGCACTCTGTCATCTATTTCTCCCTCCCTCCTTTTACCCATCCATTCATCCACCTACTAATTTACCTGCCTATCTAACTGGAATGATTTATTTCAGCGAATTAGATACAAACCTTGGATGTGCTTTAGTTAATGGTCAAACTACACTAGCTCTGATCTTGCATTACTTATAACAGCATGAAGTTCATATCTTCATCTCTGTCCAAATTAGCATTCTGAGCTTCTCCTGGGGGTATATGTACTTCAGTGCCATTTGTCTTTCCTTATCTTTTCATGTAGTCCAATGATGTACACTACTCTCTTACCATTTTTCACTGTCTCATGGATTGTATGCCCATGGTGCTACATTCTTACCTCTTCACAGGGCTCTTCCACTGATGGTCTCTGCCTCTCCTCTCCAAAGACTCCCTTCCTGTATAAGGTACTTAGATCCTCCATGATTTCAGGTGCCCTCTCTCATGCGCTCTTTTTCTGAGTGTGGCTCACATGGCTCTTGTTTTATATACTATCCAATTGAAATAATCTATTAGACATCACACTATTTCATACTGATACTGTTCCTTGCCAATAATGGCCACTTTATAAATAAAGCATAAACAAACAGATATAGAATTACATACATACATACATTCTTAAATGTGTGTGTAAATATATAGGTATATAATGAATAGGGTTTTTTTTTGTATCATAAGAACAATGACTACATATATATATATTTGGCAAAATTGGGACATTCTTGAAAGTTAAAGGGTTACTATTAATGATTATGCTAGTATTACATTCAAATCAGTGCTGACCAGGATGCATGGATATCTATTGTCATCTTAGCCCTCAGCAGATACTTATTTCACATGAACTTAACTAATAGCCTCATAAAAAGGAAGGGTCGGTCTCCATGAGGACACTATTATAGTATTAAATTATTAAATAAAAACATTGCTTAAAAGTTCAAAAAATTCTAGTGTTCTAGTTTTTAAATTCAAGTATTTTGAATTCCAACCTCACAGTTCAATAATAGAGGAAAAATAACCTTTGGCATTTGTAGATAGTTTTCTCAAAATATATGTGATATATCAGAACATTAATGTTTTATTAAACATTATTGAGAACTATTGATACATGTAATTAAAAGTGCATCACATATGGTCTACTTTTTTCTATTTATTTAAATTATGTCATAAACATGATGCCAAACTATATAAATCCTGTATCTAGAGGCTCTGGAAAGGGCATCCAAGTTCATTCTGGATGTTGGCAAAATTTAATTAGGATTCAATGTCTTGTGATTGTATGGCTGAGCTTCCATTTTCTTAAACATGACCCCTTGCATCTTCAAGAAAACATAGTACATCAAATTCTTGGGCTCTGATGTCTGGTTTCCCTTCTGCATCTACTTTGAAAGGATTATATCAGTCAGGGTCTTCCAGAAAAACAGAATTCACGTTATATTATATCACATTATAGTACATTGTTATATTATGTTATTATATTTGTATGTTATATCATATTGCTATTTATATATTATTTTTATTATATTATATTATATCATTATAAGAAAGAGAGAGAGGAATTTTAAGAAATTGGCTCACAGGGGCACATGATTATTAGGTTTGCAAGCCCCATATCTGTATTACCAGCTGGAAAGTCAGTTAAAAGTTGAAGTTAGTGTCTTGAGTCTGATATGTGTAGAACAGGCCAATAAGCTGGAGCTGCAGGCAGGATTTCCTCAGGCTGGAACCTATTATAGACTTGAGAAAGAATCCCTCCCATTCTGAGAAACTTGTAACCTTAAAACTTTCAATCGATTAAATAAGGCTCATCAACATTACCTAGAGTAATATCTTTTATTTAAAGCTAACTAATTTTTATATTATCCATATAATTTTATTGATTTTTTAAGTATCCAGTTTTTATTTAAATTGTAGTCCGTTAACATATAATGTAATATTCATTTCAGGAGTATTGAGTTTAGTGATTTATCACTGACATATAACGCAAGTGCCCTTTTTAGTACCCATCATCCATCTAGCCAACCCCCTGCCTACCTCCTTTTCAGCAACCCTCACTTTATTCTCTATAGTTAAGAGTTTGTTATGGTTTGCTTCCCTCTTTCTTTTGTTTTCTTTCCCCTATGTTCATCTGTTTTGTTTCTTAAATTCCAATGAGTGAAATCATATGGTATTTGTCTTTCTCTAATTGAAAGTCAACTGATTTTAGATACTAATTACATCTACAAAATTCCTTCACAGCAATATCTAGACTACTAAACATCTGGCGTGATAGAGTAGCCAAGTTGACACATAAAATTAATCATCACAAGGCTCATGTGATTACGTTGGGGCTACTCAAGTGATCTAGGATCATCTCTCTGTTTCAATGCCAACTACTCAGTAATTTTAATTGCATGTTCAAAATTCCATGTGCATTAAATTACTTTGGAAGCCATAATTATGCTTAGTAGAGTAGTATAGTATTTAACACATTTTCAGTCCCTTTAACAAAGATCAAACCACAAACAGTACTGAAACATTATAGAAGCACATTTCTTACACATATAAGGGTCAAAGCATAAAATAGTCCAAGGAATTTATGATCCACAGTATCAGGTTCCTAAGGGTAAAGATGCTTTATAAGACTGAAAGTATCTATTGATGGTGGAAAACAGCACTATGACATTTGGATAGATGAAAGGCAGAATTTGTTCCTATTCAAGGCTTTAAGTAGGAGGTCTGCCAGGCAAAGCCATACAGAGGGTTATACGCAAGGACAAGGTAACATCACCCTGGGACTGTGGGGGGCAGTGTATAGATGGCACGTGGAGTAGTGTTAGTTAGGTATCCAGCGATCCCTGCGGATCGGATGAATTGAATAATGTCAGTGGGTTCTGAGTTATAAAGACTGTCCTTAGTTGGCTCAGTTCTGGCACTGGGGCAATGAGGCAGGTGGTCCTGGAGTGTGAGAGCCCCATAAAAGAAGTAGTATGGACTTAATTGGACACTCAAGAAAGGGGACTGATCAACATCTGTCCCTGTCAAGATGGTACAATAAATATAGGAAATTAAGAATAACTATGTTAAACAAAGATTCAGTGTTTCATGTCGAAATCTTTTCTAAGAAGTCTTGGTCCATACTTCCCAACGTGATTCATCACTGTTATCTTCTTTTCGGTAAGCAAGACATGGACAAGGAAAGAAGGAGCACAGGACTTCTTTGGGAGATATGGTCTACATGTAACCCACGTCATGTTTCCTCAGAACATATTGAACAGATTTTAACCACATGTCCAGATAAAACTGTAAGGAATGTTACGAACTCATAATCTTCCTATGAATATTTCTGTGCACAGCTAAAAATCCTATCGCTATCAAAAAATCAAAAACAGAGCAGGGGACAAATAGGAATCTCTGCTAAAGTCATTTAACAGTGGTGATAAAGACAAGCAAGTAGATTGAAGAAATATATTTTTGTGGTGAAAACCTTTGGGAACTAAAGATTGACTGGATAAGGGGTAAAACAAAGTGCTTCGGGATTTCGAGTCCTGCAGTGGGATGGATGGTGGATCCACTCTGAGATGGGAAACTTTAGAGAGAAACAAATCTCTTTATTAGATTTGGGAAATAGTATTTAGATAAGGATTGGTACAACAGGGCCGTACAAAAGAGGTTAAAGAGACCCTCCCATAGGCAACTTACAAAGCCAAGGGATTCTGAGGTCAGAGAATCTAAGAATTTTTTCAAATATGAAATAGAAGTCAAAGATACTGAAAATTGGAGAAGTATAAACAAATAAGTGGAAATTATTGATGTGCTGAAGTCAGTGGGAAAGAATGGGACTACAAAGTTTATTATAATCCTTTCCATCAGTGAGCTGATTTTGTGACTACCACTGTGGCTATCTTGCAAGCAATCTGCTAATAAATAGTTGTTTTCATCACTGAACAGCAAACGATTGGCACACACTCCTGGGGGCTAATCAGAACAGATTTGAAAAGTCTTCCATTTCAATTATTAATAAGAGTGTTTCATAAAAAAACTATAGAGCCAATTTTAGATTGCCTCCCTATTGTTAAACTACACACATAGTAATAAAAGTTTTCTAAGAAGCATAGAAATGTCCTCTTGAAGTATCTGTTTTTCTAATGAATCAAAGGATAAAATTAGGGGAGTGATTAACTCATATCCAAAAAAATCTTTATTTTAAGCAAGCTCTAAATGAATTTTAGTATTTCCTTCTCTTATAGAGGGAAATCACAGCAATGGTAGAAACTTTGACTTTGTAACCAATAGAAACCACAAATATTTTCATATTAGATATTGTATAAGTTCTAATATAGAGTATATGATAATCTCTGCCTTGAGATAATGTTGTTATTATACATACCTGCCACTGTTCTTAATGCATCTATAAGCACTTGTGTTACCACATCATATATAAACGTTTTGAAACCTGAAGCTATAATTCCTTTCCTTTGTAATTTCTTATATTTTATTTCATAGATTTAAAATGAATATATACAATTTGGGAAGGAGTCCATTCGGCAAACTGCCAAAGGGATACATATCACACAAAATATTCAGAACTTTTGATTTAAAGGAATCCACTAAAAAGAGCCTAATGGGCTAAAAGTGAAGCAAGTGTTTATATCTTTAAAAATAAGTGCTTTCTTTAAATAACATTTTCAATCATAGTATACCTACCTATGTTTTTTTTTTTATAAAACATTTGACAGAATATATGATGGATATTTTTGTAAAAACCATGGCTCGTAAATGTTAATCTATCTACTTACACTGAATTCTTTATTTCTTCCCAAGTACTACTTTAAGGGTTAATCCTCTTTCTTCCAAATTATACTGGATAGTTTCATTTCCATAGGTATCATTAAAGTCCAGGAGATAGGCCCCATTTCTCACCCCATGTTTTTCCTAAGGCCTTATACATAACTTGAACACTAACCTCTAAATTAAGTTTCTCCGAGGATAACTGTAGTTTCCACACAGTAAAAATGTTTTAAAGTGAGTTGCAAGCTATAACTAATATAAAGTACCATGTAAACTTTCAAAAATATTTCCCTTTATTGGAATTCAGGTATTAAAACATTCCCAAATAAAATATATATTAAAATGTATGCTCCTTTCACATTTAGAGACCAATGAAAAGTGATACATATTCAGAATTGCATTTTAAAGCTAGAAAACTCTAGAATTTTTGTTTTGAAGTTTATTCTGTAGTTTAGGTCAGTAGTTCCTAACCAGGGTGACTCTGCCCTCCCAAGGGTGGATTTGCAATGTCTGCAGACATTTTTGGTTGTCATGATGTGGCTGGTGTTATTAGTGGGTAGGGGTCAGAGATACTGCTGAATATTCTACGACACACAGGAACAGCATCCTATAGCAAAGCACCGTCTGACCCCAAAAGCCAATAATACTGCAATTGAGAAACGCTGGTTCATATGTTTGAATCAATATAATGATGAAAAATCAGTTAGAAAAGTCCCAATGAATTAACACACCTCTTTCTGTGGCATCTCTAAGACCCCTACTAATATCATTTAATTGTTTTCCTTCTTAATGTCACAAGAGCACTTAAATATGTGAACGTGCTTATGAATCTCCCTGAAAGAAAAGTTTTCACCCATCATTTATTCCTTCAAATTGCCACCCTATGCCATACACATCATTGTCTTAAGACAGCCTGGAACCCCCCTGTCTCTATTCTGAGGTCCCCTTTATTCCCTTCCAAATTGTCTATAATTCTAGATGAGCCTCAGTATTCCAATGAAATGTCTTTTGCTGATTGTTAGCAAGCTCCTTTTACTAAACTGAGGGCCATTTTTCAATATCATTTCTTACTTAACCACTTAGCACATTGACTTTTTAAAAATTTTATCCACACTATGTTTGTGCTGAAACATTTTCAAGTATTTTCTTATCTGCTTTTCATGGTACAACACCTCCTATATTTTCTTTGGCTCATTTACATGTGCCTTCTTGGGCTCCTCACCTATGTCCTCTTTCTTACTGAGCAAACACAATGTTGACTCTTACAGAAATTAGACTTATGCCTCTACTTTTCTTCTGCCTCCAGCTATAGTCAATATCCTTACTCTGGTGACTTTACAGATCATCCTAGAAGGACGGGTCTCAAATCCATCTCCAGCTTTCTTTGCTGTTCTAAGAAAAAGACCTAATTATTCAATTACCTACTTGATACTGTAACATAAATGTCTCACAATGTACAAGTCCGTAGAGGGACCCTTGATTTTCTATCCCGAATGTACACCTCTGCCTGTGTTTTCTGTATTCATAAATGACATTATGATCTGATCAATGATTTAAACCAAACATCTGGGAGTTTATATTGAAACGTGCTCAATTTATCTCTCAATCTCATATCTAATCAAGTCCTATCAATTAGACTTCTTTAATAACAGTCTCTCGGCTCCATATAATCTCCTGCATTCTCCTTTCCCATTATTCTGTTGTGCCTATATATATTCGTTGTTTAGTCTAGAGTTCTGCAAAGTCATGAGTGCTCTCTGTGTCTCTTCTCCGCCTAAAAATGTTAATTGTCCTCCATCAGTCTCATAGTAAGTGCTTGACTCTGGTTTACAAAGCCCCACCTAACATAGCCCCTGAGAACCTTAGTGGCTCAGCTCTCACTGCTCCCCCCTCTCCCCCACCTTACTCTACAGTTAAGGCTTTCTTAATTGAGAAACCAACCCACTTCCAGGTAACAGACAGGATTCTATTGACTTGGAACATTACCTTCCTCCATTGCCTCACTAATTTTAACTCATTCTTTTTTTTTTTAAGTTTATTTATTTATTTTGAGAGAGGGAGAGAAATCACCAGAAATATATATATATACATATATATGTATATATACATATATACATATGTATATGTATATATACACATATATATACACACACATATATATGTGTGTATGTATATATATATACACATATATATGTATATATATATACACATACACACATATATATATATATATATATATATGGAGAGAGAGAGAGAGAGGAGGGGGGAGGGAGAGAGAGAATCTCAAGATGGCTCCACACTGTCAGCATGGAGCCCGACTCAAGGCTGGAACCCACGAACCGTGAGATCATGACCTGAGCTGAGGCTGAAGGCTCAACTAACTGAGCCACCCAGGTGCCCCTCAACTCATTCTTTAAGCCCCAACATAAACTTAAATTGTCCCAGAAAAGATATTAAATTCCTGTCACCTGAAATCTGACTTAACTGTCCCTTTGCTCTAATTATCTATAAACCTTCTGTTTTTCCTGTCTTTTCATCATATTGTTTTATAAGTACCCATTTGTTTGTGTACATCAAACACCAGCTTATAACAGTTGGAACCATATGTGTATATCCATGATTTTGTCTTCAGAATATAAGGCACTCTGCTTCCCCCTAAATAAATCCTTAAAATCAAGTGTAATTTCATTCTTTTGATGAAACGTCTATCACATTGTTTCTACCCAAATTAATACTACTTTCATCTGGATTCACAGCACTAATGATCTTTTTCTACATTTGTTCCAATCTACTTGGGATGTTCTTTGAGCACTAATGTAAAGTGAAACATATAGAGGAAAGTCTCAACACTTTATATTTGTCTATAAAAATATATGTGTGTTTTCCCCCGGGTATATTCTCCAAAGGTTATTATTTTATTTTGCTTTGTGAGAAAATTACAGAAATGAAATTAACTCCCTAGCTGTTTGATGAATTTGATCAAAAGGATGACTGGTGGAGCAGACTGAGAAATTATAGTTTGTAGTAATGAATTACTACTCCAACCTTCATAAGATTTCTAAAACATATTAATTTTTAAGTTATTTTTAGGATTTTGCTTATATAAATGATAGAGCTTATCTATGATAAGAAGTTACATATAAAGGTGAGGGAAATGTTGAGAATTTGAAGTGATTATGGCAGGAGGAGAGAAATGAGACCAACAATATTACAGCTCCAGCAGATGCAGAGATGTATAATATATTGAATTATTACTTTCCCGACTAGGAAACTTTAACTGCATGATGTAAAATTAAAGTCAGTTCGACAACTACAGTCACACCATTGCCAAATTACATAAAAATAAACAGGTATTTGAATTTCATATACAAGAATAACACAATTATTTGCAAAACATGCTTTTAAAATATCTGTTTTTTGCATGTCACATATAGCAAACGGAACAAATTGTAGGCATGAAGCATAATTACTTTTTAAATAACCATTTTTGTTTCAGAAACGTTAAAGATTTTTCTGAAAGATCAGCAAGGTAGTCTAGCATTTTCATGCATCACACACCCAGTTTGTCCTACCATCATCTAATGTTAGTTAATCTGGTATATTTGTTACAACTGATGAACCAATAGTGATGCCTTGTTATTTATTAAAGCCCAGACATCATTCAGATACCTTCAGTTCTGTTCTGGGATTCCATCTGGGACTTCATATTCCATTTAGTTATCATTCCTCCTACACTCATCTTGGTGGTGATAGTTTCTCAGACTTTTCTTATTTTTAATGACTTTGACAATTTTGAGTAATAACCCAGTATTTTATAGAATGTTTCTCAGCATTTTTCAGATGTTTGTCTCATGAGTAGACTAGAAATGTTGATTTGGGAGGGGAAGAACACAGGAAAGTATCATTTTCATCACAGCACATTATCAAGATGATTTTTGATGTTGATGTAGCTTTGGTTACTTGACTGAGGTGTTCTTACCAGATTTTTCAATTATAAAATTATTTTATTACTCTTCTGCTGACACTTTACTTTGTAGAAGGAAGTCAGTGTGTGTAGCCCACAGTCAGGGTAGGGAGTTGAGCTCCATCTTGATTCTGTAGTGTCAAGGTAAATCATGTAGAATTCTTCTGCACAGGAATTCTGTCTCTATTCCCCTTTTAGTTGTTTACTTAATAATTTATGTATGTAAATACAGAATTATGGACATTTATTGTATACCTTAAGTGTATTCACTTTTCTATACTTCTTAGTATAGTGCATTTTTTGCCCACTCTTTGGAATTTACTACATTACAGTCATGTCACCAACAATAAAGAAAGTATTCTTTTAACCTGTATATATTTAGCTCCAGGTCTTCTCTTATTACCTTACCTAAAACTTCTAGCACAATGTTGAATAGCAGTAGTGGGAGAAGACATCTTTTATTTATTCCTTGTGTATGCAGAAACCCTCCAGTCCCTCACTGTTAAACATGATTTCACTGTGTATTTTTCTTTGTTAAGTGTTCTTTATCAAGTTAAGGAAATCCCATCTGTTCCTAGTTTTAATCATGTCTCTGTGTCTCCTCCCTTATTTCTTACTTAGGCTAAAGGTTTATCAATATTACTGGTCTTTTCAAGGAAGTAGCCTTGAGGCGCGTGGGTGGCTCCATTGGTTAGGCATATTACTTCAGCTCAGGCCATGATCTTGAAGTCTGTGGACAGCTCAGAGCCTGGAGCCTGCTTTGGATTCTGTCTCTCTCTCTCTCTCTCNCATGACATGTATCCATCATTATATCACCATGCAGAGCATTTTCATTCCCCTAAATACCCTCTGTGCCTCATCTATTCATCTCCCTCCTCAATTGACATGTTCTGAATTTTTGTGTGCCTCCAAAAATCATACGTTGAAATCCTTTTTTTAACTGTTTATTATTTATTTATTTCCCACCCTAAGTTTCCTACTGAGACAAGTATACTCTACCAGTTATTATGCTATTTGATTTTTTGCCTTCCAGAAAATTTATACCATTTGGAATGCTGAGCCATTACCATCCCTGGGATTTAAATTATGTCATGGATCTCAAAGCCACTATGGCAGTCAGAACAATGACCCTGTTTCCCCACCTCAAAGATGTTTAGGTCCTAATCCCTTTAGGCAAAATTGTGTGGTAAAAGTGATTTTGCTGTTATGATTATGGACTTCAAAAAAAAAAGAATTATTTTAGATTATCTATATAGACCAAATATATCGCAAGAGTTTTTTTTAAAAAAAATTTAAATGTTTATTCATTTTATTTTGAGAGAGAGGGAGAGAGAGAGAGGGAGAGAGAGAGAGAGAGAACACATGCATGAGTTGAGGAGGGACAGAGGGAGGAGAGAGAGAATCCCAAGCAGGCTGCACACTGTCACCATAGAGCCCAATGGGGAGCTTGAAACCACGAACCTCAAGATCATAACCTGAGCTGAAATCAAGAGTCGGAAGTTTAACCGACTGAGCCACCCAGGAGCCTCACAAGATCTTTTAACAAAGAAATTTCTCCAGCTGGAGACAGAGAAGCATAGCTGAAGAAGTCAGAGAGATTCAAAGAATGAGAAAGTATTTCGAATTTATTTTTCTGTATGATGTAAGAAAGTGATCCGGTTTCGTTCTTCTGCATGTTGCTGTCCAGTTTCCCTAATACCATTTGTTGAAGATACTGTCTTTTTTTCCATTGGATTTTCTTTCCTGGTTTGTTGAAGATGAGTTCACCATATAGGGTCCATTTCTGAGTTTTCTATTCTGTTTCCTGGATCTATGTGTCTGTTTTTGTGACAGTATCATACTGTCTTGATGACTACAGCTTCGCAATATAGCTTGAAATCCAGAATTGTAACATTTCCAGCCTTGCCTTTCCTCTTCAGGATTGCTTTAGCTATTCAGGGTCTTTTGTGATTCCACGCAAATGTTAGGGTTGTTTGTTACAGCTCTGTGAAAAATGCTGGTGGTATTTTGATAGGAATTGCATTAAAAGTATAGATTGCTTTGGGTAGCATAGACATTTTAACAATATTTGTTTTTCCAACCCATGAACATGGAATATTTTTCTATTTCCTTGTGTCATCTTCAATTTCTTAAGTTTTCTATGGTTTTCAGAGTACAGATCTTTTACCACTTTGATTGGGTTTATTCCTAGGTATTGTATGGCTTTTAGTGCAATTGTAAGTGGAATCAATGCCTTGATTTCTCTTCCTGCTTCTTTATTATTGGTATAAGGCAATGCGACAGATTTCTTTTGTTTTAATTTTCTATGTTTACTTATTTTTTAGAGAGATAGAGTATGAGCAGGGGAGGGACAGAGAAGAGAGACACAGAACCTGAAGTAAGTTCCAGGCTCCGTGCTCTTAGCACAAAGTACAATGCGGGGCTTGAATTCACAAACTGTGAAGTCATGACCTGAGACAAAGGCAGATGCTCAACTGACTGAGCCACCCACGTGCCCCAGAATGCAATAGATTTCTATATGTTGAGTTAGTATCCAGCAACTTTACTGAATTCTGTGTATCTGTTCTAGCTATTTTTTGGTGGAGTCTTTGTTTTCTACTTAGAGTTTCATGCTATCTGAAAATAGTGGAAATTTGATTCTTTGCCAACTTGTATGCCTTTTATTTCTTTTTGTTGTCTAATTGCTGAGATCCAGACTTCCAGTATTTTGTTAAGTAACAATGGTGAAAGTCTTGTTTCTGACCATAGAGAAAAAAATCTCTCAATATTTTCCCCATTGAAGATAATATTAGCTGTGGGTCTTTCATCTATGGCCTTTATTATGTTAAGGTATGTTCTATCTATCCTTACTCTGTTGAGGATTTTTATCAAGAATGAATGTAGCCTTTTGTCAAGTGACTTTTCTGCATCTATTGAGAGGATCATCTGGTTCTTATCCTTTCTTTTATTAATGTGGACACACTACTGCTGGTATGATGTAAATTGGACTGTAGGCAACCTTAAGGAGGTGAGAGAAGCTCTTGAAACAACCCAAGAAGGAAATGGGAATTTCAGCTCTACCACAAAAAGCATTGAATTTTGCCAACAACCTGAATGGGCCTAGAAGCATACTCTTCCCAAGAGGCACTAGATATGAATTCAGGTCAACCCACTCCTGGGTTTCAGTCTCTGCGTCACTAGGCAGAGAAAATAATAGAGCAAACCCAGACTTCTAACCTATAAAATTATAAGCTAATAAATATGTGTCATGCTTAGACACTATGTTGGATTGTGATGATTTGTGACAGCAGCTATGGAAAACCCACATGCTCATTTAACTGTATGCTGAGAGAGGGAAATTGCACTTCTTTGCAAGGCTTCCGGGAGAAAAAAAAGCATTTCTGGAGTTTTTTGCTTATTTTGGCAGAAAGAAAATAGACATTCACTAGCTACAAAAGTACACATTATGTATCAAACGCTGTACTGATATGAACCATAAAAAGACTACATCTGGCAATAGCTGCATTTTGTAGTAATGATGTGATTAAACTTATAAAAATATGTTATAACTTGTGTTTTTCCTTAGAAATATTTACATTTAAAAATGAAGGCTTATTTTAAATTAAGACCCATAAATCCATCTTAGCAGATGTGGCTCATTTTCTTAGAAGCTCAGTCATGTATTATTGATTTGGGTTGATTATTTTAGAAAGGAAGAGAAAGTTAAAGGATTTAACATGGTCTTTTCTATCATAGTTGCTCTTAATTTTATGGTCCAGAAAGTTAATAGATGAATTCATTTAGTCACTATGATATGTATTCTAAGTCTAAACTTAAGAACTAGGAAACAACCAAGGATCTTAAATAAAATACCATAGAGTTGTACTTTTTCAAAAGTCCACATATCACCAGCACTTTACAAAACTCCACTCTGGATTTTGGACACCTTTTGGACACCATGTTTCTTAGAATAAGTGCAAGATAAAAATTGCTGCCTAAATACACTTAGAGCTCATTTTCCATGTAAAATGGCTACAATTATGGTGAAAAATCTAGTAGGATATTAACAATATATGTGGAAATATAGAAATTTCTAGAAGGTTGCTTATCCCCCATTTATTCATGAATTAAAGGATATGTGAAGGCAAAGGTGTAATAATTAGGTGACTATTACATTGGTTCAAAATACTGTTGACTGGGGGAGGGGAGGCTGGGTGACTTAGTCTGTTAAGCGTCAACTCTTTGTTTTGGCTCAGGTCATGATCTCACAGTTTGTAAGTTTGAATCCCACATTGGGCTCTTAGCTGACAGTCTGGAGCCTGCTAGGGATTCTCTCTCTTTCCTTCTCTCTCTGCCCCTCCCACATGTGCTCTCTCTCTCTCTCAAAATGAATACAATAATTTAAAAAAATCTATTGTTTTAATTTTCATATTTTTACACATCAGAAAGGGCTTTAGATTACTTCCATTTTGTTATTAGAGGCATAGCAAAGTTAATATCAACAATTGTATTGGTCAACAATTCTGACTCTGTACTGTGGTAACTGTATCCATCTTGTTCCTTACATCATTTGGTTTCTGTCATCTCAGAAAAACCAGAGGCCAACTAAATGCAATGCCTTCTACTATAGTTCCCGACCAGTAGAGCACAACCCAAATATGTTATAAACTTCACCAAAATATTTTTCAAGATTCTCATGAAAAGAGTGTCTATTGGGCTTTGTTAGTAGACACAGTCGGGGGACTGATTGAAGTGTCCCCATAAATAACGTACTCCAACATTCTTACTAAAGAATACAATATATAATGGACATTGTAATTTCATTAATCATAGGTCACTCCTGAACCCATATTTTGGCAAAAATAGCGCAGACAGTTGGAAGCAAACTCAGACAAATAAGCCATGCCATAGTATTTCTAATTACAGGCATAAATGCAATTTTAAGGCTAATAAAAAGTCAGGGTTTTTCTTTATTTAATCTTATAATTCAACTTAGCACATATATTGAAAAAGAAATAAATTTAGCAAAGCTTTACAATTGTATTGTCTAATGCTTGTGTTTCAGTATTTAACACGGCCATTGGCCATGAAGCTACACAGGTATCTAATCTAGTTGTATTTTGGGAAAGACTACAGATTGTGAGGACAGTGCAGAAGGAATAGATCTTATTCCCATCACCTTCATACATAGCCTTGTTGTGGCCTTGAGAACCATAATATTACATCCATCCCACCTGTGTGATTAAATTGATTTTCTTTCTCTCTCTCTCTTTCTCTTTCTCTCTCTCTCTCTCGCTCTTTCTTTCTTTCCTTCTTTCTTTCTTTCTTTCTTTCATTCTTTCTTTCCTCTCTCTCTCTCTTTCTCTTTCTTTCTTTCTTCTCTTTTTTGATTTATGTTATGTTTATTTATTTATTTTGAGGGAGAGAGAGTGTGAGCAGGGAAGGGACAGAGAGAGGGGAGAGAGAGAATCCCAAGCAGTCTCTGTACCATCAGCACAGAGCCCGACGTGGAGCTCAATCACCAACAGTGAGATCAGGACCTGGGCCAACATCAAGAGTCAAGATGCTTAACCAACTGAGCCACCTAGGTGCCCCATATTGATTTACTTGAGATGAAAGTGCTTACACATACAAATAATATAAAGAATAATAAACATAGGATCCCAAAACACAAAGAAGGTTTCAGCCATTTCACCACATTTTCGCCATATCATCTAATTTTAATAATAATTAGTAATTACTAATGTATACAAAATTTCTTTTTAGAATGATGAAAAGTGGGGCACCTGGGTGGTTCAGTCGGTTCAGCGTCTGGTTCTGGATTTCACCTCAGGTTGTGATCTCATGGTTGGTGAAATCAAGCCCCATGTCAGGCATTGTGCTGACAATATGGAGCCTGCTTGAGATTCTCTCTCTCCCTCTTTCCCTGTCCCTTCCCTATGCCCCCCAAAAATATATAAATAAACTTTAAAAAATGATGAAAATTTTCTAAACTTATAGTGTTAATTGCATAACTCTATAAATATTTCTCAACTATTGAATTGTACACTTTAAGTAGGTTAACTTCTATTGTATATGAATTATACAATAAATATGTGTATAAAATATTATAGACACCATTAAAATGTCTCTTTTAATCCATCCATGATTTTATTATCTTTTCCATTTCACCAGAGTCGCTCCATGCTTAAGTTGGAATACATTTCTTTCCATTATTTTCACACATCTTTTCATATGCAGGTAGCTGTAAAAATATCAAATACTGGAGCACCTGGGTGGCTCAATAGTAAGCGTCCGATTTTGCCTCAGGTCATGATCTCATGGTTGGTTCGTTCAAGCCCAATGTCGGGATCTGTGCTGACAGCTCAGAGCCTGAGGCCTGCTTTGGATTCTGTGTCTCCCTCTCTCTCTGTCCCTCCCTCACTCGTGCTCTGTCTCTGTCACTCAAAAATAAATAAACGTTAAAAATAAATCATATTTTAAAATATCAAATATTAATTGCGTGTATTTAAAAACATGAAAATTGTCTCTTTTTGTACAGACACTTTGTAATTTGTACATTTAATATTAATTTGCAGGTTACTCTTATTAATCATATAAATCAAGTTAATTTTCATTCCTCTATATTCTTTTTTTTTTGAAATTGATGTTGCTTCTTTAATGTTTTATTTATTTCTGAGAAAGAGAGAGAGAGAGACAGCATGAGCAGGGGAGGGTCAGAGAGTGAGGGATATACAGAATCTGAAGCAGGCTCCAGGCTCTGAACTGTCAGCACAGAGCCCAACACGGGGCTGGAACCCACGAACCATGAGGTTATGACCTGAGCTGAAGTCAGACGTTTAACTGACTGAGCTACCCAGGTGCCCCCTCATTCCTCTATATTCTTGAATAATTCAAATATATTTATCTTATTCATGAATAATATTTCAAAGTTGTGTCATGGCAAATAACACAACTATAAACATTCTTGTACGTGCTATCTTTGTCTGTACATGTACATAGGATATACACTTGCAACTAGAAATTTGTAGTTGAAGGGCATGCAGATTTTCATATTTACAGTATAGTGACAACATATTCTTCATATATTTTGATTTACCAATTTATGCTTGCACCAAGAAAGTACATATGTGTGCGTATGAGCCTATGTGTGTGTACGCACACACATGTGTGTGTATATGAGTTCTTCTCCCTGTGGCTTTGATAAGTCTTTTACTAGGGACACTTTAAACATGAACTAGGTTCATTTGAATTTTTTCCTGGAAATAGAATTTTGAGATGATTCTGATATTCAATGGTTACCTGACGTTCAAAGAAAAATATTCAAAATAGAGATTTTTATGCATTTAGACACATGAGTTTATATGAAGTTTAAAGCCCGCTGCACCTCCAAACATCAGACACAAGCAGCAAGTAATGTAACAAAGGGCAGGAGCAGCATCTAAACACATGTGGTGCTCTGGCCCCAGGTAATAAAATGAACTTCAAATCTTCGGGTTTGTACCCATCTGACTCACAAACATTTACAGCTTGGTTCCCACACTGTGAAATTTTAAAAGTTACAACAACCTCATGGCAGTACTGTATGTAGTAATAACAGTGGTAACATGTGGGGTCTCATGGCTTCCTCACAGCTGCTGCTCAAAAGATTTTGGTTTACTTCACTTTTTCTATTAGTAATTATTTTAAACTGATGATAGTTTTGCTGATTTTTCTAAATCATAGGACTACATGAGTGGATAATGCTCTCAAATGACAAATACTGCTCTATTTCTGGGGAAAAAAAATAATTATTTTAATCTTTGTGATACGGAAAAGTTAAAATAGGATCCATTAACCCATCAGCTGACTTCCAAAAATTATCAGTTGATGGTAATATTGTTTCATGTATTCAAAGTTCCCTTTTCTCTTCTGGATTATATTTATGGAAATTCCAAATTTCAAACAATATTCTTGTAACTAAATATCTTATATCTTATGTCTCATTAGGAGATACACACAAAAACACACCACGATCAGGCATAAATAATTGATAATGTTTTTTAAAATAATCAGAGATCTAATTAATGTTAAGAATTTCCCACCTGTCACAGAAGCATTTTGTACAGTTACTTGTTTGAATCAGAATCTAAATAAAGGCAAAATGCTATAGTCAGTTTATTGGTCTCCTTGGACACTTTTAACTATAAATTCCATATTATAATTTTTCTTAAAATTAATTTAGTGAAAAAATGGGATGGAGTGTCCTCGAGAGTTTTTTATAGGCCACATTTTGCTAACTTCATTTTCACTGTGTCATTTAGTATTTTCCTCTAATCCTTTCTGTTCCATAAACTCGTTGTCTCTTGTTCACATTCAGGTTGAATATTTGGCAGGGCTTCCTCTTAGAGAGTATTCTTTCTTCTTTTCCCTTCCTTTCTTTTTCCTCCTTTTCTTTCCTTCCCTCTTCTCTTCCCTTCCACTATCTCTGCCTCTTATTTTGTTGTTGAAAGATGCCAAAATTTCTGTAATTATTAGATGGTTTTAATTTTTTTTAACATTTTATTTTTTAGAGACAGAGAGGGACAGAGTGTACTCAGGGGAGGGGCAGAGAGAGAGGGAGACACAGAATCCAAAGGAGGCTCCAGGCTCTGAGCTGGGTTCAAACTCAGGAACCGTGAGGTCATGACCCGAGCCAGAGTCAGGTACTTAGCCAACTGAGCCACCTAGGTGCCCCTTAAATGATAATATTCCAACAGTGCCTGGGTGCCCCCTCCCCCCCGGGCATCCTGTTAAGCATCCCACTCTTAATTTCGGCTCAGGTTATGATCTCACAGTTCATCAGATTGAGCTTCATGTTGGGCTCTGCACTAAGCATGGAGCCTGCTTTGGAATCTTTTTCTCTCTCTCATTCTGTCCCTTCCCCCTCCCTTGTTCCCAAGTGCATGTGCTCTCTCTCTCTCTCTCTTTCTCTCTCAAAATAAATATACTTTGAAAAATTATAATATTCTAATTTTATTCCAAGTCCATTATAGTCTAGAACAACTCTAAGTAAAAATGAATCACCTTCATTAACTACTTGGTTATTCTGAGGTGTTGCTCATACAGACGATGTGTTTAATTCGTGGCCTATGTAAGAGATTTCAAAGAAATTAAGTTGGTTCTCTACTTCCTGCAAAATTAAGCAATGTTATTTCCTTCTTATATCAATGATAGATTTAAATATATTTGTTGTATATTAATCTGTTACACTTTTTATTCATATCAATGAATAATTTTCCTTTTTTTTTTTTTTAATTGCAGCCCAAGTCCTGGAAAATCCAACTCTCTTATAGATTCTGCGAAGTTTAAGCACCACAATCTGGGTACTGCTGAAAATTTCCTATGGACAGAATTAATAAATCTGTGATTTATAAAAACAAAATGTATAATAAGGTTACAGTTGTAATTCTATTTCAAGTTATGAATTATTGTTAACATGTTATTAACGTAGCAATTATTTCATGAAATTTTAAATTTTAGATTTTAAAAATTAATTTTGTTTATATTTGTGTAAAATATGTGCATGAATCCAAAGCTTAATCAACAAAACAAAATATTTTTTAAATACCTAAGTTTTATTTTTTTTAACATTTATAGTTTTTTGAGACAGAGAGAGAGAGACAAAGTGTGACCAGGGGAAGGCAGAGAGAGAGGGAGGCACAGAATCAGAAGCAGGATCCAAGCTCTGAGCTGTCAGCACAGGGCCTGATGCAAGGCTCGAACCCATAAACTGTGAGATCATGACCTGAGCTGAAGTTGGACACTTAACCGACTGAGCCACCCAGATGCCACTAAAAGCATCTAAATTTTAACTATGCTTCCACTCTAAACCATCTTATCCTCTGCATATTTTTATTTTAATTTATATTTTAGAAACATTTATATGTTTCTTATATGAAAAATTAACATCCTATTTACCTTCAACTTTACTTTTCTTAACATGACAATGTATCTTGAATATGGTTAAAAAATACTAGTAGAGAGATATTCTTCATTGTGTTTAATAGCTACATAATATCCCAATGTGTGGATAGAAGATAACCATGTAACTAGACTCCTCTTAATGGATATTCAAGCTGTTTCAAATCTTTGCTATTATTATCACAATAAACAACCTTGCACGTACCCAGTTTTCCAGAATTGTCAGTGTGTACTCAGTTTTGATTTCCAGAAGTGACATTGCTGGATTCAAATAACCAACACATATTTAACTTCCTGCAGGGATTTGACTTTATGTATAATTTTATAAACATCTATATGCTGGGGCGCCTGGATGGCTCAGTCACTTGAGTTTCAAGAGTTGAAATCTCTTGATCTCAGCTCAGGTCATGATCTCACTCTTATGAGATAAAGCCCTGCATGGGGCTTGCTGAGCATGGAGCCTGCTTGGCATTCTCTCCTTCCCTCTCTCTCTGCCTCCCCCCACCACCTACCTGCTCTCTCTTTCTCACAAACAACCCCCAAAAGATCTATTTACTAATTTATCTTTTCTGGTGTAGTGTTGTTGTTTTCCTAATTGATTGTCTTGAGTTTTCCATATATGTGATCATATCAACTCCTAGTAGAGATTTGTTTGCCTCTTATTTTGCAATGCTTATGTTTTCTAGTTGTTTCCTCCTGTGGTTTCTACTCTAAATGGCCATAGTACTGAACATTAGGAGAGGTATGGGACAATTTTTCCTTGCTCTAGAGTTTAGTCTGAAGGGCACTAATATTTCCTTGTGAAATAAGATGCCAATTAGGCTGAGGAGCATCTGTGTACATTTTTTGAAGTGATTTTAAGGTGAAAGTTTATGACTTTTGCCAAATGGTTTGCTTATAACTATGGAGGTGACAGTGCAGTTTTCTTTTCAGCTCTGTGGATGTCAGAGATTATACTAACAGTTTCACAGCTGCATTCTTACAATGAGCTGCAATTGGCTTGACATATTTATTATTGTGAAATGCCTTGGAACTTTGCTTACCAATATTATATTTATTGTTTCCATTGACAGTTATGTCATATCCAACTTTATTTTCTTCCTGAAGCAGCATTTGTTGGCTTTTGATATAAATGTTATATTTGTTTCAGAGAAATAGTTTGAAACGTTCCTTTTGTAATCTAGAAGTTGTTGATGGATAATCTTGTTTCTGTCACTTTTCTTCCAGATTTTCCTTTCCTGAAATCACTTCAATATTGAATGTGGGAGATAATATGTTTTCAGAGCCCCTTTCAGTTTCTGGGGTGCATTCACTGCTATTGGCTTCCCTCCTCACACCTGTGCCCTTTCCGGGAAACTTTTACTGATGCCACCGGGAAAAGACAATTCCCATCAACCCCCACATTATTTTTCTTCCCTTTCTGAGAAGGAAGTTCTTTTCTAGTCCCTGGTCTCTTGAGCAACAGCCTACCTTGGCCCATTGAGGCCACAACACTCACATGTGACACTCTCTGTGAATGTCTGCTTCTAACTCTAGGGAGCAGAGGAAGGTGAGGAGAGCCAGGTCCATGTGTGGGGCCTGCGCAAGGTGAGCAGGCTCTGAGAGCACACCAGGTCCAGTGCCCAATAGTGAGGCTGAAGCCCCAGGCTGGGTAAGTGGTTAAGCCTCAGACTCTGAGAAAGATGCCTTTAGGTCGAAGATGTGAATGGAGCAGGTCAGGGCAGGAGGAGATTTCAAGGGGCGCTATGTGTGCAACAGCCCAGGGGGTAGAGACACAGATGTGCAGGACTTTGGTGAGTGTGTGACCCCTTGTCCTTCCCTTTCCCTTTGGGAAATCTGCATACCTGAGCCCCTTTCCTCATGAGACTCACACACATTCAGTGGTAGTGGGAGTAAGGGGGTGGGAAGGAATTTCCATTGAAAATGTTTTAGGGCACAGAGTCTACATTCTGTGAGAGTGAGTAGCAAGGGGCTCATGGTTTGTTTGTTTTTTTCTTTAAATTTTTTAATGTTTATTCATTTCTGAGAAAGAGAGAACACAAGCAGGTAAGGAGCAGAGGAGAGAGAGAGGGAGACACAGAATCCGAAGCAGGCTCCAGGCTCTGAGCTGCCAGCACAGAGGCCAGTGCTGGGCTTGAACCCACGAATTGTGAGATCATGAACTGAGCTGAAGTAGGAAGTTAATTGACAGAGCCACCCAGGTGCCCCAGAGCAGTCCTCAGAGCTGCTGGAGACTGTCTTTTAGGAATGGAGGTGGTTCTCCAGAGGAGAAGATGACAAGGAGGCTAGGAGGTGGGTGAGTCACTGCTCTTAGCTGCAGAATCAGGGAGCCTGGGTTGGGCACCTTGGTCATGCTTCCTTATCAGAAATGGTAGCCAGCATCCACACACTATTAGATGTCAGTGAGAGGACCATACCATTCCTCTCAGTCTGAATACACTTTAGACAGTCCTCTTCCTATCCCAGGGCTTCTGACTTCCCTTCCATCCTGGCCATTATAGAATCTAGATGTCCTCTGGCCATAGAGGTCCCTTCTTTCTCTAGTTTTAGATCATTTGCTTTAGAAAATAAGTCTTGTAATTGCTTTGTCGGCTCTTTTAAGATGTAGATCTTTTTAAGAGCCTCTTGCCAATTTTACAACCCAAATATATCTTTTTCAAAGACCTGGAAGATATCCCGTTGAAATATGTCATCAAGGAATACAGTGGCCAGGTCGCCCTTTAGTTAAGCTTTGGACTCCTGATTTTGGCTCAGGTCATCATCGCATGGTTCCTGAGTTCAAGCCCCACACCCATCTCTGTGCTGACTGCAGAGCCTGCTTGGAATTCTCTCTCTCCCTCTCTTTCTGTCTTTCCTGCACTCTCTTTCTCTCTCAAAATAAATAAATGAACTTAAAAACAGGAATACAGTAGCCCTATCTCCCAATTTCTGTGAGAGGGTAGGAACCTAATTCCAGCAGTTCATTGCTCCAAGCTATAAGCCTACCTCCTATCAGTAAGAAAAGAGAAAGTTTACTTTCCCTTGAGTAAGGTCAGTTAGTATGTAGGTAACCTAAATCCCCTTGCCACAGCTCTTAACTCTCTGGCCCTTTGATTCCACAGAGTTGAGTTCAGACTGAGTTCTCATCTTTCCCCGTATTGCAATAGCCTTAAATAAAATGCTCCCCCACCCCCGTGTAAATAAGTCAGGTGCATGTTTGTTTGTTTGTTCTTGTTTTGACACGTTACAATTTTCTTGTTTTATGGGCATACTTTTGTCATGAGCCCTCATGGTCTGTAGGGACCTTCTGCCTCTTGGTCTTTTCTTTTCTTTCTCTTTCTTTTTCCTTACAATAGCTTTGTATAGGATGAAATTGCAATCTTTTTCTGTTTCTTATGTTTAGGTGATATGAATTATTTTGCACTTTCAATAGAGATTAGAGCACAGAATTGCTTTCTTAGCTTCAGGGACTCAGAGTTTCCTTTTCAATTCTTTTAAAGAAGTGATAAAATATGCCTTAGCACTTTCTGCTATTTGCCTCCTCTGATATACTCTCCCACTTTTTATCTGTTCCATCTCTTTTCTTTCCCCTTGTTGTCTATGTTCTATCTAAATCACATTATACTATCGCTTCAAGGTCAGAGTTGTCCTCAAAGGGAGATATGAAGAGTTCATATTCCATAGTCTGTGTTTGCTCTTTCCGAACGTCTGGTCCTACTTTAAAACACCCATAAATTGGCACTTGCAAAATTCTGTCCATTTTAGTTGTCACACTCACGTTATGCCACGTGCATTTTAGTGACAACCTGCTAGATACTTTCCTGTTCTTCAGTCCTCAACACCGCCAGAGCCCCACTGTTGTCTTTCCGATTCCTCCATCAAAGTAGCTGATACTGCTGATGTCTGTCTTGGGAGACGAGTGTATAACACACATATGTGAGGATTCTCAAGTGTTGTAAATTGACTTGTGTCCCCTTAAAAAAATGTGGAAGTCCCAATCCCCAGCATCATAAATGTGACCTTAATTAGAAAGATGATGAGATCATTAGAATGGGCCCTATTTCAACATGACTGGTATCCTTATAAAAAGAGGAATTTTCATATACAAAGACAGACAGACAGACACACACACACAGAAAAAATACCATATGATGAGTCATAGGGGAAAGATGGTCACCAACATTTTATTTATTGCCCATTACCTGTGATACATGGCATTATCAGATACATTGTAATTAGGAAATTTTCCATGGAATAGGTAATGATGGAAAGTAATCACAAATCTAAACCATTCCTAAATGTGGCCTGTGTAATGCTGATTCAAATGTGTGAAGTGACACAATGAAAATAGAAAATACTCTTGTTCACAACCTATAGAATTCTTTGAAGTCTTTATTGGACACTAGTTCCACAACAGTTAATAAAGTGACACATGACCTTTTCATTTGAAATGATTAAAAGACAATAGCCATGTGAAAAAACTGCAATTATAAAATTGCAACTTTGAAATGATTGAAACTTTGGAATGATATCAGAAATTATTTCTAAATGTCATCCTCTAAACACCATAAAACACTGTATGAAGAGGAGTAAATAAGTATTCTTATATCAATATTTGAAGTGACATGTTTCTAATTATATAATTTTTATATAGTTATCCAAGGTGAAATACATTAATTAAAAAAATTAATGATTTTTGTGTGCAACTAATAATATCTCCAATGTAGATAAGCAGATTGTAAGCTGTCATGAAAAGCTTTTAAAGTCAAATCATGTCATGGATTTTCTGTGGCTTCTGTATGTGTGTGTGTGCATGTGTGTGTATGGGCATGCATACTATTTTTGCAATGCTTTATGAAAAATATGTTTAATCTTTGTATAGAATTATTTTTCGAAAGTAATTTAAAAATAATTTAAGCTACACTAATTTCTGTCAAATTTCCTATAAAAAAAAGACCTAACATTTTTTAAGATTATTTATTTGTAAGAGAAAGAGAGACAGAGAGAGAGAGCATGCACATGTGAACAGAGGAGGGTCATAGAAAGGGGGAAATAAAATATGAATCAGGCTCTGTGCTGTCAGCTCAGAGCCCAATGCGAGGCTCAATCTCATAAACTGAGGTCATGACCTGAGCCGAAATCGAGTCAGTCGCTTAGCCAACTGAGCCACCCAGGTGCCCCAAGACCTAACTATTTTTATAATGTTTTTTATACATTGGAAAATAAAATTGGAAACATTTGAATTCTTTATGTAAAAGCATATGTAAACTATAGGCATCACTGAAGAATATCTTAAAATTTGGGGATCTATATCACACATGTATATACACATAGTATGTATATATTTTTATTACATGAAAGATATCTAAAATAATACTTCTGGTCAATTCTGCTATATGATTTATAAATACATTAATTAGGCTGAAAATTTTTGACATAGGACAGGATTGTTATAAATGGAATAAAAAGTTCAAACAGGAGTATTGGGAGATACTCCCTTTATATTTTGCTCATGATCACAAACAATCCCGAACTTGTTAATTCAGATCACTATTAAAAGAAAATAGGTTATGAAGCATAGTTAATTTTTCTGAATATACAGCTTAAATATCTTTCCAATACTATAACCTTACTTTAAGGACATGAATGAAATTATGGTATCTAAATGATGACTCTGGCTACTCTTTCAGATACAAATTTACAGTCTGGTTAAATGACCATGATATGTATCTTTTAATGAAAATCTTAAAGTTTTGGGTTAATTGTTTTTTTTTGTTAAAGTGCATATTACAGCAGTTATATAAACATTGGCCACCTAGGTACCTGCTTATATCTCAGTGAATAGTTCTCTTGTTTTCCTTTGTGTCATGTAACAAAATGTGACATGACTCCCAATTGTGTCTAAGGGAAGACTCAAACTCCTTGGTTGTTAAGGTGAAAATAAACAGATTAATGCAATGTTAATATAGTAAAACCTTGGATTGCGAGTAACCTGTTCTGGGAGCATTCCACAAGATAAGCAAACATTTCTAATAAATTTTCCTCGATAAAGAGGATGTCTCGCAATACGAGAAGTACGTGAATGCCACATGATCACAACTGAGACAATGGTTCTGGAAATTTGCTTTGATATACAAGTGCTTTGGATTACAAACGTGATTATGCTCGCAAATCAAAGTTTCACTGTATTTCCCTCTACATACAAACACCTAGTTTGTAAATAATTTGAGTCTCCTTTCTGTTGCAAAATTTCTAAGCACTTTACCCCTTCCATGGGATACTGGAAGGAGCACAGACTTTTAATACACCATTGATGGGGCACCTGGGTGGCTCACTTGGTTAAGCCTTCGACTTCGGCTCAGGTCATGATCTCACAGCTCGTGGGTTCGAGCCCCGCATCAGCCTCTATACTGACAGTTAGAGCCTGGAGGCTGTTTCGGATTCTGTGTCTCCCTCTCTCTGACCCCCTGCTCACACTGTCTCTCTCTTTCTTAGAAAAAAAATACATTAAAAAGTATTTTAAAAATACACCGTTGAAATCAGCCTGAACTCTGCATGATCTCAAGATTTTACTTGTGGACTGATAGTGGTTTTAATGCTCTGCAATATAGTATAAAGGGGGACTGTCATTTTTAAATGCTACTCTTATGAAATAATTGTTTTATGAAAATTTTATTTAAAATAAATATTTTCTGAAAATTTTATAAGTATTGATAAACATTTTCTGAATACTTAAGAAATTATTCTTATCTACATTTTACCCATTTGAAATAAAACACAAATAATATTTTTCATTAGAATCCTGCAATGATTATATCATATGCTCTAAAGGTGCAAATGCTCTAAAATAACTATACGGTTTACTTGGTTGTATCCTAGTATAACAGGCACTAATATTTATATATTTGTTAGAGTTTGTTAGAGTTGTTAGAATTTGTTGAAGTTGTTTATCTCCTTGCTGTTACTGTGCTGCCTTATAATTTCAACTCACAAGGATTGAGCAGGATTCAGCAATGCTTCCCTGTAGCATAAAAATGAGTGATGGGAAGAATAAAATACAAATTATAACAGAAAATAACATCATAAATGTAAAATGATCAACTGAACTCCAGCGTCTGCTAGGATAATGAAGGCTGAGCCTCCAAAATGTTGTCCAGTCACCTGAAAAAATAAAAATGTAAATATGACCCTTATTATGAAAACATGGAGAAAAAGAACTTAATTGAGCTGGAGATCCATTTGCTCTAGACCCCAGTCTTTTCTTGGCAACCATATAAAGAGTGACACGAAGCCACTAAAGTTTCCTATCATTTTCAAAACAGCACTGCTTGCTGCTCTGTAAGAAAGCAATTGTAGTTTTATATAGAATAAGCACAAAATAACACTTGCAAGTTTAAAATTGATGAATTATATTTCTAAATGCAGAGAAGAGACCATAAAAACTGAGGCATCATGGAAAGTTGCATTTCTAGTTTAGGAAAAAAATTATATTACACTTTCTCTAAAGCTTGTAAAAAATAGTCGCAAATGTTATGACAAATATCAGGCACTGAGAAAAGCAGTGTGAGCTGTTGGCAAAAGACTTTTATCAGACAACATGTTGGGCCTCACCCAACTACTATCGCATTTGTCTGGCTACAGATTTTTAACTTTACACTTGGATGAAACCAATTACGTACAGGGTATGAATCAGCTCTTGGCGCCTTGGTAATGTATATACAAAAGAGACATGGTCACCAGAGTTTGATCCGTTTGTCACTGAAGTCCCCTGCTATGGGACAAGAGGTTTAAATAGGCAATTGTATTGTGAATTGGAATGTACGGTAGGAAAAAAATGTTTATTAGGATCAGTATCCATGGAATTAAGTTTTGTGGACAGCAAATAGAAAAATTGTACATATAACTACATGTTATTTTGGTCATGCTAATGATGTTGGTGAACAATAGATTGGCTTGTCTTTTGATTTCTTTTAATGAATTAGCCATTTTAAAAGCCTTTGCTTTCAATTTACTTACGATTGGTAGCCTGATTGGATGGCAAACTTTAATTAAATGGATAACAGTCACAGGAATTATACAGAGCATTCATTGTTCTACCGCTGCATAGTAGCAGTGAGAGCTTCAGTTACTGGCGCTCTCGGCATCTAAGTTTGCCCGTGTCTGTAGTGAGGTATTACTGACAATTAATGGGATTGCTCTGAGGAATGGAATGTTACATGTACAATGTCTACAATATTAAAATATGAAATTTCCTGGTGACAAATATTTATATTCACAGATAAAGATGAGTCTATTTATATATGGACAATTGTTCATATATTTTATTTATTGTTCATTCATTCATGTATTTACTTTCTGAATTTTCTTTTATTGAATTTCTAGAAAAAAAATCGTCATGAGTTTGTACTCAGGTTCCAATTCAATTTTAGTAACAAAATATTTTAGTTTATTTTAATTTTGTCTCTCTCTCCTTATGCTGAAATATCAGTTTCTAATCACATTAAGGTTTTAGTGCTCTTATCCATAAATATTTTCTCAATAAAATATTATTATTATTGTCGAACATTTTTGAAGCCTAATTATTTTAAGTCTTTTTTGTATCTTTGCCTTGGTTAGGTTTCTCATTAAAAAACCAAAACAAGAGAAAACAAAAATAAATACACAACTTCATATTTTGGGCTTTAAACAGCCTCTTTATCTTTTGATCGAAAAACTTAGCTCATTGTTTTTGATTACCCAAACGTGATAGTTTAGAACTGTACTGAGGTGTTCTACATTGATTATATCAACCATTTTATATGATGATTCCCACCAAGCTGGAGGCCGGCTCCAGCAGGTCCAGGGGTCCCCAAAGGATGGACGATGTTGGCGAGGGAGGGGTGAGAGAGCCCCGAGAGTCTTTCTGGTCCCCAGGCAGGCATCTCTGTTCTGATTGAGGCTCAACTTTATTTTATAATTAAGTGTTTGGGGGATGGCACAGAAGTGGCATTTGCCTTAGACAATTATTTCTGATGACAAATTTCTTTGATATGTAAGATTCTCCCAGAACATAGATTTGTAGAATATTCCTGCATAACCTTTATCAATAATGATTGAGGTAGGTGATTTAGATGTTTATCCTATGGGGAAGGAAGGTATCTTTAGCACACAAGACAATGTTTTTAGCATAAAAAAGGTGAAGTTCGTTCTTTGTGAGCAGGGGTCAATGGCTTGTTTGTTTAAGGAGAAATATTAAGAAAAACAGGTCTTTCAGGAAACACAATGTTTGCTCCCATAATCGCAAAAGAAGAAGTTCCTCAATAGGTTCCTTCACAGGGTGCAATCAGCATATTCAAGGCCAGAATAAGTCCCTCCAAATACTGATCAACAAAGATGCCTTGGGGGTTGGTGCTCCAAGCAGAAACAATTGGGTGGGGCTGGATATAGGTTGCCATCTGATCAGTAAGAGTCCATGCAACTCACCTTAACCTTATAGGGAGGTTCTTTCTCAACCTATGAGCTCAGAAACAGCTCCCAGCACATAGGCTAAGTTGTATATAGATAGACTAGAAGTCATTCTGTCTGACTCACAAGAGGACAAATGTTTTTGAGCTGGTTAGTAAGTTGTTTGTGGAAACTTTTTTGAATTGATGCTGAATGTGTAAACAACACGGAGGCCCTAAATGTGTCAGCCCTTGTTTTTGGGTTGTTTTAGCTACTCTTATCTACCCTCATCTCAGCCACCAGTGTAAGGGAGGGTGTTTGCAGAAAGTAGGCCTTAGGGAAGGGACTGCCATACATCACTGGTTAGAAAAGGTAGAAGTATGAACTTAAGTTCTGCCCTTATCTGTTCCTTAACTCTAAATGAGGCTCTTTGTCTCAGGGCCAGGCTCAATTGTAACTCTTGTGTCCATAACCCCCTTTATTATCTAAGTCTTGGATCTGCAAGGCCCATAGGAAGAGCCTTTTGACAATTATCCACAGTGCTTTCATCTGAAATCTCTTTTGAAAAGGCAGGAATATGCTTTTCCTTATGAGCAATCTGTGTGGGGAATATCGGTCTGATCTGGAATATTGTGAGGCCTGGTCAATACCAGCAGCCTCATTTCCCACATGAGCCGGTAGTAGCAGAAGGAGATACCAGTTTCTGTTTCTCATGGCAGGAGCTGTGCAAATACTACCATTTCCTCGTTGTGACTGTCATCACAGTCATGTAGGTATCTACATGTTTTTTAGGCATCTGTGTTAAAATTAGGGATCTTTAATAACCCCAATTTTAATTTTTTTAGTGTTGTTTATTTTTGAGAGAGAGACAGAGCATGAAGAAGGGACAGAGAGAGAGAGGGAGACACAAGAATCAGGAGCAGGCTCCGGGCTCTGAGCTGACAACATGGTGCCTGATGCAGGGCTCCAACGGGGCTCCAACTCATGGACCTCAAGACCATGACCTGAGCCAAAGTTGGACACTGAGCCACCCAATAACCTGAATTTTAAAGCAATGTTTTCATGTTGTCCTCCGGAAAACTAATTTGTGCTAATACCCTCAGTGGAAGCTTGACTAATTCTGGAATGAGATCATCCAGACAAGATTGCACAGGTGGGAATAACATAAATGATATGTGTCGTAACCAAAAGTGACTCTTAGCTGTGTCCTATTGTGCTACACGTCACCCATATCAACATTAGCATATCCACATGATATTTTAAAAAAAAAACCTTATCTGTTTTGTTGGGTTCTTTTCTTTTTATGAACAAGCTCCACCTTCAGCCTGTCCACAGTTTATGGAGACATGTGGTTTTAACTACATCAGCTGCAATAATAATACCATTATTGTCATTCTTAGATGATAATGATATATTTTTAAGTCTACTGCAAGAATTGCACATATATCATTTACAGATAGATCAGAGAACACCTGTATCTGGAAAACATGAATGTTTATGGTGATAAAGTGATTGACCTAAGTAACTGAACATCTATAGGCTACAAATTTTGTATAATTGGAATAGAATTCTACTTTTATGCTTATTATTTAAAAGATTTTGTTGCTTTGGTGTTTCTTATCTTTAATGCCTGCTTGCCTTTTCTCCTTTCATGCTTCTTCTTTCCCTCTCAGTCTTTCTCTTTCTCTTGCCCTTACCTCTTTAAGTTTTGGAAATATACCAATATTTCCATTTCATTAGGGTATAGAAGACCTTCTTTAGCAGCCAGAATTAAATGTAAATTATGAATTATTATAATCACATATCAAACTACCATCCTCTTGAAATATATTTGATCAATCTATACCCTTGCTATCACCACAACTTTGCATCAGCCCGATCTTTGCTGCCCATCTCTTAGATTTATTTTCAGATAATTTGGAATATTTATTTGCTAACTATTCATTACCACCCATGCTTAATTTTTCCTGCTTCAAAAGTTTTTATTTAATATGCTTTTATTATATATGTTTTGTATTCTATGTTATAATTATATTTATATTTTGCTATAAAAATTCTACAATATTAATTGGTACCATTATTTAAAGTATTTATCCTAAATTAAACACCTTCTTTTGTTTTGATTTTTTATCTGTATAGAAAATATATAGTTGTACATCCTATGAACCACTGTATAACCAAAATTGTCTTTCCTTTCTTTTTTTTTTTCCCTAATAGCCTAATAGACAAATGATTTCTTGTCTGGGCATATTGGACACATCTGTTGCTTGTTTTTTTCTATTAGTAATCTCTACACATTGTTCCATTGTCTTCTTGCTATAAGTTATTCATATGAGAATCTCCACCTTGTTGATGTTCTTTCCCTTTAAAGTTATCTTTAAACAAGAGTTTTTTAGCGAGGGAAATGGTCTTGGTTTTCATATTACAGATATACAAATATCCAAGTTGACATATATTTGTAAGTGTGACCTGTAGTAGATTGATATTACTACTCGGCACATCTTATTTTTCCACTGAAGTGTTCCTTTATGGGGAACCTTTATGCTTTTCCATTCTACTGATGTCTTCTTAGCCATGGAGCTTATTTTGGTCAATGAAAAATATGTGAATGAGACCATTCCAACCACAAGTCGAGCTTACTTACCAAATCTCCCTTTTTTCACTTTGATGTGAGCCTGGGTATCTTACAGGCAGAGAGAGGCTCTTGTTTCAGCTTCAGTTCTAAGTGCAAAGGACAGAGAGCAGGGCTGCGAGCCAATGTGTATGGAGAACAACAGATACGAAAACATTGTAAATATATTTTCATATTTTGTTGTAAGCATAGTATATGTTAATTATGTTTATGCACACAAATATGCACATTCACCCATTCTGCACAAGCCACACACACACACACACACACACACAAACACAGTAACATGCATATATATGCATATGTATATGTATGCATATTCACAAATATATGTTTGAATACACATAGATACTATATATATATATATATATATGATTTTCATTACTGCTTTGATTAAGGGAATCAAGTACACCCACCATCTGCATCTTGCATTTATCATTTGCTCTTTAAAAATTCTTCCAAATCAACTGCATAGTATTGATTTTAAACTCCTCTGTATCCTGTGCTTTACAAATAGTTTTTAATGGAGATGAATTGAGGTAATATATCATAGGTTGACAGAAAAATAATAGGTTAAGTTCCTCCCCCTCCCTGGAACCTTAAAATGTGGTTTCCTTTATGTTAGAGAAGATTATGTTTGTGGGTCCCAAATTCTTTTGTTGTGTAAATTCAATAGACTCGTCTCTATCTGCTTCTTTTTCTCCTGCTGAAAATCTACTCTACGTCCAAGTCTCATCTTCTAAACTCTAGCCTTTGAATTTCCACTTATTTATTTTTTCTCCTTTTCATTATCCAGAACATTCATTTGTTTCTTAAAGTGACTGTTATTTTTTGATTTATTCTTTAAAATATAAGAAGGAAAATCACTTTTCTTTGCTGTCGTTCTCAGTGCCTGTTTTGAACTCTAAGTTCATCTCCAAATCGATGATCATTCACTATTTTTTGTTTGTTTGAAAGTATCTATCTTTTTATATTTTGGCCTTTCCTGACATGACCCACTGGCCTTTTCTGCCTAAGTCCATAACAACTTGAAGCTTATTACTTTGGTTCTGTTCTCTGAGCAGAAACAAGCCTCCTTTTCTGTGATGAGCCCTCTGCTTTGGCTCCGTTCCAATCAGTCGATAAGCCCTGATCTTGGTCTCCCTCCCAGTGACTCAGAGGAACCCGGAGCCACATGCAAACTTCCGTGTTCCATTGGATGCCTTGTCTCACTGTTGTGTTGTTATTTCAAGAAGACGACAGAAAAGAGTGGTAGGTATGTGCATTCCAAACACTGTACCCCTTTTAAGTGATTCTCATGTGATTGTTTAATTGTATGCATGCATTCTAAGATATGCAGACAATACCATAGAGTCAGAAAATAATATTTCAGGGTGATAACTAGAAACAATTCCAGGCTACCACATTATTTTCTAATTGACAAAACTTGTGATGCATTAAGTATCTCTACCAGAGATGCAGAGAAGGTTAGTAGTACAATAAGGAAACTCAATGGTGTGGCCCTCGCTGGTTGGCATGTCTGGCTCAGAGGTAAGAATAATGTTTTCGCAAAGCCTGCAAAACAGATCTGATTGCTTTTAACCATCTCCTTTCAACTGCTTTTATATTTAGAGTTTTGCTCTCAGCTTATGATCTCTATGTCTTTACTTGACCTTGTCACCCCTTATCCTAAAGCTGAGGTTCATATTTGTCACCCACCCAACCTTATCCTCTTCTTCCCTTCTTTGTCTTGCACTCCTATATGTCAAATATTTTTATGAATTAATATAAAACCTCATCCTCTTTAAAATAATTAAATCATAGGCATTCCTATGGTGATGATTTTCTTTATATTATTTTTGAGGGGATAATCCAGTGCTTCTTATTTTCGTTAGCATCTCTTATCATCCTCTGAGGTTAAATTTTTACACTGGTTATTAAAATCACCCGACACTTTGGTGGCTCTGTCAGTTAAACGTACGGCTCTTGGTTTCAGCTCAGGTCATGATCTCAGTTTCAAGAGTTCAAGCCCTGTGTCCGAGGTCTGTGCTGACAGTGTCAAGCCTTGGGATTTTCTCCCGCCCCCCACCCCTCTCTGCTCCTTCCCTACTTGCGCTGTCTCTATCTCTCTCAAAATAAATTAATAAACTTAAAAAAATAAAATCAACATGTGTAATAACACAAGTCTATACTCTAGCACCTATTGGTGCCATGCTTGTACAGCCCAGATACTATGTCTTCTCACTGCAAACACCTGTGTCTCTTTTTGAGGCTTTTCTCTGGGCTGCTGGAAGGTCAGGATAAGGATCCTGGGCAGTAGTGCTTTTGAGAGCACTTCTCTCCTATGGCAGAGCTGGGTTGGTAGATTAGCAATCCTAGCTGTTGCATCCTTTGGTGGAGTGACTCTGAGGCCTATTTTGAACCATCTCCTAGAAGTCCCCAGCCCTGTTGAGAAACATAATGTCTCAATTGGTCACCTCGTCATCAAATCTCTTATACTGGCTTATTTCTCACTTCTCCCTCACTCTTACTATACTTTCCTGATGTCTTCTTGGATCTCTTTCCAAATAAATAACTCAATTTAAAAATCTTTGTCTCAAGGGGCAGCTGGGTAGCTCAGTCAGTTAAGCTTCCGACTTTGGCTCAGGTCATGATCTCACAGTTTGGGGGTTTGAGCCCTGTATCAGGCTCTGTACTGACAGCTCAGAGCCTGGAGCCTGCTTCAGACTCTGTGTCTCCATCTCTCTCTGCCCCTCTTTCACTTGTGCTGTGTCTCTCCCAAAAATAAATAAACACTAAAAAATTTTAAATATCCTTTTTTCAAGATAACTCAGGCAAAGTCTAACCTTAGACATATGTGCACACATATACACACAGCACTCACATGCAAACACACACATAAATATAAGAAACATAGTTGTCTCATGGCCTAAGGTCTGGAGCCAGATATTTAGAGTTGAAAGAAATTAGAATATTCCCAATACATCTTTTCTAAACATTGAATTTGTATTTAAACAATTCAGTCAATTTTACAATATCTGAGAGTTTTAAAAATGTCAAATTAGCAAGTTTTGATGTTGGTGTGCTGTTAGAAATTAGATGCTTCAGCTAAGTAAATACTTATTTCTATTGTGGGTTTTAAAGCAGAGAAAGTCTAATAATAGGATTGGTATTGTGAGATTATACAGGAGAATTGCTATTCCATGGCCATTCTCTGTTGCCGAATGGTTATTGTGCAGTGAAGAAGGAATTCCAGAAACAAATGCTTTCTCAAAAAAGTGGACAGTTCTTGATTATTTTTTTAGCCTTCCATTTGAAAATGTTATATTTCACTTTGATATGATGACAATAAATCACTCTATACAGCTGAAAGTATTATTAACACTTAAAAAATAAAAGTGCTTGGATGAGGTACAAAGTCAGATACCATGTCCCATGTCCTGTGAATATATATGAAAATCTGTCTAGAAAAATCTCTTGGATAAAGTATTAAGTAATAATTCAGCAATCCATATTAAGTGGCTGAAAATTATTTGAACTTTAATTTCATATAGCTTATGGGGGCCTGGGTGGCTCAATCGGTTAAGCATCCAACTTCAGCTCAGGTCATGATCTTGCAGTTTGTAAGTTCGAGCCCCATATCAGACTCTGTGCTGATAGCTCAGAGCCTGGAGCCTGCTGCAGATTATGTGTCTCCTTTTCTCTCCTCCTCCCTTGTTTGTGTTCTATCAAAAATAATTAAGCATTATTTTTTAATTTTTAATTTCATATAGCTTATTCACAGCCCTTATTTTTTTCCCTTATGATATGATATGTGTGAAAGTTAAACTGGTAAAGAAATGCATCTAATCAGGGCTCTGACATGGTGCAAATCATTTTACTCCTTCTGTGAATTCTTTTTTGAGTCAGTAAACTTTTGATAGAGAAAAGCATTCATCATGTCTCTAACATCATTATATTAAGTCTATCTTTAATTTCTGGGTATTGAACACAAATTTCTGACACAATTTATCACCTTCTCCTGCTTATATATCAAATACTAAGTAAAGCAGAAACCATGACCCCTACTTGATCTAATAGTCCACTGCTAGTTAAAATTGGTTCTTAATATTTTCCTTTCCTGTTTTCTAAATATTTTTACTTTTTATGGTTAAGTCATTTTTTTTAGTTTATATAGATTCGTTTTTGTGAAGTGGCCAAGCAGTTTTAGCCATGATGTTTTAAACCATAACACAAAATATTCAACCAGGTTTTGTGGTATTTGAGTTTATTTCCAAATTATATGCAATGCCTTTAAGATAAACATTGTAATACTAACTGAGTAGTAATAGGCCCTGATGAGGAATTTTCTACATTTCTACTAAGCATCTAGTAAACTGCAATTAAATATTATATCTCTTAACACTGACATATGAGAAAGGTGATTTATTATCCAACTCTCAGGAAAACATAGAAACTCTCTTTAACCAAGTTAAAAAGTGGATGGAGATAGAATGAAGGAAAAGAACGGTGGTGTACTTGTGTTTTGGCTTATGAGACAGAGTAGCCTTGTCCCTGTGAAAGAACATAGGACAATACCTGTCCCTTTCCGCTGCCTTCTTTCCTTACGCTGATGAGAACACCAGACAACCACTCATCAGTGTCAGAAGAGTTGCATTTAAGGCAGCCAGTGAAATATTTAGATATGATTCTTATATTATAAATACCCATAAAACAAAAGGAAAGAGAGAGGTTAGGGGACCGAGAGTGCCGTTTTTATGATGAGCACTGAATAATGTATTGAATGGTTGGATTGTTATACTGTATACCTGAAACTAATATAACATTGTATGGTAATTATATTGAATTAAAAATTAATCAATTAATTCATTTTAAAAGAAAGAAACAGTCCTAGAAAATGAGGCAATGTAAAAAAGCAACTTAGGTTTTTTTGGTTTTATTTTGTTTTGTTTTGTTTTTAGGACATACTATATAAAGAGGTTAAAGAGAGAGAACTATGTCATCATAATACATTCTCAGCTCAATATCAACATGACATGCATAGTCATAAGGTATACATTGGCTATTGATTTAATCCAAAAATGGTGACATGACTTGGAGTGAAGTGTAGAGACAAGAGGGGAGAGAAGGCATGACAGGGTCAGGCATGAAGACAGCCGTGGTGCACTAGATGCTGAGCTCCATGATGAAGATCCAATGAAGAAATAGACTCCAATGAAGGAACAAACAATGAAGAGGTGATTATTAAACAGTTAATAGAATTTTCCCTTAAACCAAGTGCATCAAAGGCTGGAGTTCCTTTGAGAAACTGCCATGTAATAGAAGAGGGGTCAGTTCTGTTTCTGTGTGCAATATAGATGCAAGATGTCACCTCTCTTATAACAAACCAGAAACTCCACAAAACTTCAGCCTGTCTTGAACCCACCAAAACACTGAGTTGCAAAGCCACTGAATTCTGAAGAGTGACAAGCCCCTCTGAGGACAGAGGGGACATGGGAACTGTGTGGATCCCCCTCTAGGCTGAATGGGCTAGCCTCTAGGTTTAGAAAAATGGGCAGGGCTCCTGACACAAGGAGAGATTGCACTCATTCAGAAGCTTTTATCCACAGAGACTGGGAACTCTCCCTAGCTCTGATTTTGACACTGAATTTTCTCTTTAAAAAACAAAACAAACAAAAGTGTAGAAATGGGAATCATCAGTGGCACATTGAAATTTGGGTTCTAATCTTTAAACACACTGAGAGGTTTGGGGAGAGATTGATGGTGTTTAAACTGGAGCTAGAAACAAACAATGACGTTCTGTAATCTTTCATACAATCTATCTATTCATGGTAACTAAGAACTAGTCAGTGGTGGGAAGTACGAAGAAGGACCTCACGTTGTAAAAAATAAAGATGCTCATAATCATACCACTCATATGTAACTGAAACTAAACTACTTCAAGTTTAGAAATCCTTGTCTTCTCCCAGCCAGGACCAATTTTAGTTCATTTCATACAAGTGCTGAGTCAGGGATTCCAGGAATGCAAGAGAACCTGAGAACATTCAGTGTCACTCTACTGAGTGTTACATAAAATACCCTGTTATCATATTGGGGTGCTGCCTCAGTGGCTTCAGGCCTTTCCCTAGGAGATTTCCATCCTCTTTCTGAGACTGACTTATTTTTCTGTCAGATCAGAAGTGAACTTCTCTCCCAACAGTTTATGGGGTAGACACAGAGCGTTTGCTGGTAACCATCCACCAGCTGCCACATGTGACTGTATGCCCACCTTCTTCCAACCCCCCTAAAGGAAAAGTGATTGGCAGTGATCAGAATCAATCATAACTCCATTTTCCACTCACAGAAGATTAAATAAGTAGCATCTTCTGTATTATTTAGAATCAGCGTTTGACAGCAAGCTAGCGTAACTTCTATACAGTGATTTCTCACAGAACAATGAAAGCATTTCATGTTCAATTTATTACAGTAATTTGAGATTCACATATTGAAGAAAGCTACAGGTGGATCTTTCTAGGACTTACCTGAAAATAATGAGGAGTGATTGTGATTTCTCAGTCCCAGCGTTTTCAGAGACTGAAGGAAAGCCATCAACTGCGTTCTGAATGACAAGATTTCTAGCTCATGAAAAGGGACTTAAAAAAGGCTTTTTGAAACAAATTTCACTATTGTTTTCTTCACACTTATATCCACATTCATTAATATTTTAAGCAGGTTTAATGCAAAAATATAACTTTAGTTTCTTATAATTTATACATTTAACATTATGTCAATATTTTCTGTTATTAAATGTTGTAAATTTTCTGTTATTCACAAGTGATTTCTAAATTTCAGCAGACATTCCAATTTATGACTACATGACAATCAGCCTGCCTGTTTCCCTATTGTTGAAAACATGTTTTATTTTTATAACTAATGTGAATGCTGTGAATATTTTTAGACAACCTATGTTCTTAACATGAATAAATAAAGAAATTATTGAGACAAGAGTGTCCTAGAATTTTAACCATGTTGGCATATTTCTCAAATGGAAAGTAAGCAAGTAGGAGAGTTTCTGTTTCACCTCATTTTTCTATGTAAGACCATTTTCTACGTGAGACCATTTCGTCTCACCTCCCCTGGTCTATCGTTTCTTTCTTTCCTCAACTCCAACTCTTGTTGGATTGGCCCAAGTGAGATGATCATAATAGTAAATGCTTACAGTGCCAGCTAGTTGTCAGACGCCATGTTGAATAGTTTTCATGTTTTAATGCATTTAAATCCCATTTTAAAAATGAAGAAACTGAGACACAAGGATATACAGCGAGCTTCCCAAGGTCCCCTAAGCAAGACACAGCTAAATGCAGATGCAAAAGGAAAGTGACTATCTGTAGACACTATATTCAATGACAACATTCAGGGTTTCTAGTTAGGCCCCAACACATATGCACGTTTACGTTTTGTGCGAAACCAAGTGCTGCTGGCACCTGTAGGGGATTCACACACACGTAAGGTCCGTGGTTCTGCAAAGTGCTTGTTAGTGTGAGGTCTTGCGGGTTTGTAGAGAGCACTGTTTACAGCAAGCAGAGCTGTGGAACCTGGGATGAAGCCATTTACCCAGAGGAGATATAGCTAGATCTGGGCACACTCGACTTCATCTGCTGACCTTGTTGATACCTCTTACACCTGAGACCTGGACCATAAGCTAATTTCTGATATGAGCTGCATATTGACCTACATATGCCTGGGATTCCAGATAGATAACGCAGGTGTATAAAACACAAAACAACGGCAGAACATCTCTCAAAGACTCAGGACATAGGATGTTTACTATTTATTTTTAAGCATTTTAAGAAATGTCCCTGTATTATATACACTATTTAAGAATGCAGAAAATGATAGAAAATGTATAAAGTACTTGTCAGTTCCTTAAATAATATCAGAGTTATTTAGAAAAGTGACATGAATTTAATAGAAGGTATGGGAATAAGGTGCCAATTTTATTTTAAACAGAAAGAAGTGCTTGAATAAATTAAGAGACAGCCAAGGTTTTAAATAGTTAGACCACAAAGAAGTATATCCTTCTCAAAATACCATATAAGGATGTATGGTTACATTTTAAGTCCTAACTGAAGGCAGGGAGAGTTAAAGTAATTCTAAATTGCATCTGAAAAAAAAAAAAAGTAATTTGTCAAGATGTCAGTTCTTCCCAACTTGATCTATAGGTCCAATGTCATTCTAACCAATATTCCAGCAAGTTATTTTGTAAATATTGATAAAATGATTATAAAGTTGATATAGAGAGGTGGGCCCAGAATAGCCAACACAATACTGAAGAAGGAAAACAAAGTCAGAGAACTGACACTACCCAATTCAAGACTTACTATAAAGCTACAGTAATCAAGACAGTGTGGTATTTGTGAAAGACTACATAGATCAATGCAACACAACACAAGAGTCCAGTAATAAACTTTTGATAATGGAGCAAAGGCAGTACGATGGGAAAGTTAATCTTTTCCCATCCCAAATGACACTGGAATACCTAAGCGTCCACATACAAATAAAAATGAATCTCACCAGGGACACCTGGGTGGCTCAGTCAGTTAAGCATCTGACTCTTGGTTTAGGTTCAGGTCATGATCTCCCAGTTTTGAGTTCAAGCCCTGTGTTGACAATGTGGAGCCTGCTTGGGATTCTCTTTCTGCCTCTCTCTCTGCTCCTCCTTTGCTCTCTCTCTGTCTGTCTTTCAAAGTAACTTAAAAGAAGTAAATAAATTTTTAAAAAAAGTTTGTAAATCAATGTACCAATCTAAACCTTTCGTGTCTATAAAATCTTAGACTAACAATGATTATGAGATGAATGATACTTTTCTGTACATACTCATATGTGAAGATATATAGTACTATTATTATTTTGAAAAAAAGATTAAAAAACCCCACCAAATCTTGGCCTTTATTATTCTACCTTTGCCTAGCACTATCAATAATAACCAAATTATGGAAAGAGCCCAAATGTCCATTGACTGATGAATGGATAAAGATGTGATATATATATGAAATGGAATATTACAAAGCCATCAAAGAATAATGAAATGTTGCCATTTGGAATGATGTGGAAAGAACTAGAGGATATTATGCTAAGCAAAATAAGTCTGTCAGAGGAAGACTTATGAACTCATGAAAAAGGGGAAGGGGAAAAACAAAATAAGATGAAATCAGAGATAGAGGCAAATCATAAGAAACACTAAGTGTTGCTGGAGGGGAGGTCGGTGGGGGGATGGGCTACCTGGGAGATAGCACTGGATGTTATATGTAAGTGATGAATCACTAAATTCTACTCCTGAAACCAAAACTACACTATATGTTAACTAACCTGAATTTAAACAAACTCTTGGAAGAAAAATATGGTATGGACTTCCATTGTTCCCCATGGGCCTCTCCTTTTCCCTAAATTCTCAGAAAATAAGTGAATTCCCAACACAGTGGAAAACAGTTATTCTCATTCTCTTTCTATTTATTCTCCATTCTTTCTTATGCATACCTTTGAAATTTCCAAATTAATAGGAGCTTGGCAGTTATAAAACCATGCAAAGGACACATATTTTGTATATGTGCTGCTGAAGCGAGCACAAAGATCACTTATTTTGAAAGTTGCCATTGTTGTTTCTTTAACTCTTAATTTCTAGTGTCCAACATTTTTAAAACATAAATCAATAAAAGATCCATGATATTTTTGAATCTATAATTAGAAGGGAGAAATAATTTAGGGTCATAATTTGGCAGAGAACAAAATTTCCTTTCAAAAATACTTAAAGGAGAATATAACTGTTTCTCCTATTTTTAAACATTTGTCAAATTGAAAAAGGAAAGAAAAACTGAAAGGAAAAATACCTTTACTTCAAGGACACATCTAATATTTTGATGCATACATTGAGTATGTCATCCTCCAAATATTGATCTACAGCTCTGGCATTCTTCTAAATCCCTAGCCCTTCATTTTTTACTTTAAGCTTAAATTCAAGAAGTCTGAAAAGGAACACAACCCTTGCATTTTAAATTGTATTTCTCTTCTACATCTCCTATGTCAGTGGCTTTCAAATCTCACAGACATTGACCAGTAGGTACTCTGAATAAATATTTTCACAGTGAGACTCAGAAAACTGCATTTTAACAGACACCTTAAGTGAGTGTTAATCTGATGATTCTTGTTCTTGGTTTTAGAAAAATTTCCCTTACTTACATTATACTCATTAACACTGATGATAGATGCCAATTTCAAATTCCAGTCTTCTCCCACCCCCAAACAATTGGTCATTTGACTTCACACCATCATTATCCATTTCTGGTTCACATTAAAGGGTTTTGCCATCCTCAATCGTGGAGTCATTTTGCATAAGTAGTTTTGTTCATGGCATTCTCCTAATAAAAAATCTTCCATTTTATTTCAGGAAATATGATAAGTAAATAACTATCATCATTATTAGAACCATTCTATGGTTTGGCTGTATCCTTTTTGGAAAATATTGTTCTATTTCATGCATATACAGCTTCAGCACTGAAATTTATTTAGGGGCTCAATTTTGCTGGAAAATCCAAAATGCTTCATTGGGCTGGCTGGCAGTTGAAGCTAGCTGATACTGGAGAGCCATAAAGGGACTCACTGTCAAACTGACTGTCTTCATGCGGTCTTTCTGTATGGCTTGGGCTTCTCACAGTATAGCTGCTCTATTCAACGGAGACGGGAATAGAAGCTGCCATTAAAGATGAGGTGCAGGACTGGCAAAGCAGTTGTTGGTAAACCATAAACAGGGATCAGATTCAAAGGGCCAGGGACAGAGAGTCCATCTCTTGACAGCAAAGGTGGCAAAGTCACCTTGAAGAAGAGCATGTGATATGGATGTCTTTAGAAAATATAATCTTCCACAGCCTTCCTTCTGGCTGCAACAATTCTTATCACCCTCACATACAATATACTCTCACCCCATCTCCCAAGACCCCTAAACTCTCATCCCATTTTCAATGGTTTGAAGAACCCCTCTACACCCCCTTGGCCGCCAAAGTCATGTATTGAAACCTAAGATCTAATGTAATTGTTTTAGGGATAAGAACTTTGGAGGATAAAGCCCTCATAAATGGGTGTAGTGTTCTTATAAAAGAGACCCTACAGAGCTCCCTAGTCCCCTCTGCATGTGAGAACACAACAAAAAGGTGGAATCTGTGAACCAGAAAGTGGGTCCTTACCAGACACCAACTTTACCAGTGCCTTGATCTTAGATTTCCTAGCTTCCAGAACTATGAGGAATAAATGTCTGTTGTTCACAAACTATTCAGTCTATGATTTTTCTTAAATAGTCCAACCAAATGAATTAAGGCTCTATTATAGCATCAACTCAAAGTCCAGAAGTTTGAGATCTAAATCAGACACTGTTGTGGGTAAAGCTTTGCTCAAATATGAGTCCTCATAGTCTGGAGTTTTGTGGATGAAAGGGACAAGTAATAAAGCTGACTCCCCTCCAACATTCATGGTAATACAGGAAAAGAATAACTTTGATGAGAAGTTTTTGATTAGGGCCTAGTCTTGCTTTGTTGGAGTTTTCTTCATGGCTCTAAATTTTGTTCTTTGAGCTTTCATCTTAGCACCGACTCACTCATCCTTTCAGAAAGAAGTGGCCTGTATTTATAGCTGCATAGTTTTCTCAGTCTTCTTACTTGCAGAAGGTTGTGGATCTCAAACTTGCTTTTGACTTTGATCCCCTTTTGTAACTTCTGACCCAAGAAGATGGTGCTTCTGCTAACTAAAATTCTCTTTAAAATTGGGTTTCCTATGAATCTTTTGGTAGTAGTCTCTTTTAAACAAAAAGTCAAACCCTTAAATCTTTATAAATGGATTCCTGTCTACATTGGTCTCTGAACTCTGCTGTTGAGGGCAACTTCCTTAAGATTCTTGGAAAATTATTTGGAGAGAAAGTTAGGCACACCTGTAAGAGTCTTCAGAAAACACTTTCTCTATCAGGGAGAACCTAGAAAGCATCATGCTCTTACTACTCTTAAAAGAAAATTTGTCTAGTAAAGAAGGTTTACAAGGAAATGCCTTATATCTTTTGAGATCTTAGCCAAGTGTCTCACAGCTACACACTTGGTTTTAAAATTATTCTAAGGTCAGAGCACCTGGGTGGCTCCATCAGTTAAGCTTCCAACTTCAGCTCAGGTCGTGATCTCACAGCACATGGGTTTGAGATCCAATTCTGGCTCTGTACTGACAGCTTGGAGCCTGGAGCCTGCTTCAGATTCTGTGTCTCCCTCTCTCTGTCATTCCTCTGCTTGTGCTCTGACTCTCAAACTCTGTGTCTCTCAAAAACAAATAAACATTAAGAAAAATTTTAAAAATATAAATAAAATTATTCTGAGGTCATGTTTTACACAAAGACTCTGGATTTGAGCTTTTCTCTGAGATCATTTTTACACTAGAAACATTTAATCGGGTAGAACGACTCTCCTAGTGCCTCAATATGTCCTCTAAATTTTGCTAAAATATTGAAAGCATTAATCTTCAATTTATTTCAATAAAGTGTCTTGTCAGACACAGCTAACTAGTTGGCCTGAACAATCTGTTTAGACCAATTCATAGACTCATAAAGTTAAATGTTTCTTTTTCACATTGCTGCAGGCAATAGTTTTGCTAAATATTCTGCACCACAGGCATATGATCCTCTCTCCAGCCTCCCATCACAGTGTTCTTTCAGTTTCTCACAGTCTCCTTGGGATCATTCTTGCCTCTGCTAATTGCCTAGGCCTTAAATTAATTTTATGACCCCATCGCAGAAACTTTCCACTGTGGATCATTCATGTGGCTGGTTCTTAGTTGCTAGTTCCTTAGATGCTGTTATGGAGAATCCAAATATAACCTTTTAAGTGATACGGTTTTCTCTGTATTGCTCCAGAGTTTTAAAAGGTAGGATGCAGAAATGCTCGGGTAGTTAAGGGCTATGCCTGTACCTGACACTTTGACTGTATTATATTAGTCAAAGCACCTTCAGAACCTGCACAGATTCAAGAGTGTGGAAAGATTGTTTCTAATGCTTAGCGAAGAACTTGTGAGATCGCAATGCTGAAGAGCATTGAGAAGGATGAGAACTGGGGAGCTGCTGTACTTAGAAAACACCATCCTTCACATATCCTGCTTAAAATGATCCCCCTACCTAGAATGCATGTCCATTCTCAAACTCCACTCCAAACATTAAGTATTTTGACTCAGTATTTACTAAAGGCATATGTTGTTTCTGAAACTCTGAATCATTTTGAATGTGGCAGTCAAACAATAAAAAGCTGCCAACCTGAAATAACTAACGATATAATGACACCGATATTCACTCAATTGTGATGTTTATTATGAAATCTAATTTTCCTTCGAGGTGTCCTTTTGTTTATGTGCTTTTATGTACTTTTGTCGTGGTTTATTATGGAAAGTTTCTAGAGCCTTTTATTTATCCTTATTATTCCAGAATTTTCACAGTGGTTTTGGGGAAGAGTTTTTATAACTTGCTGTGCTAAGCAAAAGCTGGTCCCTTGCTATCTGAAGACTTTGTAATTTTAGAAAATATCTTTGAATTTCAGTGATGAGTGTTCTCCCTTCAATTTTTGTGTTTTTCTCTTTTTATAATACATGTAATGCAGTTGTCGAAATGACAACATTGATTGATTATCTATAGCTCTTATCTTTTCTAACACTTTTAATCTTTGTCATTTGATTCTGTCTTGGAAAATTCTCTCACTATAGCTGCAAAAATTCTACTTTTTTCATATTGTTTTTCTATAACAGTTACATTTTTAATCTGAGTTTTCTTATGCCTCTAATTCTATTACTTTCATTTTCCATGCATTGAGTTCTAGTTTTATTACTTCATTTATTGCCCTTTAAAAAAAAACTAGCATTTTTTTAAATATTTTAGGCTTTTTTTCAGTCATCTATTAATCTTTGATAGTCTTTTAATCGTTAAGATTGAGAAAATATTTTTTAAAATTTTTAAATGTTTATTTCTGAGAGAAAACAGCATGAGCATCAGAGGGTCAGGGAGAGAGGAGACACAGAATCTGAAACAGGCTCCAGGCTCTGAGCTAGTTGTCAGCACAGAGCCTACGCAGGGCTCGAACCCATGAACCATGAAATCATGACCTAAGCTGAAGTCAGACACTTAACTGACTGAGCCACCTAGGCGCCCCAAGATTGAGAAAATCTTGATGCCATGTCAGTCCATGGTCATGAACTTTCAGGTCAGCCTCTGGATAAGGGCAACATTTCCCTGGATCACATCAGTGAATATAATGTCTTTAAAGAGAACAGATAAAATGTCTCTGTAACTATAAAGTTTAAAATGCTTTGTGCAAAAATGAAGCGAGAGTGAGTCAATTCTGACTTTAAGTCTCCAACGGCCTAAACATGATTCTGCTGTCTGTCTTGTAACCCTGTCCAACTACAATGAAGACATGGCAAGGCCCAGCTACTAGTGAATGAGAGATCATGTGGACAGTGTCGAGCCCTGCTGTACCACCCTATACTAGCTAGCCACCTGTGAAGCCCTGGAAAATAACCACAGATGAATGAATTAGAGTGTCAAAAACCAAAAGAACCACCTAACTAAGTCCACCCCAAACTGCCAAACCACAGAACTTTGAGTAAACCAAATGACTATTAGTTTAAGACAAAAAGTCTTGGAGAGCTTTATTTTGAAACAAGGTTTAATCAATATAGACCCTCTATACCACCCACATCTTTGTAAATAAGCTCTGTAATTAAATCCTCATCAGATGATGTTTTAGTGTAAAATCAGTTTCTTCCTGCTCCCCGATTGATATATTTGTGATCAATAAAATGCTAAGGATATATCACACAAAATGCAAAAGGACCACTGTATCCCTCAACACAATTCATCTCTCTGTACCTTGGTCAATTGCTTCCTTTTCTGGATGGCAAATAGGATTATTTTGACCTATTTAAGGTTTATTACTTGATATTCTTATTTTGTACATCCAAAGACTTTGAATTAATTGTCTGACTTTGATCAAATTTGGGTATCGTGAGAGCATTGAACATTCTAAATATGGCTTAAAGTTTAGTACCATGGAGGATATTGGAAATGGCTCCCATTACCCTTATTAAATCACACCCTGTCTCATCTTTCTATATTTGCAATGGAACATAGAGAAACCTAGCACAAATTTCACGGCACATGCTAAGTCAGTAGTATTTTGTTATCTTTTAAAAGACAAGAAGTAAATAATTCAATTTACTACTATTCATTCAACATAGATACCAAGAGCAATCACTTACAACTATATAAATAAGATGTTTAAAATGCAAATGTGGGTAGTAACAGAATGTGCATATGATATATTCTTAACTAAATTCACTCACAATTATTTATAAGGTAATAATTGAAGAAAAATCATTTTGAGAGGATATTATCTTTTATTCAATTTCAAGGGTTCTACTCAATGGAAAACTCCTGTCTTCCAAAGTCAATTGAAACCCTTCATAAAATACCATTTGGCTATTGAATAGTAAGAATCACATTGAAAGAAATTGCAAGATAGTTGTTCAGGACCTGGCTCTTCAGAATTTATATATGCAAAGATTTTATTGACCTCAGAGTCAATAGAACTTGAGGCAAAATTTTTGCCTGAGCAAACACAGCTGAATCAGGACCGAAATGAATTAATTTAGTGCCTATTTGCAATATAGATTGACGATCTTCCACAATGAACATGTAAGTTGAAAGGAGTCTGGCTTCTAAATGTAAGACTGAACTGCATGCTATTTCTCCTTAGCAGTATAAAGAGAGGTATAAATCTATTGTTAAGGGAGGCAGAAATTCTCTGACATAAAATACCTTTATCCAATGATTAGATTAAACTCAATGCTTCGATTTTAGCTTAAGGTTTTGGTGTGGTGATGTTATTAAAGACTTTGATTGGTTCCAAAAGGATATGAATTTAAGGATATACTATGGTTCTCAGAAGAAATGGGGAAGAGGAGAATAAAGCAGGGACATATTGTAAGGGTAGTCAAAATGTAAAACCAAAATAAGTGAAAATGGACCGGATACAAGAAATGGCTGCAAGGTAGTCCAAGTCACTGGGGTATAGAAGCTAATAGACTAACATTTATTGAGAATTAGCTGTTTTTCCACTGGCAGAGTCTTGAGAAGGTGCACATAAATAGTACCTGGAAAAAGGAAGGAAAAGAAGGAAGAAAAGGCCATCAGTTGTGGAAGCTAAAATAAGTCATACATTTTCTAATGACTTTATATATGATTCATTGAATACTCATGTTGATCTTATGAATTAGATGGCATTAATCTCTTCAAATGACCAATGAAAGAAATAAAGTAAGAGAAATTAAGAAATTGACCAAAGTTGGTAAGTGATCAGTGTCAAAGTCAAGATTCAAACCCAGAACATGGGACGAAAGTGCTCATATCTTAATGAGTATATAATACTTTCCCTCTCAAACATATGTCTATATTTGGCAACTGGTGAGTGACAGTTGGACCAAGAACCAAACTTATTTTATATTAATGCTCTGAATATCTAAAATCATTTTCCAAATTCCATTACTCTAAGAAGAAATGGGTCTGTAGGCAGTAAAGTATTAAATATCAGTTCTGAAGCTATACCTTCTCTGCTAGAGATGCCAGGAGAAAAAAGCAATCATCTAGAAGATAACTTCAAGTAAACATTATAGTGATTTGAACTAGATCTGCCAGCAAACATGTTAATGGTATTAATAGCAAAAAGAAGAATCTCTTGCTATAAAATGGCTGTATCAGGATATAGCTCATATTCCCTTTGTGATTAATATTCCACATACATTACTGTTATTCTAAAGCCAAATGTGATCTTAAGCAAGAAAAAAAGAGAAGAGAGAGAGACAAGTTTGGAAGTTCTGAGGTTTCTCACTTCTGAAAGAAAATGATGATTTCTCTCTGTTTTCATATTGCACAAATTTCATATCATTAGTAACACTTGTGATTGGGTAACATCTTCTTGATTTATTTAATTCATTTTTGTATTTCAACCCATTGTCTAACAGTTGGCAGCGAGAGAATTGTCTTTTGGAACTATAAATCATAATGTCTAAGATAATATTCAGTTAGACAAAAAAAAAAGGGGGGAGGTAATAAAGGTAAATGGCAATAATTTGATGTCTATATAGTTCTTTATCCATGTTTTATATGAAAAGGTGAAAAGCAAGGCAAGTTAAAAGAGAATGTATTACCAGTGTAATTTGTAGGAAACTGACATATCTAAGAGAATTTGCTAAGTGAATAAGGATATAGTATAAAATAAAAGGAAAGTGAGCAAACATAATTTTTTTTTAATTTTTTTTATTTATTTCTAGGAGAGAGAGAGACAGCGTGAGCAGGGGAGGGTCAGAGAGAGAGGGAGACACAGACTCTGAAACAGGCTCCAGGCTCTGAGCTGGCAGTCAGCACAGAGCCCGACGCGGGGCTCGAACCCACGAACCGCGAGATCATGTCCTAAGCGAAAGTCGGAGGCTTAACCGACTAAGCCACCCAGGCGCCCCGCAAACATAATTTTTGATAGCTTTGTTAGAAGCTCTGTTGGAATCTAGAAAAAATTAATTAAAATTGATTTCTCCTATTACCGTAAATCCTTCTAATGCCATCACTATATTGTGTAACAAAAGATCTGTAGGTTTAGAGATATAATTAAATAAAAACCAGATGACAAAATATTTAATAAGCCTGATTTGAAACTCTTCACATTATTTTGTATTGGCAGAAACTAAATTAGCCAGAAAGAGAGATGTACTTAGTCTTTAAAAACTAGATAATTGAATGCCTACATTGATATATATAAAATGTATCAAATTACTTGATGAAAAGAGCAAAAGAAAAAACTGATCTAAGGAAATATCAAAGATTAATGTAGGAGTATGGGTATGATTAACATGTTTTGCATTGGATTTACTCTGGTGATTGTCCAGGTGTTAATGTGTTATTCCTTTGCAGAAAACGTTGAAAGACAAGTTCTGAAAAGACATATAAGAAATATCAGGCAAGGGAATATTCACCATGATGACAGGTTGGATTGGAAAGGAATAGAATGATCAATAGTCCTGAAAATGACTTTCTCCCTTCTGGAACCACACAGGGAGATGAAGGACCTTTAGTTCTCTTGTGAACTAAAAATGACCTAGTTCTATGTTGTTGGAAACATTGTGAACTAGATAATGGCATTTTACAGATGAAAGAGAAATGCTTATCTACCACATACGTCAGATTTTAAATATAATTTCAAAAAATAAAAATAAGAAAAAAATAATGTTTTCACTATCTCACATTTAAAATTTGAAATTCTTACTGACCTTTAGGTACTTCCCAATCTATTCAATTAGATCAAATTTTCAAAATATATCTCATTTAGATAATATATTTTCATCATGCTACTTTCTTAATAGTACTCAAGACATCCCTCACCTTTAAAAGAAGTTTAAAATTCTTATCTTAAAATTAAGCAGACACAATTTTTCTTCATATGCGTACCCTCCTTAGCCTTGTGTAAAAATCTTCTAATTTTAAAAATTAATTGAATGTTCTATATATGTATATATTTATAAAATATGCNGCAACATTTTTGGTTATTTTAAATATCAGATTCTGGTGTGTATCTGAACAATAAACAATTAATGTTGAGATATAGTTTTATTTATGCATAGAATTATAACCAAGAAAGAAAAATTAATGACAACATGAAAAAATATATACTATATTGTAGAAATAAATGAGAATGCTAAATGTAAAAAAATGGAAATAGGTAGATATTTTCTTTATCATTTATCACGTATTGTTAGTTTTATTTCACAATTTAATAATAAAAGGAGAGAAATGAATGTGAGAGAGAAAGACAGTGAGTTGAAAATTTTGCTGACCCTGATGTCTACTAAGTTGTCTGGGTCTGGGCAAAATGGATGTTCATCAGGTAGAAAAGACAGTTGCTATAAATCAAATCCTGTCAACGTGAAGCTCAGGATGTCAGATCATGTTTATCAGACATGGTTACAGACCAAAGCCTGTGTTGTAGGTTACTACAAAAATTCAGTGAAATATTTTACACAGAGAAAGAACTTAAAAATCAACAGCTGCTAAACTAAGAACATTTGAATTCCCTTTGACAGAGACGTATAAGCATTTGGTCTACTTCCAGGGCCTCTTCTTGTCTGAAGTATTTTCTTCCTTCCTCTAGTCAACTCTTTTGTAGTTTTTTATTTACCTGTTTTTCTCCTGAGTCTTTGATTTTTATGCTGTTTTTTGTGGGTGTAGGTGGATCTGTCAGCAAATCTTTCTGTATAATATAAATATCACATATATTTCATATATAATATATTATAATAATATATGTAAATATCACATATATTTCATATATACTATATTATAATTGTATATAAACATCACATATATTTCATATATAGTATAATAATATATATAAATGTCACATATATTTCATATATATTATATTACACAAAATGCACACACACACAGACACACACTATCAAACAACTGTAATACCAAAAGTTCATCAGTAAGAGAAGTCAAACCAATGAATCATTGAAGTCGTAATTAGTCAAAGTTTGTTGAGCACACTGCAAAAGACAGTTTGCAAATCAGGAACACTCAAATCAAAACATGGAATTTGGCTTAGGGANGCAGTGACTGTTTATTCTTCACAGTGACTGGTTATAATATTAGAATTCTCTTAAAGGATAGGGATTGTTTAGTGGTTACCTCATATCAACCTTGGGAAAGAGTTTACATTCTGCTTATGATTTCCAGAGGCACAAGCAAGAAATGACCCTGGCAAAGTTAGTCTTGCAAAATAAACTGAATTCAGTTTTGCTTGTAGGACTGGACTGGTTTTGTTTGCTCAGGGAGTTTTCAAGGCTGGTTGCCATTTGCTTTTTTCTTTTAACAGCAACATGACATTGTATCAATTAATAACATATATAACTTATGTATATATGAATTATATATTATATGTGTGTGTGTATACACAAAATAGAATTTACAAATATAATAAAAATAACCANTGAAAGGAAAAATACCCAAACTACCCAAAACTACAAAACAATGTTTAGGCATAACTAAAAGAGGATGAAACTAATTGGGAGATAAGTGTTCATATACTGAAAGACTCACTATTACTAAGGTTTCAAAGGTCCTCAGATTTATCTATAGATTTAATGGATTTCCAATTAAAATGTCAGAAGGCTGTCCTCTGCCCCTGCAACTCTGAAATTATGTTT